>NC_081264.1:7019116-7341998 GCF_030490865.1 Poecile atricapillus | reverse complement strand
CCAGGACAGAAACAGGAATGCATAGGGTTGTGGGTGTTGGTTTGGGATGGGGAGTAGTGTTCCTTCAGCTTTTCTTGGTTTGATCTTTTCTTGGGTTTTTTTAACTGTCAGAGCAGTTTCCTTCCAATCATGGAAACACAGTGAGGCAATAATAAAGCAAATGGATGAACAAGAGTCTGCTGTATTGCTCCCTGCAATCAAGGCAGGCACAGTATTTCCTATCTGTGATAGGCCACCAGTCCTTCATGCCACAATTTACAGTAAGTCTCAAGAAAAATAACCCTTCTGTGTGTGTCCATGTGCCCACAAAGGTTTGATAGGAATAGCAGCAGTGATGGAAAACTACCCACACCCACCAACAATGCAGTTACTACAGTAATATCAGATACAGTCCGATTTGGGAGAATGTTGGAATAAAATAAAAGCAACCAAGACTGTCAAGCCGTATCTGAAACTGTGGGACTCTCGAAAACCACAGCTAAACAGAAAAAATGAAACCAATTTCAGGGGTACAAAAATACTTTTTCAGGTTTTAGAGAAAAATATCCCCAAGTGAATATTTGTTCATATTTCCGTTTCATTAAAGACTTAGCAATTACATCATCTTAGGTAGTCTGGGTGCAGTGTTCATCTTGAGTTGTATCTAGTACATAGTTACCCAGTCATGGCCCTGAAATTTTATTCCCTTGCCATAGCTCTAAGTTCTTACATTTATTGTAAAATTGCATACCCTTCTCATTATTCCTTCTCAATGTTAAACTGCTCTTCTGAGTCCAATCAGGAAAAAAATCAGATCATTAAAAAAATCCTCTTTATCCAGAAACACATGAACAAAGCTAAAAATGTCACTCTACGTGCTGTGTTTTCAATTCAGATTATTGTATCAATTTATTCAGAATCACTCACCTTCAGCTGCTCTTGGACTTCAACTTCTCCACCCTTTACTAACTCAGAAACTGCCCAGGACAACAGGTACTAGTGAAGATTCTTGTTACACAGAGAACTATTCCCCCTTGTACATCAAATTCATAAATAAATGTATAGGCTGTGTCAAAATTTCCTTTGAAGAACAAAGCTATGACAGCTAACATGTTCTATTAAATAATGAGGAAGGAATGGATGCAGCATTGCACCCTGTACTCACACTGTTAGCCCCTACCGGAGCTGGGAAAACTGGCCATGAGTGCTGCTGCCCTGAAGCCACGGTTTGGGGGGGTGTGAAATTTCATGCCACAGTATCTAAAAATATGTAGAAGCTGGAACAAATTCAACATCAGCACAAGTCTACTGAAGTATAAGACTGGCCTTAAATATTTCAGCTATTCCAGCACTGCGGACTCCTACCCCTAACAGTGCCAAGGAAAAGCACAGAGATGAATTTACAGTAGTGCTTTCCAGGATAGAGTTACACCCAGAAGGAATGTGGGCTGCCATCCTGGATAAGGAATCCAGATGCTCTGCTACAGCAGGAGCATCAGCAGTACAGCCTGAGGAGCACAAAACTGCACAGGAAGAGTTCTCTCAACTCCTTGCAACACAGTGCAATATAGTGGTTTGCTCCTAGATCTCTGAACCTGGAATCTTTCAGCCAAGAGGTTTCTTTCTCCTGCATTTTACTGTGATGTAATCTAAAATGACTTTTTATTTTTTACAAGCTAAGACACTCGTATTTACAGTATTTTGCACTTCTGCTGGGTCTCCTAAAGCTGTCTATTTTGTCTGCAACCAACTTCTGATAAATTGCTCTGGGTGGTCTTCAGGACACGAAGGAAACTGGTGCACTGCAGTCGTTTTCTCAATACATGTACTGATTTATGTCCATCTTTGGTATTGTTCAAGATATAGTGGTCCAAAAAGGCAAAAACTGTGTTTAAGAACTTCTGTTACATTTTTGCTTGTCATTTAAAACTTTGCTTGCTATTTATTCTGACTCTTTAAAATCTGGTACTTGAGAAATTTCATGCAACAGTCCTTGCAAAATCTGGTTTGACAGACAGTAGTTTGAAGATAAAACCCACCCAGATATTTTTTAACCACTAGAATTGTCTAGTAGTGAATTTCTTCTTCTATAGAAAGAAGCAGCAAATGCCTGAAGCAGAATTTCACTTGTTTAGATTGTTTACTGGCAAGATTTAATTGACACACCAGCAGGTTATATTGCTGATCTTCCTGCCTGTACTCTGGTTCTGCTCACTGATGAATCAATGATGCTGAAATCTTGTTACCTGCCTCTGTGGCTTCAAAACATCTGACTGTGCAAATTACTATTTTTATCCTTTTTCATTTGGTAGGCTAACAGTGTTATGCCCCAAAATGTCGTAAGGCAATATTATCTCCTCTTTTAGCAATTCAGTACACCTTATAATTAAGAAATATTTATTAATATTCCTGCATCTGTCAAGCCATTAACCCCACACAACACAAATGAAATTACATCTCCCTGGAACCCTGCCAAGATAAAGCAGGATCCAGATTAAAAACCCTTGCAGCTGATCTTAAGGCTTCTTTTTACGGTGGTCACTCTTCACTTTGGGGGTAAACCACCATGAGGACTGTTACCTGTAAGAGCAAGTAACCTACCCGAATGATAAGAGAAAATTCCAGGGGTTTTTTTGGGCTAGTGCCTGAATTTTCTCCAGCTCTGGAGCAACCCAGAGGTGTCTGGCAGCAGCAGGTCAGGGGAGACATTGCCCACCCTGGGTAACACGTGCCCTCTCCTGGCAACTCTAAGCAACTTTCTGCATCCTTCTGAACCTCCTGTGGGATAAAAAGCATTTCAGTTCTCAAAATGGTGCCAGTACATTCAACTCCAACTATGAATTCTGATAAATACCCAGAACCAGTACCTTTGGCTTGAGTCAGGATGTAATGCATTGGCAGAATAACCTGTGTTGGGACTAACCAGGAAGGAGTGTCTTTGATGTTTCTAAGATTTCTTTGAAGATTAAAGCAGAGACTTTAGCAGAGATACAAGCAAAGATTTCTAAAGAACTCAAAACTGAAAGTGCAAAGGAAATGGTAAAATATGAAACACACCTTTCAAGTGTAGCAGGAAAATATTATTTATTTCTCTACTGGTTTAACTGCTTTGTAATATTTTAAGACTATACTTTCTTCCTTCAGGTGCAGGAACTTTAAAGATTTGATTTCTACCTACCACAGTTCCTTAACAGATCTTACACTATCTCAAGCAGGACTGTAGTCTTTCCTATTTCCCTTCTCCTGCATCCCTTCTGCACTGCCCCAAAGCCACTGTCCATGCTTGCACATTTCTCCATATGGAATTACAGCAAGTAAACATAAATGGGAAATGAATCCCCTCCTGCAGAGAGACTGCTCTGAGATCAGCAGACCAGAACCAGTTCCTGGTGGACACTGGACAGTGCTCACTCAGCTCACAGTGAGTGACAACCACAGGAATGCTTCACTAGGAGCACCTCAAGTGCTGTTGCTTTTTCCAACCAGCACAATTCTTGTTCTCTGTCTGGTCTTTCCTCCCTTTACTTTCCACAGAGAACCAGAACTAACACAGTAACATTTCAGTTGAAGATTTCTTGTTCCATACTCTTCTCTGGTTCTGTACCACCCATCCATTTAGCCAAATCACTGGGGGGATTACAATCTTTTCCCCAGCTTATTTTCCCCAAGGAAAAATGAAAATGACAAAATGTTTCTTGCCTTATCTGTTCCCCATTGGTGCAGAGCTCTATGGCTAAAATGCTCATCAGAGCCAAAAGTCTGGGCATGACCGAACTTTTAAAAAGCCAAACACCAAATGGTTTGATTCACAGACCCAGGAGATGAAGTCAATCACAAAAGAGTAAAGTAAAATTAATTTGCCATTTAGAGCTGTCTTTAAAATGTGCCACCTAGCCTGAAAAATATAAAAAATTAGTATTAAGTAGATTGCATAATTGGTTCTGCTGGGCAAAATGTCTTCAAATTCCACCTTCATAGTTGTCATGTGTCCAGAACATCCCTCAATCCATCCAGGCAAGGCAAAATCTAAGAATTTTTTTCCTCCTGTGCCACTCCACTGAGTTCTGTGGACTTGGATGAGCACTGAATATAGAACAACTCAAGCTGTACTGGCCTGATGGTATCTCTGTAACTGGATTGAGTCTCTCTGGCATCTGTTTGGGAGGCGCAGCATAAGGCAAGTTCATCAGTTCAAACCTCATAAAGAGATGGTGCAGATGCACTTCAGAGCAGATATTGCACACTTTATTTTCCATTTGAGAACTTTGCATCTTTTAGGTAATGCACATACATAAATACGGAACATTAGCATAACAGCTTAAGAGATGCAATCTGGAATATTTTAAGCTTCATAAGAGTTTGCAGTTTTATGACAGCATTAAAATGCTCTTTGACTCAGCTGCAGGTTAACACACAGTGCCCCATTTTCATTTCTGTGATAGCTGGATGTTAAGCTCATGTGGCACGTGCAGCAGAAGGGAAGCAGCCAAGGATGAGTAACCACTGGCAGCCACCAGGCAGAGCTGCACGCCTGGCAAGGCTCCCATCAGTGGAGTCACTCGGGAAGGGTCAGCTGTCAGCCCTGCCACAGGTATCTGCCTCGCAGCCACTCACACAAGTCCCTACATCACAAACAACAAATTCACTTCCACAACTAATTGTCTCAAATTCCTGTCATTCAATATTGTAATTGTATTTCTATGGCTTAGACTGTGGCAACTGGGAAAGAAGCAAGCAGGAAGTGAAGGCTAATTGCGAAAGGTTAAACTCCCTTTTATACCAAAATCATTTTGTTATGAATAAGGGACCTAGAAAAGAAGGACAGCTATTGATAAGCCAGTGACAGAATAAAAACTTCATCAATTGCTGAGGTTATTTAGTCTGTCAGTACTGAAAGATTTGAAAGCTTCTAATTTAGTTCTTCATAAAAGCAGCTCCCTGCTGTTAACAACTTCACAATGTATTTCCAGCATTCAGCTTTAAATCAGAATCAGTACTGTAGCTTAATACTTCTTTCTTAGGTACTGAGTCAAACACAAAGCTCAAATTCTGGACAGAAAGCATTACCAGCTATTTACAGTTTAGGCAATTTCTTTGTATAGACACTAAATTGATCTACATATCTCAATCCAGCAACTGAAGTCTGATTATAGAAATACCTTAAATATTAGTTTATATAATGGAGTTCTGCTCCAAACAGCATCTATATCAATCTAAATAAAGTATCCAGTACATAGATATTATTTTAGGTGTCTTTTGCTTCTGTTTTAGTAGGTGTAATGAGAACAGCAGTCACAATGGTATTTAAGCAGAAAAAAAAGTACAGCCTGGTTTCTGCAGTGACACTGAATGCAATCAATCTGCTAACACCTGACACCCGGTAAGCTCAGGGTATCCATAAAAAGTATTACTATGTGTATGTGTTAGAAACATCCATATTCTTGGCTCCTTTCTCTTCTGTAAAGCAGGAGAGCGGAATTGCTCTCCTGAGACTCATAAACAGATTTTGATTTCATCCAGGAAA
This sequence comes from Poecile atricapillus, assembly GCF_030490865.1. Lineage (NCBI taxonomy): Eukaryota > Metazoa > Chordata > Aves > Passeriformes > Paridae > Poecile > Poecile atricapillus. The sequence goes on along the minus strand of NC_081264.1, from coordinate 7,336,495 downwards.
ACTTTCATCTTTCTCTTTGCAACAAAAAAAGTTTTCCCACCTCAACTTCTTTGCAGCTTCAGTAAACCAGTATGATCCATGGCTTTGCGGATAGCGCAGCAAGTTCACATAACTAGAGACACAAAATACCCCAAACCCACAGCAAGTAAGATTTTCTGAGAGCTGTTTACAGCTTGTAAGACAAAAGAAATTAAGATACATTTATATTAAACAAGTGTAGCCTTCCCTTCTTTTTTATGGGTTCCATAAAGGATACTTTATTTCCCTCCATATATCCTACCCTTATGTATAATAGCAGTTTCATAAGCCCTGACTCAAAGAGAATAACTTCTGCTGGGCCAAAGAAATCAGCCCTGTCTATGGTCTGGGAGATTTGCCAAGAAAAAACAAGCTCCATGGTAAAGGTCATTAGGAATGAGAGAGATTCTTTACGCTGTGCTGAGTACAGAGACTAATCCACTTCTTTTGGTAGGAAGTGTGCAGCTAGGGGATGAGCAAACAGTAGTTCCAGAGTTGTCCACTCCTGCTTTTCTAAGTATAATCAGGGAGCCATCCTTTTTGACCTGCTTTCCTTTTGGTTTTGATGTCATGTGCTACAAACCCTAGCATTATGCTTACTAGGACAAATCTATTGTCCTGTGATAGAAATCCTCTCTAATAGTGTGGAGGATGCTGGCAGTAAGGGCAGTAAGTCAGTTGGCTGCTGTTATCATCAATCAAGCATGAAGGCTCTGCTATTTTGCAGCCTGAATTCTTTATCTAACTGATTAGTCATACAGGCCAACTGTATTACAGTATTGCTTCCCAACTCCCATCACAGAACTCCTTCCATCTGGAGTATTAAAAACCCAGCTGATGAGGTCAGTGTTGCATGACACAGAGGAAAGGGAGGAAGCACGGCAGCAGAGGACAGAGGAAGAGATACAATCCCCTTATCCCTACAGATCTTCATGCCAAAAGGAAGCAAGTGAAAGCTTGAAAATCAATTCAAAAGTAAATAAAGCACAAGAGGCCAGCAAGGCAAGCACCAGAAAGCTATTTTAAGGTTCAGAGTGAATAAAACATATACAGAAATTAAGCACAGCAAGGAAACAATCATACTGCAGAATTAGCATTTATTTTCCTGTTTTTTCGATAACTAAGAAAGGCATTTCAGAAGAAGAGTATCAGTAACATAATTAAGTTGGCATTTGCTTTTTGCTGTGCTCAGGGAGGTTTTTTATTTCAAGAGTCCTTATAAGAAAAAGAAAAGACCCCTTAAAAAACATTCCCGTGTTATTTTCTCTTTCACATTCTGTACTGTTCCCCATAGAGACCTTATGTCAAAGGTGGCCTCTTTTGACTTTGTAGGAAAGTAACTACTCAGCTATTTCTCCCATCCAAGAAAAAGAAAAACACCTTGCTCAAGAATCCCATTTTGGGATATTTCACTTTTCTCAAACACCCCTACACATGCCCACATGCCTGCTTGCCAGGAAAGCATTAATTCAGGGATCTGACAAGGAGCTATCATATTTTAGCCCCAAATCACTCTTCTTTCTGCTTGTTTGACCTACACAGACCTACTTTATATGCTCATGCAGTTTCTCTTGCATTTTTCTTTTTCTGCTAGAAGTCACACTAAGTTACAAAAACCTTTGCACGTAACTAATTCCAATTGTATCACAGCCAACAACTTAATCTAAAAGGATAAGCATTTACCATAATGATCTCCACACTACAGCAAACAGGCACTAAAGTAAGATGCTTTACTCATAAATGTCTACCTTTGGATGAATGTCTTTCATCTCAGAGTATTGCCAAGCAAAAGTTTTTTTATTTAGAAAACTATCTTAAAAGCTGAGTTACCAATTCAGAGATGTCATTATGTTTCCCCTTTTTTCCAGCACCTAGCACCACTCTCCTGTTTCAGAGCTTTCATATCCTCTGGAAGTCCATGTCACTGGTCCATAAACAGCTGTACACTAAGTGACTCACACAGCTTTTGTCTCCAGTGCAGCATACAGAGAGACAGATACTATACACTACACCAAGTGTCTCTTCTGCAGTTTAAAATATTCCATTCTCACCATACCTGCTGGTTTCAATATTCAGAAGTTAAAGCACTGCTGAGCAGGCACCCAGTGGGATTTCAGAGCAGAATGTAAAGAGGAATTACTTGGAAAAAAATAATCCTGCAATGATGGAGTCCTGCAGTTAGAAAATTCTCCAGCTGCAAAACCCTCTCACACCAAACACTGGGGATATGAGAGAAACAAAAAAAAAAACCACAGATGTGCCTGGCCCACCATGCTCATCAGATAAACCTAGAAAATACACCTTCACAGAGTTGCCTGCAGTATGTGCCAGATAAATAACAACTAATCTAAGTACACTCACAATGCAAGACAAATAAAATATATGTACGTGGATATTCTCTAGCAGATTGCTCTGCTGTCTTCTATCAGACATTGGTAACATATAAAAATAATTGCAAAACAGAAAGAGGAATATTTTGTATTTTATATTCTTTATAATAGAAGCTGACTCTTTAAAATTTTGTATGCATCCACTGAGACTTAACCACAGCTAGATTCTTCTCTAGTGAGTTTCTCAGGGAAAAGACTGACTCAATTTTCCTCATTTTTACTGTGCTAAGCACAGTATGGTCTTAGTCCCAATTGAGGCCTGCAGGCTCTGTCACAACAGAGTCACCAAACAAGCAGGTGATGTGCTTAATGCAAAATTCCTCAGTTTTACTGGTAAGCTTGAAAGCTGTGAGGATAAAGCAACACACCAGTGCTAAACATGCCTTGATTGTACTTTTAAAATAAAGCTGCTAGCTCCTAGTTGTTATTGCTTACTCCTTACTCCATTCTCTCTCTTGCTTCTGTTACTACCTCTACCTGGGGAGGTAGTTTACATTTATTATTTGTTCCAAGAGATGCTTAGTTTTCCTTAAGAACGGCATTAAAGGAGAACTATGTACAGCAGTGGGCCAAAGGGTTAAAATTACCTTTTTTATTTTTTTGGCCAACATTACTAAATAAATAGGCTGAAACATTTATTTCTCATCCACTAATAACAGGGTAAGTGTCAGACGTAACCAAAAGAAGTTCTACTAGAGCAGTCTACCGCTTAAATGTTGAATTTATTCATATTCGATTCCACCCTCAGAAAGCCAGTTCTCTTCTTTCATTGTTTATATTAGATATAGTGAGTCATGAAAATAAAGTGACATGAAACCACATTTACACTAAAGAAATCATCCCACATCTTTTCAGATTCTCCTTTCTGCTATTTCCGTACCATGCCTCCTATTGAGTCTGCAAGATTGATTACCCAAGCAAGGGCTAAGCATTTATTCTTGACTCCAGTTATTTAGCTGCTCACATTCTCATCTTAGCAGGCCAATTTAGAGGAAACAGATGCATTATCCATCAGTTCCAGCATCTGAATGAGCATACACAGGACTGTCTATCTGACCTGTGCCTAACAAACAACAAAGTGACAGTAATGCTAAGCAAAGATAATGATCTGAAAGTACCATTAGCTGCCTTTGCTGTGTGTGTGAGCTCTGGTACCCTACAAGAGATGGCTCTCCCTGCACAGAACAGGGCATGGGCAATCAAATGCCTGACTTAAGCACCTCTGATACTATGAATGCAGGGCAGCATATCTTCCTAAAACTGAACCAGTGTATTTAAGGTACTAGGTTGGTCACAGACTATCAGAAAGAACATATCCTGTAAGAGTGGACACATTCTATAGCCCTCAGCCTGGTCAATATGCAATGGGAAGAACCCCAACTTAGGCCCACAGGAATGATCCTACCAACTATTACTGTTATATTTCAAGACTGAGTTATTTCATATGAATATATGACATTGTATGTCAGGCACAGAGAGTGTGAGGGCTCAGCATGTGAAGATGAGGTTTTTCTCACTGTTTAACTCCAGCTGAAAGGGTTACAGTTTATGGTTTATGAACCAGTGAAACCTGACAAAGCTTCAAACCACTCACATATACCCAGTCTTACAAGGATGTCATAAAAGGTTTAAAGACACTGCTTTGAAGAAGGGTTGGACCCAATGACCTCCAAAAGTCCCTTCCAACATATATTATTCAGAGATTTTAAGACAAAACACTCTCTGGTCTCTAAAGCCTTCAAAAAGGACCCACACCTTCAGGCTTTATTCCTCTGAATTTTCAGGAGGTCAAATACTGACAGAAATTGGGCATTAGCAATTCCTTTGAAGTCAATGGAAATTACAGCCCCTTGCCCCTTCAGTAGGTTTTGGTTTAGAGATTCTGGTGTGACTATTATCATGAAGACAGCGTTTGGTGTAAAAACTCTGGTGTAACTTCTTTGACTCTCTCCCTCCCATCCCCACATACATTCACACACAGTCTCCACATCAGACATGGTTCTTCACCCTACTGATCTGCTTGTAAACACTCCCTTTTACAACTACTCAGTGGGAACAGAGCACAGGAGCAGGAGAGGCACACTTAAATGCTGACTCCATGTTCTTAGCCACCTACAAAGCCAAATTACTAATCATGGGATAATCTCAAAGCTGTGTATCTTCATGGAAAGAAGCTGGTACACTCTACTAATAACAATTTTATTTTTTCCAGGAGGCTGGAAACATTTTTACTCAGAACTAGCACAAAACACTGATCTTTTTAAATGCAGCAGACAGAAGGAGCTCCCCCCCCCTGCTTTCCAATATATAGCATGTGCTGTTGTGAAGCTTTATTTTAAAGCCAGATATGTAAAGGCAAAATGAGATTAACAAGCAGTTTCAGCATTCAGTTCCATGCCCAGGCTGCATAAAGTCCAAGCTGATCATTCCAAATTAACTTATCCTTCTCCAAGAGTGACAGTGAACACAATACATCACGCTAGAAGAGTCCTTCTTGTACTTTTAACTGACAGGCCAACATACAATTAAATGAAATCTGTTTACAAGTTCCAAAGTATTTTCAAAGTACTGTTGCAATTACATTGTAAGTAGCACAGTTTCATTTCCACTTCCACCCTTTCATCACATTTCTGTATGGAAATTCCATCCAGAATGAATCCTGCTCCATGCTGGCCACAGCACAATCCCCCCAGGGCTACTGCTGCCTGTAGCAACAGTAGCAACTAGATGGAGATCAAGACGAAGAGAGAGATGGGAGATGACTACTCAAAATAATTTCAGCATTAAGAGGCAACAAAGGATCCACTCTCTCTCTCTGGACTCACTAGGACTTACATCACTGAGACAAAGGATACGTTGCCGACTTCTCAGACAAATGCATCAAAGATGATGCAGCTGCTGTGGAAACTCCACAGGTTCTCACAGATCTCAAAACTTGCGGACTTGGAAAGGACCCAAACAGGATCAGCAGATTTGGTTTACTAATTTACTGATAATGCAACCAATGGACAAACAAAACGTTTCTGTTTATGTTGTTTCCAGGAAAGGCAACAGAGGAAGTAATTGCCAATGACCTTGTTAGTCATGTTTAGCTACAGTCCTCCAGATATAGCTCTAAATAATCTTCAGGGAGAGTAAATAACCATTTTCTTTGATTGTTATGTATCAGTGAGAGAAAATCCTATACATCTAAAGCAAGTTCTAGAACAGGTTTTCAAAGCCCATTTTTTGAATCAATAAAGATAATGCCAAAAAACCCCAAACATAAAACCAGTAAAACAACACAATATGTATCTGTGAAAAATGTCAAGTGCTTTCTTTATACTTTCAGTGCATAATTAATGCTATGCAGAACTTCCTCTGTAGTTGTGATAAAAACTGGTATCTCTGAAGAGTTCATGGGAAGTGAGATTTTAAGTCTGTTTAAGAAGTATTGTAATGAAACAAGAAAATGTAAAGGTTAAAAAGGATGTAAAACAAAGATGTTTGCTCTTGCTGTTGATTTCACTGTTTAGTGCATGAAAGGCGAAGGCTGAATGTGTATTGCTCTTGTTTTGATTTGGCTGTAGGTCTTGAAGCCATGGATGTACTTACCCACAGGTATAATACTGGGTTACTGCTCTCCTGTATCAACCCATTCTCCTTCCATGGGATGGATAGGAAGTGTTCTAACAGCACCTCACTGCACAATGTCCCCCGAATGCTTCACCATGTCACATCCTTCCATCAGCCCTGGAGCGACTTTCAGGCTTTCAGGCAATTCTTCAATCCTCCCAATACACAGTCACTTCCATTTCCTCTTGCCTACTTCAGCCCTACACAAACAGGAAGATTTATAGTCTGTGACCTCCTGACCAGTAGATAAAGCAACATGGTCCATGAAGAGGGTTTTGTTATCCCACAATACAGATATAATTTCTGGCATTAATAGTGTTAGTTATTCCACAACACTTGTGCTTGAGTGTACATTAGCCACAGAATTTTCTTGTTTGATTTGTTATTTTCAAGTTCTATCATTTTCCATTAAAACGGGATTTTCTTTTGGACATTCATAAAGTTGTGATGTTGTAGGACAAGTCAAACAGCAGTACACCAAATAGAGGTGAAATTCCTTTTTAAATTACTCCAGAAGAAACTGAGCAAGCCCAACAGAGATACCATGAGATCTGAATGATCAGTAGACTCAGTCAAGATCAGTTCCACAATCCATGGGAAAAATCAATTCATCAGGAAAATGTGTGGCATTTCTAAACCAAGGCATTCCTGTGAGAGCCCTTTCAACCATTTGCCTCTTATACGGCAGGAATCATGAATCTCATGAGGAATGAAAGTAAGGACACCTACAGAGTGTGCACGTGACAACAGGAAGATACAGCCAATTAGCATATTGGTGCAGTGATCTAAATTACAGTTAAGTCTGCAGAGGCTACAAAGGATGTTCTATCACGTCACTAATGACTTATGGGGATAGGAAGAAGGCAGCTTGGTAAAACTCCTGAGAGGCAAGAGCTGGGATGTACTGAGATGATACAAAAACACAAAAGAAATTGCACCCACACCTTGCTTCAAAAGCCTGCTTCTCAGCAGAAGAGACTCCCTTTGCCCTTCTTTTCTCTCTCCTCAGCACTTCTGAATGTCCCATAGCTTTGTAATCCCTTGGGAGCCTTGTGTTACACAGCTCCCTCTACCATCCCTAAAGCAGATGGTATTCCCTTCACTCATCAAAACCATGTCAGCAGGGAAAGGCTTCTGAGGGACAAGCAGCGCTTTCCAGCTTTTCTTGGAGCTAGCAACCAACTGTGCAGCAAGAATATACTCTTTTCATTAAGAGAAAAATTCTGGGACTGATCTGACCAGGTTTTGATTTGTTCCTCAGTGTATCATTATTGCTGGACATAGGCAATTATTTCAAACAGGCATAAAAACAATTATGTGCTTGGTATGCAAGTCCCAGAAACATCTATTGATATAATTTTTATTTTTTTTTTCATCTATCAGCTTTTACTGTAACAAGGCCCTGAGTTAAAGAAAGGGAAAAATAGAGGGAAAAAAAATCAGTAAGAGTCACTGAAAGTGTACTATAGCCACATGAAATACCAGATTTCACTGGAAGCGGTGTCACATCAATCAAACAACAAACTACCACCTATTAAATCCCATCTGTAGTCAATACAATGGACACTGTTCTGCTTACACTCAATTCTATGAATTCATTTTCATGTGTGAGTTTCAGAATAAGTATTTGACCCAAAACACAGTGAAGGTGTCTGTGCACACAGGTAGAACTCTGCAATCAGTAGCAGTGAATCACCAGGTACTTGAAAAGAGATAACTATGGCCAAAAGTGGAAAATAAAGACCACAGATTTGTAGGAATTATTTTATTCTTGCTAAACTCACCCCATTTTTCAGTAGATCTGCTTCAACATCCCCCAAGTTCTAGATCTTCAATCCAAAGTATCACTGTGGAACTCCTACGACTCTCCAGGGATGATTCCTTCAAAGCATGAAACACTTACTGCCCAGTCACTAATTGCAAAATTTCTAATCAGAAGCTTTCAACTTTACCCCTCAAATTTTTTCCCTTCTTAAAACCCAGGCTTACATTTACCACTGAGATACTAATAAAGAGCACTTCTAGACACAGAGCTAGGTAAGGATCCCTTCCATTCTCTCTGTGTTCACATCAATGTTTTCTGGAGGGCAGCCACTGCCTCAAGCCACCTGGAAGCCACACAACCATAACTATTCAAGGCTCTGTGCCACTCTACACTTACCTGCAAACATTCCAGCCAGGAAGCAGCGCCACCGGGCTGGCTTTGCCATAAACCAATGCAAGGTGTCGGAGGAAGGCAGTGCAGCAAGCGCTGTGCTTCTAATGTTACAGATTATCACCATGCACAAAACAAGCTCCAAATAAAAGCCATGTTAATTTTGACTCCCATGCTTGTTTCAGTAGAACATCAGTATCTGACTAATTTCAAGCTTTACTGGAAATGCAGGAAAATCACAAGCCGTTCTTACAAGCAGAACAAAGCAAAGGCTTGGCCCTCCAGAGACATTCTGAATATGCATGTTCCAAGGGACTCTGCATGGATGTAAGGGGTTAACATGTGGAGAACCCTTCTCAAAAATTATGTCCAAAATGGCATGGAGGAAAAGTTTGAAAGTTAAGACATAGTGGGAAGTAAAATAACTTCAGTAAATGATAATGTTCTTAAACTTATAAGGTTGTTTTCATTCCAGAGGATCCAAATATGAACAACTTGTGATCTACAAAAAGCAAGAATGTAGATATTGTCTTGTTAAGTGATTGCAGTAAAGTTAATACTTCAGTCAGCATTACCTGATCTGGAGATGAAGCAAAGATACAGGTTTCCACTACTGATACCAGCATCAGTCTATGCAAAACTGTCACTGATAGGATCAGGAAGACAAGTGAATAAGAGATTTTCCACCCCTGCAAAAGACTCAGGGTTACTGGCAGAGAAGCTCTGTGTGGATTATTTGCAGAATTCATGTCTATCTGTGGTTTCAATACTATAAGTTTAAAATCAACCTGGGGCTTTTTATGCACTTCTGCATAAAAATAGAGAGAGGAGGAGAACGACACTGGAAGGGTAAGTATGCATTTTTTAATTAAGGAATTGGCTGTTGTTGTTAGTACAGCGACAGAGATGCATCATACACCCCTGTCCATTTATCTACTTTCTAACTACAGTATTGAACCACTTAAAGATCAGGTAAGCATAATTTTTTTTGTATTAAAATGAGTATATGACCAAGTAAAATAATTCTTATGTCTCTATATGAGCAAGAGCTGCAAATTTACCCTGTACTAGAAAAGTACCTCCTCATTCTGTTAAATAGCTTCTTCTCAATACAAGTGAGGGATAAGGTAATAATCAGCAATTCATATGAAACTCAAGCTATCTCAGCCAGCGAACCTACAGCAGACTTTGAAACAGAAGATATATCATGCCTAATGTCACAAACAAATCCCAGCATAGGTAATTATATAGCAACAATGTCTAACAGAGCAACACTTAAGCAACACTTAGAGCAACACTCTGAACTAGTCAACCCCAAATGACTGCCAGTGGGCACTGCACTTTAATCTTCAGCATCAAAGCACCAGCATTGGTTCAACTGAGTTAAATGAGTAATTCTTTTAGCTGGAACTAGCAGCAGCCACTTCTTTGACAGTCAGATCAGCCAATTGAGAAATCACAAAACAGGCTTCACCAGCATGTTACACCTCCAGTAGTTCCAACTGGAAGGAGCATCCTTGTTTCCTGCCCTAAGCTACAGAGCAGTCCTGCTGTTAAACAGCTTCTGTGTTTCTCCCAAAGCTGCTTGCACTTCAGCTGTAAATCAATGACTGCTCTGCATACTTTATCTATTACTTTTTTTAAATAAATGATGAAAGTAAAAAAATTCAGGAACTGATTCAGTACCTCAGTCAATTCCTGACAATAAAATATGGAGTTGCCCAATTAATTCTTCCTATGAAATTACCAGGTTCTTGCAATGATAGTACTGTAAGGTACCAGCAGCACTCTGGTAAATTCTACACCACCTATTGGTTAGAAAGCAAAAGAAAGGTTTTTAACATATCTGCATTTTATATGGTGATTAAAATTTAATTACAATTATTTTTTACCGTAGTCATTAAAGGCTGGATTTTTATAAACCAAGAATTCTCACGTCATAAGTCTTAGTAAATTATAGGATAAGCACCTTAAGTGATTATGCATGCATACAAATGTTCATACTATTTTTAAAGATATTGGTGCAATTCATTAGACTAGTATAATTTGAATTCCTTTAAAATTTAGTGGTTCAAGTACTTTACATTTTGAGATGGGATTTTGTCTGTGTAACTGAAAATTTTAACCTGTATGCAAACGTTTAGACACAATACAGACACTACATATTTTTCATGTTCATAAACAGTCCAGTGAGACAATCTTACACAATAGTACATTTTACCAAATGATCAGACAATCATAAGACCAAAATTAGGATACAAATATTTAAATATTTTGCAGGATTACTCATCTTAAGTGAAATACTACAGTCAAAAATCAAGAGCGGTGACTATCAGAAAATATATTTTCACAATTACCGTTTATCAAAATTCTCTTAGGTCACCAGAATTTGCATTCATTTCTTCACTTCTCAGATTACATGCATAATTCTATCTTGATGAACTGCAGGAAAGCAACAACACAAAACTGAGAATAAATACGGAGAATAAATTCAAATCCTTATAGGGATGATCGCTGCTCACCTTAAACATCTGCCAGTGGTAATGCCCTAAGAGGTTCAATCTGTGTACCTGGCTGCAGAATTGGTAGGAGTTCCCTAAAATTGTGGTTACTACTGGATCAGAAATACAGAGCATCAAACACAGAACTTGGAGCACTTTGCAGCAAGATTTCTACACCACCAGATCTACATCTCATCCATCCACAGATGACTGGGAATACCTTGGTCTTAGGTAAATAAAAACTGTCTAAAAAAGAAGTCTGGAGCAAGGGATTTTCCTGAAATAGGGAATTTTCTTCACAACAGTGAGTGGACTGATTGTGCTAAAAATGTAAAACAAATTTAATTATTATGAACCTGTCTTTAAGTCCATCTTTGAAGAAGTCTGCAGTATCAACCTCCAATACTCTTATTCTGTTATAATCTCTTCAATACAGTTTCTTCCTATTCTCAGAATACCTAGTGTTATCCAACAGGATCTCAACAGCTGCACATATAGCATTCTCTGAAAATTATGAGCTCCAGAATAAATTATTCAGTAACAGAATTAGCTACTGCAGCCTAAATAGGACACTAATCTTACCTGAATAAAATGTGTGTAAAGAATAAATTTACACTGTCCTGAGTGGCTCAAAAGTGCTCCATCCCAGGCACTCAGCTTCAGCAAGTGGCCACTAAATCCACTACTGCTATCAGAGAATTTGTCAGACATTCACAATGCAGGATACCTAAAGCATCTAATGATACAAATACACATGTTCTGGAATTCACTGAAATGCAGACAAGGGTGCCTCCAGTCCTGTATGTCAATGAGCATTAGAGTACTAATGAACATCAGCAACTTGCAAAACTTCACTGTACCTTTCAATCCCTCAATATCCAGCTCATATTTTATATCCTGGCTTTCCAGTGATGGTGCTGCTTTACAGAGTATTTTCCCTCCCCATCTGACTGCTGCCTAACAAGAAGCCTTTAACAGCTGATATACACCACTACAGCCTCCTTGCAATAGGTTTGCACTAAAGCTTTTGCTTCTGCAGATGAACTTCACCGATTGCCACACTTCAGGATGGCTGAAAAACTGCACATAAAGCCCCAACAACCCCACCATAAGAATCATACAGGACTTGGACCTCAGGTGGACTTTAGCTAAAATAAAAGAAAATACCAAAACCCACACCCACCATGACAAAACCAATACTACATATTTAGTAATGTTGCCTGGTATCAGTACAGCCAGTGTAACAACTGGACCACAGCTGCAGGGAACAAAGAATCAGAGTGCTGCAGGCAGGGTCGAGAATGGGTAGCAGCCTTTACAAATTAAAGGACATGCTAATTTCGTTCTGAACAGCTCTTTACACATGTTAGAAACCTGTACCTAACAGCTGCAATGTGTTGTCAGCAGTAGTTCTTTTGCTTGTGCATTTGTTTCAGATGTAGCACACCAAGAAGAAAAGATCACTGGGAAGAACAGAGTTTCAGTGTGTGGGTCTCACAGCCATCCCGTTCAGCAGCATCTCACCCTGCAGGACTGTGTACAGAGACCAGAACCCACACCCAACCACAAGAGGAACAAGAGAAATGCAGGAGCCTTCTGAGGCAAACACTGGTTTGGAAAACCTGCACATTCATTTTTCAGTACATCATCACTAAATACATACATAAATAGTATATACACGATTTCATACACCTGCTGGAATTAAATAAAAAAATTAAATAAAAATCTCCAAGGGCAATCAACAGCAGAATATCACTGGCCTTATACCAAACTTATTTAACAATTACATTTAGAAACTGATGAAAAAACGTCAACAGAGCCACAGCTCAGTAGCTATAGCAACCTGCTTAGCTTCTCAGAAGAATCAAATAAGATAACCTGCCCTAAAATAGATGCAAAATAGCTGTCACTGCACATGTGTGGTTTCAGAGACAGAACATAACCATAATTTTTTATTTTTTTTTCAAATCACAATGCTCCCTTTTACAGAAATCAAAAAACTACCCTACAGGCAGTGGGTGAGAACTGAGTTTAATTCCTTTACTCTCAGCGTTTTAAAAGCTAAACCATTTATCTCAAAGCTTAATTGTGCCTTTTAACAAATTAGACTTCACTGGAAATCATTATCTGTCTCCCCCCTTCTTGTTACAATTCAAAGGCAGCATCTGTTAAAGAGCAAAAATGAACCATTTTCCCCTCATTACACAAAGAGCAAAAAGTCATCCCAAGTTCACATTACTTTAGAAGGTAATTTCTGCTCATCAGAACAATTTGGTATGTGTTCATTCCTTCACATCCAGTTTTGCAGGCTAATTTCCTCAAATATTTAGATTTAATTTGGTTTGTAACCATTAACTACGATTACAGAAACCACATGTTTCTCTAAGTTGGCATTCCATGGCAGTACCGTTAAAAATATTCCCTGGGTTGTATGTGTTATATTGAGCAATCATATATTCCTCATAAAGTGTTAAAGCAAGACAACCAAAACCCAGTAGTTCCCAGAGCCCCTGTGGGCCACTGGGCTGCTCCACGTTCTGGAGCGCAGCAGAAGCTGGGGCTCAGGGCAGGAGCTCCGCGCTCCAGGGAAGGGCTGCTCCAGAGCCAGTGCTCCAGAGGAAGGCTCCCAGCCACGGCCACATGCCGGGTGAGGAGCTGCAGCCACAGCCCGGCTGGGCCACCGCTCCTTCCAGTGCTCCTCGCCTCTGCAGTGCAGGGATCACCTGTGCAGCACAGGGACCGCCTCTGGAGTGCAGGGACCGCCTCTGCAGTGTAGGGATAACCTCTGCAGTGCAGGGACCTCCTGTGCAGTGCAGGGACTTCCTGTGCAGTGCAGGGACCGCCTCTGCAGTGCAGGGACCGCCTCTGCAGTGCAGGGACCGCCTGTGCAGTGCAGGGACCGCCTCTGCAGCGCAGGGATAACCTCTGCAGTGCAGGGACCTCCTGTGCAGTGCAGGGACCGCCTCTGCAGTGCAGGGACTTCCTGTGCAGTGCAGAGACCGCCTCTGCAGTGCAGGGACCGCCTGTGTAGTGCAGGGACCGCCTCTGCAGTGCAGGGACTTCCTGTGCAGTGCAGAGACCGCCTCTGCAGTGCAGGGACCGCCTCTGCAGTGCAGGGACTGCCTCTGCAGTGCAGGGACCTCCTGTGCAGTGTAGGGACTTCCTGTGCAGTGCAGGGACCGCCTCTGCAGTGCAGGGACTGCCTCTGTAGTGCAGGGACCGCCTCTGCAGCGCAGCTGCTCTTTACAAACCATGGCGAAGCCATCCTGCCCCTTCCCAAGGAGCCCCTTTCCCTCTGCACCGTGGCTGGCTGTACCCTTCGCAGAACCCCACTCCAGGGACCGTTGCTCCAGCAGCTTTCTGGGAACAACGCCACTCCAGTTGGGATTAAACCTTCCTGTGCTACAATTAAGACTGCAGAAAGAGAAGGCACAGACATTAATTTTGCACTGCAAGGGACCAAGTCAAGGCAATTAACAATAAAGTATTAATACTGCAAGCCAGTGTTTAATTTGTGGTCTCATTCATAGCAGAAGAAAGAGTTACAAACAAGTCAACTGGAAGCAAAAATGGCAGTGGAATTTGAGCTTAATAAAAAAACCTCACAGAACAGCAAAACCAAGAGAGTTTAGGAGAACTATAATAAACAAAAGCAGTCTATTTTTTAAACAAAAACTTTTAAAGTGTAAACAGTGGCTTCTTGTGATGGACTCCTCCCTTATTCTGCTTGTGTTCATAGAGAAGCAGAATAGATTCTGCAGAAAAGCTCTGTCCTGATTTAAAAGTTTGATAACCTGTCTTTACATGTATCTTTGTACAAGTTTATAGACACTTCAGCATTAAGAAGAAAAATAATTAGTAGAAATGAGCACAGATTACACAGAATGCTCTACCTACTCTAGAAAGCACCTGGATTAATTTTTTGTTTCCAGAAGACATCTTTCCTGTCTCCTAACAAGCATGTTTACCAGCAGGTCATCCAGAAGTCTAAATCTGAGATTTCTGTGCCTTTAACAGAAATAATATAGCTCACTCCATGAATTCAATTCACTGCTCTGAATTTCAAGATTATCAGTATTTAGAAAAAAAAATAAATTTAAAAAACCCTCTCAATTTCTCTTCCATATGAATTTAGACTTTCTCAATCCTTGACATTCAATATATAATCCTGTAATAAGGAAATACAAAATAATGTAGTACAGATTGCTTCATTCCTTTGGAAACAAAGTTGAAAGAACAATCAAGCAAAAACTGGAAGTAAACAGTATTATAATAAGCCATTTCACTCCACTGGTAAGAGTTTGGGCTTAGTTACCCAGCAGTTTGGCTTCCAGTGTGCAGCTTTCCTTTTAATAAAGCCGCATCCATCACTACACCTCAGTGTAAAGCTTCAGAGTACTGAAGGATAATCCCCAACAGGTAGAAAAGGAGTAATGCTTCAGTTACTGTTACAATATAATCTACATACAGACTTTGCAATTTACCTGCAGAAGCTCCCACCCCATCTTGGATTTTATGAAACGCTTTCATTCGGTTCATCCAATTTAAAGAATCACATGAACGTTTGTTGCTCATTTTGACAGCTCATTTTATCATGCCAGACAAACACTAGAAGAAAGACATGGATTCATTTATCAGCATGGAGGCAACAACATCTAATTATTTGCAACTGATTCTCTCTATGCCTGAATTTCCCTATCCCAGCTATTCCAGTTGGGTCAGCTGGCTGTTAAAAATGGAAGGTTGATAGGGCAAATTGGCAGCACTGTCACAGACAAACTGGGAGTTAATGCTAACCTTAAATTAGGCAAAAGCCCTTTCAAAGTCACTGTGGATTTTTAATTAAAATATTAATTTATCGGGACTCAAGGTACCCATAAAATGCCCACTGTTGGCATTACAGTTGTGAAACTAGCAGAAACCTTCTGGGAGCCTGGTCTCAGCAGAGAAGCAGCTCTTTCTTGCAAAATTCCAGTGGAAGCAAACAGATTGGGGTTTAATGCCGAATAACTCTCTGACAGCAAGGGTCCAGAAACCCCATGGTTTATAATGGACCATTATCTTCTGAGGATGCATAATTGCTATAATCTGCTGGCATCAGCCAGTGTGTTTTTTGATAGAAATCTGGTACTCTCAAAGAGGCCTTTTCCTGCCTGGCTGTGTTGTGCCTGGAACAGAGGAATATCTTGAAACTCTGAGGGAGTTGTGCAGCCCCTGATTTACCCCACAGGAGTGGGGGGTGTACACTCTGAGCACACAGCCAGCAGCTCCAGAGCTTCCATCAGCACCATTTGTGTGCTGTGCACACACTGCTCCCCTGTGGGAAATCCAGAGGGCTCCAACAGAGCACTGGGCAGCAGCAAAGAAAGGGAAACACATTTGTAAGAGCAGTGGACATATCTGGGATTTCCAGCTGTCAGGAATTCCACAAACGCAGAGGCAAAACCCTCTTTAAGAATGACTTACCCCAAGTTTAATTAGGTATTTGTTGAAAGTGAATAATGCTGGTAACTGCAGCATTTGAGCATTTTCATGCAACAGTCAGCAAAAACTGTCCTACTTTCATAATACAAAAAGAAAAAAGAGAGTCCATTTTATTACCAAGTTTAAGATACACTTTCTGCTATATGCAACAGTAAGACTGAGATCAAAAGATAAGGAAAGACTGACTAAAAAGAGGGATTTTTTTTTTTCAGGAGCTGGAGGTGGTGCATGTTATCCAAGACTTACATAAGGAGCTCCATGTGACTGTGGCTGTTGCAGAAAAACCCTGCAACCAAATCTGGTTTGAGATAACTTCAAACATTAGCTCTGTATTTGGAAATTTTCAACTACACGTCAAATAAAACAGACTTAATTTCATCAGCACTGAGTGAACACAGGAAGCAACTTCATTTCCCACTCAGATTCTAAACTGTATCTTTGGCAGTTTTTGAAGTTCCCTTCTCCTTAAGAGAAGCATTAGGATTCAGTGACCTTCACTCTGGGAAAACTGTGGGTGGGTTTCCACTTAAACACACAAATCATTTCAAAGCATTCATAATTTTACTTTCCACTTCAGTTTTCCCAGGGGCATGAGAAAAGGGGATTTTAAGACAAAACTATGCACCCATAATGCTAAGTGATTTCAGCATCTTAAACTGTAGTGATACGTCAGCTGAAATAAAGACACACAGCTATAAATTTTAAAGTCTTTAAATACTTTTGTGCAATCTCCAAAGATCTTTGTGTCCAGAATGTGTGTCCAGAATTCCAGAATACTCACCAGTACTTCTGTAAGCCACGGTTTGGTCCTTTAGTCTTCTGTAAGCAGCTTTACAGGAAAAAACAAATATTACTATTATACAAGTCTCAGGAGCATTGATGGAAAAAGGATTAATCTTGATCAAATATGGTTTTTTCCATCCCTCACTTAACACCTCTCAATCAATGTCAATAGTATTGCAATTGATCTAGTTGCATGACAGTCACTCCAACTATTATTTGAAGATTTTTTTCATATATACTTCCTCAAGTGGAGATGTGGGCAAGGTAGTCTTTGGGATTTTTTTTAATGTCAAAAAACACATGATATCAAGCATTCACACTCATGATCAATTTTAGCAACCCAATATACAGATGAGAAAAACAACATAAAACATTTACTCCTGATCCCCTTTCTTTTACTTATCTTAAGTGTTGCAACAGTTGTCTTTATGAAAGCATTTGGAGTCTTCAATACCGACAAATGCCCATGGACTTGCACCTCAAAACCACTTTTGGAAAGCTTTACAGTTAATGAGTTTATGACAAAATCTCCATTATATTAGTAAAAAAGTAGCATTTTTTGCAGATCCAGATATTAGTGACAGGTGTACAAGAAGAGGCAGTCATACCTAGATACATTTGATGTAATCTATTTTTATGAGCTGGGGAAATTTTAAGACCATTATTCCTAAATAAAGAGCACAACCAACCAAGTACAATGACAGTTCAAGTTTTAACATATTTTTCATATGGAGTACTTCATCTGATTGCAATCTTCCCGGTTTAACGAGAAGGCTATTTTCTGCAAAACTTAATCTATTTATCAGTTAAATATGATAAGAATTACAGAAAGTTCTTGTTAGAAACTTGAGAGATAACTAGGCCCTTTATTATTTTACAATAATGTATTTTAACATATTCCACAGCTAAAGACAGATTATCTTATGCTTCATGTTAAAAATAGATTTGTTTGATATTAATCTTTCGGCTGTGCTACAGCACCAATCGTGCTGCTGACCTTGCCATTATTACAATAATATGTCAGTCCTTGGACTTTCTCCCTGCTGAGAGTCCAACTGTGTACACTGGTTTGTTCAAAACATATTGCTGAGAGGAAAAAACCCACACTTTTCCCTCCACAAGATAAGAGATAAATGTCAGTCACTCAATTGTCTGAACAGCATTTCTTCTAGACACATTGTGTAGAATTTGATTTTCAGGCAATTAACATCAGGCATTGGTTGTACCTTCAGCAATTCCTACAGAGTTTTAATCCTTAGAACAGGCAAGGACTTGGCACGGTCTTCTCTCCCAGCTCAGTACAGGCTCTCTCTTAGACAAGCAGATGCATTCTTCACAATAAATCAGTTTATGTTGTTAAACATATTTGTTTAACTATAATCAGACTATAATTCTTCCTCACCAAAACAAACAGTTTAAAATATTCAAGTTTAGATCAAAAGACCTACTGCAAATTCTCCAATCACTTGAGGAATATTATCTATCTTCACAGAACTTTTCATTTCAAATGCTATTTCAAATCATTTACCCTGTTTTTATAGACATGGAAGACTTTTCAAGATTTTGCCCAGAAACCACTGCTCTTGGGTAAGTATTCATTAAAAACTGAAAGTCTGAGGAATTAGTGAAGAAAATTTCTCCATAGTGCAGCAGAACTAAACAGGGCTGGGTTTAATGTGGAATCTACTGCAGATTTGAAAAGCCTACATGTGCTAATCAAGTCCTCTCCTGAACAATATCAAAACATAGAAAGGATGTTTACATCATGCATATTGTGCTTTCTCATTTGAGCTCCTTAGAGGAAGGAATTCATACTTTTTTTAAAGACTCTACAGTTTCTCAAAAGAAGGCTTGTATTTCTGGTTAATTTACTGAATATCTGCTATTACTATGTGAAAGTAAACCTTCTCTGTAAGGACTGCCAAAATAAATCTTACTAGTTGAATTTGCAAATCAGTTTCTTGATATCAACAGCTTTGTCATGTCAATAAATACAGCACTAAGCCAGGAGCAATGACTATTAGCCACCTCTGCTGTCACTTACTTGAGTATAGCTACATAAGTTGCCTAGGACCATCAGGCAAGATTTACACACAGCAGTCAAGAACAAAAAGGACCTAATGTATAACAGCTGTCATCAGGTAAATGAGGAGAATCCAACATGTCTTGAACAAAAAAAACCAAACCAAACCAGAGAAACTTTCCCTTTTTCATCGAAGGAATATAATCTGTAATCTTAAAAAAATTCAGTAAAGTGGACAGCAAATGTTGGGAAAGTAACTTTGAATTCTGACTTAAAGAGGTGATTTGATGAAAGCTTACTATTTTTATCCAAATTAATATAGTTAAACGCAGCTTCTGGCTCTCAGCTGTGCTCAAATGGATGAGTTCCAACAGAGCACTGTCATCCCACCACTGAAATCAGGCATCCCACCTCTGGTAATACAGACCATTGTGATGCTCATGACAGGATGTGAACTGTTTCCTCAACATCATGTCAACAGGTTTTAGCAGGGATGTGTCAAGGTCTCACACAAACTTTTCTAGCATCTTTTGGATTTCGGTCTCCTGTGGCAAATTAAGAGTTAATACATATTCTTCAAGAAAGCTGCAAAACTAAAAAATAATCCATTTTAAATAGCCTTAATCTGTCAGCAGCAGACAAAGTCAATATTCATTTTCATCTAAAAATGTCTCTCAGATTCTCTAAGTACCATACTATGCACTATATAAGCTATGGTACCTGTCACATCAAGAGCTGGTATTAATATTCATGCAATTCCTTACTTTTATGTTCCAGTGGTGTTGCCTTGAAGGCAGATGGATTAAAACACATCAGTATCTTGAATAAAGCCTTCTCCACAGGCAGAGGGTAGTACCACTACTTAGGATGTGGTGCTAAAGCAACATGCTATGTCCTACAGAGAAGATAAAGATGCTGAGCCAATGCCGTGAATCTCATAATTTATGTGTACAAAGACAAGCTCAGCACAGTGCTCACTAATGTGATGAGTTCTTTTGAATTTGATTAAATCCTCTGGAAGAGTTAGCAGCTTGCTTACTCCAAGTGCAGAGCACTACCGTAGACACGTGGTATCATGAAATACTGAAATGGAAAGATGAAAAGAATAGGGGCAAACATAGTGTGCTAGGAAAAGCTGTCTTCCCAAGACATGTATAAATGCTATAAAGATATGTTTATTTCCAAAGTTGTGTGATCAGATCTCTAATTCTTCAATAAACACAGGGCTTAGCAGGACTTGCAAGAGGGGTGCAAATCAAGTTAAAAAAAAAAAAAAAAAGACATTCAATAAGAATACTTAAAAGTTTTGGGCATTTGTATCTGAAAATTAAGAAAGGAGTAGGCCAGGCTGCTTCTTTTTTTAGCACTTAAAGCAGAAAACCAACTGTGTAATAAAGTAAATTGAACTTGAATGTTTTTAACCATTATAAAGCTGTACTTCAGATGGGGGAAACCTGAAACAGACTTGCACAGAAAAGAGACCGATAAGCTGTAAAGCAGGTCTGCTAAGGAGAGGGAAATGCCCTCCTGAAGAAACCAGAGTTTCTGGGTTCTGTCTCAGATAATTCATCTTCAGATTAATGACTGTACCAGAAAAGATGGAACTGCAGCAAGACACCTAAGGGACTGTTACAGGGTACAATCAAATTTAGATTGGCTTATGAATATACAGAGAGTAAACTTCTTGTATCTACAACCCACACACATTACTGAAGAATTCCAATTATTTCATGCTTGTACAGCTCTCTCCAAGATGTGAGCTGTGAATGTTAAGGAAAAAAAACCCCTAACTTTGGCTGCCAGATGGATGGGTCGTGCCATACTGATACCCTGGGTGCTCCTGACAATCTGCCTGTTCTGTCTACCTGCTCCTTAACAACTATTTCCTCCAAGTCAAATGCAGCCTGGTATTTAAGTCAGTTCTCTGTTTCACAAAGGTAACTGTCCATCTGCTCATACAGCTGAGTAACTTGACTGCAATACCTGCTACGAATGCAGTTTTATTGTTACTGCACCTAAGAGAGAGAAGTGACAAAAGATCTTTGGTAGTGCTATTCAAACCGCACATCTGAGCAACAATATTTATATTCAGAATAATAATTTGAGACTGGAGAGTCAGTATCAGACTGCCCAACTGGTATCAGAAGAATGCAAACATATGTGAAATACCTAATTTCTACTGAAGGAAGTTTTTTTATTTACTATCTTTATTTTTGGTCAGAAATGGCCATCAGTTCAGAAGATCTGAAATATTGATTGAGTTTATTCAACAGGAAAGCAAAGCAGCACTGCTGCTGCACCCATAAATCCACACAATTTGCAGCAATACCACATTGAATTTCTTTATCATATTGTTCTGTGTGTTTACAGGTTAGAAGTGGCCACTTTCCCAAGATGAGAAGGTCCAGGTCAGTGAAGTGTCTAACCCAGAGGAGCAGAGCTCCTTATCACCGCTGCTCCCTCCACACAAATCAAAGTGAAACCCTGTCAGTACAAGCCAGACACGTCAGCACTGTGTAAGGATTTCACTCCAGTGCTGGCTGTCAGCCACCATGCCAGAATGGAAAACATGCTAAACCTTTTTATTCTAGTAATACCATTGTGGACTCTTCCTGACGCACAAACATCCAACTAATTATGGCTATAGCACACAACAACAATGAAAGACAATTTACAGAGCTGGTTTATTTATCCTTAAATTCCTCTGTTTATTTGGAAAGGAAATTGGAATTTATATTGTCAGCTACATTTTCTAAAAACAGTATATTGCATCAAGTGTGTTCTGTACATTAAATAAACAATTTAATGTACAAGTGTTCAATTTACTTTTAATGAATTCACTCTTCAGGGGCCAAAGGCCTCTTTTTAGAAATTAGAATTGTATAGATAAAACACATACAGAAAGATTATGCTATTTACTCAGTTAAAGGCTGGAGTAACTTTTGAACATATATTATTAAAAAAGTATGTACCTTATAGCAATTTTCCACTGTGCACTAGAAATGTCAAATGCACTGGCAAAATCAGAACATCTGTCCTATGGAAATACAATTTAAAATAAATTAATACTCCATATCCTGTCTTTTTGTGAGTTAAAAGGAATATAAAATAGTGTCAATATTCTTTGAATGGAAAAAAAAAATATAACATGGAAGTATTTTATGATGCAATAATACATACTGCAGAAACAGTCACCTGCAGTTTTAGACTGAGAAATTCAGTGAACTGGTGCCATTTCAGTGGGTTAATTAATTATGTACCTAAACCTCATCTGTTGTTACTGGAACTAGAGTACATACCTGGACTTAGACACATTAACAAAGGAGTATCCTTACAAAAGTACAAGAATATCAAACCCAAAGTGTTCACCTATACCCTATACACACCTTCCTGAGACAGGACTGCTTCCAAAATCTGTATTGAGTAAACTGCCATAAGATCATAAAGTAACACCTGAAACGTCCTCATGTAACTTTTCATGTTTACACAAGCACAAATCTGAAAGTAGAACTTGTTTCTTAGACCTTACCAAGACACGAAAATATTCCCAGAAGACCTCTTGCAGCATATGGCTGGATGTGTGCTCTGGCAAAACATCATCTTGCTGCCACTGGAACTTCCACCAGAGATTTCACTCCCCTAACTGGGATACACAAGCAAACC
This sequence comes from Poecile atricapillus, assembly GCF_030490865.1. Lineage (NCBI taxonomy): Eukaryota > Metazoa > Chordata > Aves > Passeriformes > Paridae > Poecile > Poecile atricapillus. The sequence goes on along the minus strand of NC_081264.1, from coordinate 7,313,863 downwards.
ACATCCTTCCTGCTCATTCAGTAGAGCAATTCCTTTGTTCAACTGAAGGGTCCTTACCCTACCAGCCATATCCAGGAATCCCCATCCCCGCCGTGGGGTCAGAGCAGAAGGAAGCACAGCTATGCAAACACTAGGTGAACAGAGCTATCTCTGCACTGCCCACCCGGCCCCAGGCTCGGAGCAACCGGAGCACAGCAGCCAACCTCTGCCACCTGCTCAGGACAGACACAGGCACACCTCAAAAGATGCAAGAATTCCCCTTGGTTCCTGCCGAGAGGGGAGGGGAAGGCCTAATTGCTGGTACAAAACACCCTGAGGCTTTGTTGCCAGCACCTTGCCCTGAGCAAGAGCAAGCCCTGTGTAGCAAGTAATTAATACCCTAAGGAAAACTGCAGTGGACTCCATCACAGTTCTGCTCTGCATTTCCCTCATTAACACCAACTTCCACTGACTTTCAGAGAGCGGATGAGTAGATCCAATATTCCCATGTTAGTAAGAGACAAAGAACTAATAGAAATTTCTCAATCACGCCTAGCTAGACATAAAGAACTGCCCAGATAAACTTAAGACCCAGGTCATCTAGCCAAGATAAGATGCTTTTGGATTACAGCACTATGCCTGAAAGAGTTATACAAAAGCCAAATGGCACTTGTTTGATTTTAACTAAGTTTCACAGAAAACCATTCAAACATTTATATTTGCATTGGATTACAGCTGCTTCAAAAACTGAGGAATGATTAGACATGTTCAATTTTATCAGATCGCTAACAAATAATATGGACACCATGCAAAGTGGGAGTTTCTAAAAAAAGGCCAAAGCCTGACCTTTACTGATTCAGGAAGTTTTCTGAGAATTCTAAACCACATTAAGATGAGAGCAACCCAAGAGTTTTCAGTATCTTCAATATAATACATAAGATTAGCATTAGATCTCAACTGCTCAGCTGCTCAACACAACAGTGTTCATGAGTTTATGTACTCATGGGCTGACACAGGGACTCCTAGGTTAGGTCTGGTCCAGTGACAGCAGATGAAAGATTAAATCATGAACATGTAACACACTTGTACCGCAGGGAAACCACACCTAGTGGTCTGAGTAACTTCTCCTTAAAACCTGCTGCCTCAGTTTAAGCATAAGGAGCTATGTAATTGCTACAGCCTATCAGAATGTGGCAAATATTACATAAAATCATACATGGACATTTCTAACCAAATTCAGTTGTTATTGCAGTAAAAATGAAAGATGAAGGTACTTTCTACAAAAGCTTTTATACTACTTGGCAATTTTGTTCAGGAAAGATCAAAAAAAGTGCCTGCAATGTGTACAATTATGTGTCTTATTGAAAAAATGTTAACTCCATTGCAGCTGTGAGCACATCCAAAGCATTTATTACATAACAAATCCCTGAGTTCTGTTACATAACAAATCCCTGAATCCCAATCACATTAGTTACGTACTATGCATACTTTTTCCACATAATTGCACACCTGACACTTGAAAAATCTGGCTGGACATTTTTATCTTATAGCCCTCTTTATTCAAAAACACATATTCCACTTTACATTAAAAAATGCACTTATGTTTCCTCAGTTCCTATTTTTTGCTATGCATAAGTTAAATTTACTTCTGAATCTGCTGTGTAGATTAGGTGAGTTATGACATTAATACATACACACTTATATATATGTAATTAATGCATTCCAGAGACAAAAATCTTAGCATAAGATAACTTCTGAATCTCCTGAAACAGTGAGCCAATTAAAAAAATTACATATGTAAAAATAAGCATACACACACACACTTTCACCATGACAGACACCTTTATAAATGACGAGTATCAAGAGGCCCATCCTTTCCTGGTGCTTACCCAGTATCACTTAACATCTTACTATTTCTCTTTTCAGAATCTAATATTCTAATCCTCAGAATCTAATACTCTCTAATACCCAAAAATATAAATTTTTATGTCATTTTAAGGACATGACCTGATCCTCAATGTCATCTGGGATAGGAATATATACTGGCAATCTTTTGAAAGAAAAACTGGGTTTGGAAATAATGTCATCAGTTATGTCACAAAGTCATAATCAGAGGACCAGCTTCAATAACATCCCAGGCACCACAAAATTGGATGCCATGAATCACACTGTAGCTTACTGCATAATCAGATCATCATTCATCAAAATCATGTAATATAAACTTAGGCCATAACTTAAGAACTGCAGCAGATCTCCTCGACCAACAGCCAGTGTGACCTTCAGAACAGGGTTAGAAAATCATGAGAGACACACACAAACCAATTTCTGAAGCAGGTGGCTATAAACAGATGAAGAGAACACTGAAAATCAAAACACTAAGTTATGCAAGAACACTTTATATTTAAAACATCATTAAGTTGATTTATTTATTCAACAGAAGAAATTAATATCTGATCTGCTTTTCTTTCCTGTGAAATGTAATAAGCACACACATACATTCTTGAAAAAAATTATAAAGAAGGTAATGGAAAAAGCAAGGTGCTAATTACAGGTTGAGGAATTCAAGTATTTACACACAACCACAGAACTCCAGAAATTAAGCCTAAGCACTGCTATATCAGTCAAGATCAAGGAAGAGTCAAACCTGTTTGCAAGGTTATGTTCCATGTACTGTTACACTCATAGCCATGGTCTGGATAGCAGAACCTTACATCTCTCTGTCAGGGACAGAGAGTGATTGAGATAGAGATACATATTTATAAAACCATCCAGCTCTTAAAAGCAGCTACCACATCTGAGGGCTTCTATCAGGAAGCTACTGAGCATCTATTTTAAGTCAGTAAAAATCCTTAGTTATCAACGGTCTACAGCTTATTGTATCATGCCTGAGTATTCAGAGACTGGTTCCCCCCCCCCCTTCCCTTATGCACACCCAAAGAATACAGCATGTTCAACTAAGGCATAAAATAAACCTGAAAATGCCTACAATTCCCTGAAGGAGTAGAAAGATACAGCACAATTTGGCAGCTGTCCAATTCAGGAACAAAAGATGTGCTTGAATTAAAATACCCAATTCAAACACTGTTAAACTTCAGGAAAGTTTCAGTCCTATCTACACAACTTCAACGTAGTCAGTGGCCTTATGATTTAAACATGATTTAATTCTAAGATCGGCTGATCTGCAGACAGCTTCAAAGTAGTGGGAAATCAGTAATTTAATACTACCTTTAAAAAAAGAGACAAATTTGCCTCTAAAGTCATTGCATAATCCAGTGCTCAAAAAAGGAAGAGAAACCAAACTTTCGTTACATAATTAAAACAATACCGTAATCTAATTTCTCTCTGATTTTAGTATGACAGTAGTAAAAGACCAAGAGGCACCCATTCAGGAACATGACAGTCTTAGCAAAGCCCTTTCCCCAGGCCTTCAGAGTTTATTTTTATGTAAATCTGCAGAGAAAACTACGCTCTACAGTACACATGGGAAAAAAGACAAAGATTCGACTAATCCAGTAAAATTCAGAATGCATGTAGTAGAGAACTGATTAAAGTTTAACTGGTAGCAAATACTACATGCAAAATAATGAAGCAAGTGGATGTTAAACCTTAAATTTGCATTTATTACAGGAGGTGTATTTTTCTAAATACTTCAATGGTTAAATATAAATTTTACTTCTTCAAATAAATGTCACATTTTAGGATGTGAGGATTCTGTTCATTGTCCTCTTCTCTCTAAAGGTAATATTATAAAACCAAGTTAGAGTAGGATTGGTACACTGCAAGATAATTTTAACACCATCCTGTAGCTAAATTTCTTATACATGAGTCTAAATCACCAACTCTCTGAAAGAAATGGACAGAACAGTGCATTGAAAGAGCAGAAAAAAGGGGCCTTCCAAATAAGTACTAACAGAAAGCAATTTAAACTACCTAAGGCAAAAACATGCTATACATTTATATATCATGTTATTATAAAAAAAAAAAACAACTTACAAATTTATATTGGTAACACAAGGTACTAAATTTAAGAATATTAATGCACTTTTGAACAGCAGCCTTTAGAGACCGTGATAAGGGGAGACAGGCATACAATTGCTGCCTAACAATAGTAAAAAGGAACTACAGCTTTAGGACAGAATACAGAGGCTATATTTTGAATTCAAACTCAGAACATGTAAGCTACCCTTTGAACCCTGCCAATCTCAACACCACTGTTGCTGAATCAAATTCCAACAGAAAATTATAGTAAAAATATTTTTATCACATACCACTTCCACAGACAAGGACTGCCAGTATCTATAAACTTAAATCCATAAAACCTTTAAAATATTATTAAAGCCATCACTCCTATCCCTCTTCATATTTCTCTCCTGTTTAAAAAAAGTGTCATTAAAACTCACACAGTAAAAATGAAATCTGCAATACTTCAGGAAATCAATAGAGGAGTGAGGAGTGGAATACAGACCTCTTGGCTCTGATTTCAGCAAGTTATGCTGTGTACTCCCAGTGAGGCACTAAGCCTTAAATGAAAACCCCAAACGTTGTAGAACCCTTGGGCAGTCTGGTTCCTGCACAGCACATTCCAAGGCTCCGGGAGCAGTCTGACAAAAGCATTCTAAGAACAGAAGTGGAACAGGATGTACACATACAGCAGGAATTAAAGGGTGGGCTGAACACAGGAAAATTCAAGAGCCACAATGCCTGGACAGCTGTTCAATCATGGCAAGGGGATGCACATCAGTGTAATGCCAGCCACTGCCCTGCTCTGCCCTGAGATCCACACTAATACTTACACACATATCAAGCAAGACTTGTCTGCCCAGCCCTCATTTCCTAAACACACCATCTCAAACCTTCCCACTCATCTCTCCCTGTTTGGAAGCTCCCCACACCACTATCCTCAGCAGTTTCAGTGGGCTCAGACAGAGCCTGTGACTGTTCTCGGTCACTGCTAAGTCATGGTAGCCAGAAACTGCCAGCCCCTCAAGATGGAAGCCGTGTCAACAGGCAGGTTCAGAAAGCAAATGCAAAAGAGCCTGTCTTGCTCCTCAATAAAAATTCTACCTTTGCAAAGTCTTTAGTTATCACTAGTCCAAAAAAAAGCATTTAAAGGCTCTTAAATCAGAACTTTCATCAGATGTGCTTAATGACATAGTTGCAGTAATTCCTTTCTGAGTTGCCTCTTCACTGAGACAAATCAGACTATCTAGTTTTAGAAGTTCTGTTGATAACTTTGGTGACTTACAAGTGCCCAATGTATAGCATGTTAATTGGGTATCATCCAGAAGACAAAAGTTTAAAACACCTTTAATATATAGTACTAGGTGGAGATTACAGTGAAAAGCTGGACAGGCAGCTGTTTCTTTTCTCCCAGTCTACTACAGGATCAGTACTGTTACACACTAAATATATAAAATCTAACTGCATCACAAAATCTAAGTGTCTGCTCCAATAAAGCCTTTCCTGTAAGAGGATTTTAGCTGACCATATGAAAGTGGCAAAAACCGCACAAGGCAATGAAACTAGATAAAACTCTTGAAACTAGAAAAAAAACTACCATACTACAAATCAGTTTGCACCAAAGTAAATAAACTGGAATCTCAAGGTAGATACAGCTTGCTTGTATCTTAAAACACTTTAAATTAGCAAATTCTATACCTTATCCCATCTTGGGAATCCTGAAGCCCCAGGTTTCCTGTTAGGTACCATTTACACAGACCAGGGGTTTAGAAACTGCAGTTCCATGTCTCTGTTCAGTTACATCGGTCTGGCTGTTTCTTCTCTTTTTTCAACAAGAATAACAAGAGAGAAAGTCCAGAACTAAACAATGAAGTTCTGGTGGCATTTTCTGCATTTGGGGTTTTTTTTCTTCCTTTTGTAAGAGTAAGTAAATTTACTTTAAGAACATGTAAGACAGATGAATGGTGCATCAGTAATAATATTTTGATTTTCCATGTGATTAACCCTGATTATCTTTCTTTGGACAATAGGTTGCATTACCCACAAAAAAGCAGAACCTTGAAACTCAAGGCAGACATTGTATTACTGTCACTTCTTCAGAAAAATCTATACTAGCATCAGAAAAGGGCCATTGTTTTCTGAGATGGGGGAAGAGGAGGAAAGCAAGGGGAGGACTGATCAAACAGCAAAAAGCATCCAAGGATAAAGAACAGTCTTTGAGAAAAATTAACTATACACAGCCTTGGTATCAAACTGGGTTGGACGGGGATATCGTTGTGGCTGAAAACTTAAGTGCTTCCTGAAGTTTTAGAGCAAGAAAGAATGATTATTCCCTGAAATTTGAGGATTATTCTCCCTAAGAAACTGTCAATTAGCATAACTTTGAGCCCAGCAAAACTCTTCCTGACTACCAGATGTAACTATGGCAACAAGATCCAGGAACCTACAATAAATATGATACAGTGTCAATAACCCAGACTTTTTCATGTAAATAGATAAAGCACAAGGAAGACAGAAGACCATTTCCAATGCTTCAGATTCAATTTTTAGATCTCTTCAATGCTAAGAATGTTAGCAACTTCCAATGACTAACAAAATTAAGAGAAAACCAAAAGTAAAGAAAACAACACATCTCTCCTGAGAGAACTATTTAGAATTTAAGAAAGATTAAGACCACATTTGTGGATTTTTGCCATTAAAGCTGTGAAATTCTATAAACAGATCTAATCTCTATTAAAGTTCCATAAATAGGTTTGAAATTGTTTCAGAACACCTACTCATTTAATAAATGAGATCTTTCTAGTGGAATTAAGTCAATTTTAAAAATAAAAGAGAACCGAATTTTCTTATTTGGCTCCATCTCCCAGTGTATCTGTAACATATGGTATTTTCATATATGGGAACATTAAGTCAGAGCTTTATACAACCACACTTACAAGAGTGAATCACTACTTAAACATATAATGAAGTTCTCTCCCCCATTCAGCATAGTTTGGGAACTTCATGGAAAAGCAAAAGACTCTTCCTTCCCCACAGTTTAGAAATGGCTCATAGGTGGCACAACAAATACATCATCATGCAGAGAAAATATAAAAAATGTCTTCCTATCACCTAAAGCCCCCCATCTCTGAAAACTAAAACAACACTACAAGTGCACAAGTCATGCAAAGTGTTGGCAAAAAGTGGCGCCCTATACCAGGAAACACAGAATAATGTTGTGGGATTGAATGTGGGAACATGTGAGAAACATTATTTCCATGTGAGGGAAATCTTATGAGGAAACTGGAATGAAATGGACAGGGAGAAAAGTCTTTCAGAAAAGTGAAAATGGAAGAAAAAATTCAAGGAAAAAAGGGACTGAGGATGGAATGACAAATCCTAGACAAGATGCAGACATAACACCAGGGAAATGAAGGTTCACTACAAACAGGAGAGGAGTGAGCTGAAAAGCTATAAAGTCACTGCCTACTGCAAGGATCCTAATCCCAACGCCATTTCTGCCTCCCTGTATCTCCTTCCACTTGTGCCTAGCTATGAATAGCTTACTCCCTCCTATCCTAATATAAATAGCTCGAAGCTGCAGTACTAAATCCCGGCAAGAGCTTGATTCACATGCTGGCCTGGGGTAGTGAATGAAGAAAACAAAGATGATTCCATTTCTATATAGACAGGTCTTCAGGAGGGCACACAGTCACTTTTTACCCTCTTGGACTGCAAAGATTTGCTAAAGCCTTTCTGCATTCACTAACATACTAAAAGGAACCATTAGCGTTGTGTATTATTTCCAATTAATTGCTGCACTATTCCCTTAAGTCAAATATTCCTTTAGGGAATGAACTGCTTGATGCAAGACTAAGCATGCAGAACACACTGTCTTAATATCAGCCATTGATGATGCATATTTTTCAGAGACAGCATAAAAGGTGCTAAAAATTATTTTAAATTATTATTTAAGAACTTCTGTTGCTGAGAGCCTTATATTAGATCTGAAAATTCCCACATTTATTGAAATTTATGTAGTTTAGAATTTTTATGTTTCTTGCTATTCAGTGACCTATTTTCTTATAGTGAAACAGATCAGCCATTACTAAAAGCACATTTGTACTTATGTTCTGCTCATTTGCATCGGCTCTGCAGCCACGACATCCTGGACCATGCCCTCATCAGCTCTTAGCCTGAGGGGCTTCAGCATCACACCACACTCAGACACACATTCACTACACTGCCTAGGGAATTCAGGTGTCCTTCCCCCCTCTAGTCCATAGCACTGAGCCATCCCACACAGTCAATACTCCATACATTCTAGTCCCCAAAGATCCCAACGACAAACACCACCCCCTAAAACAGTAACACACAACTAACAAAAAAACCCAACAGCAACACCTCCACCCACCCCCATTTCTGAGCTAAAATATCCTGCTTAAAACTACTGAGAGAAAAGTTAAGTGACAATATTACATTATTTCATTTTATGTCCTAACTCAGGCAGTGTGAATAATTGATTTCTTGGTTCGGCAGATTGAACTGAATTTGAAATATCTCCTTCTCTTGCTCATACCCTCTCAAAATTTCATTTTGACATGACATATTCCATTTCAGACTTGTAACAAAAGCTGTGAAATGAAGGCCAGATTCACAAAAAAGAGAGGAGAAAGAGGAGCTCCCCTTAATGGAAAAGCTCTGGGGGGGCTCCTCCTTCTCTGCCTGTGACTCAGAGTTAACAGCCAAGCCAAGGCAGCAGCTCCCTCGTGGTGACAGGAGCTGTCCCAACCTCCCTTCCTGTGCTCCTGCTATCAAACATGAGCAGCACTGAAGAAGAGAGAGAGCTTTTTGTGTGCACTGCCCAATGAGTTAGACTAGACCTACCACAAAACTGAGCATTCAAAGTGAACCTTCTCCAGTGATGGGACCAAAGCAGACCTAACGTCAAAGCAAGCAGCAACTTTCTGAACTCTCCTGACACACAGATCTATTCTGGAACTAACTCAAACAAAAGATTGCAAGCAAGCTGGGACATTTTAAATATCCTGGAAGAAAGCAAGAGAAAAGAAACTGAGAGTGCCTGGGCCAGCAAACCCTGCAGAGTAAGCACCTGCCCAAGATGGAAGAGGGATGATTTACAGTCTCGGTGCTGAATCAGGTTTCCCACTTTCTAGGCCCTGACCAGCACTTGTTGGGATGAAGGGCAAAGGATGCCTCATTTTCTCTGGTTTGTAAATCTCAGTATTTTTATAGCTGAGTCTATTCAACTTTTTTTGTAAATTGTTAATGCCAGAACATTCCCTGCATTCTTGTATAGTAGTAACATCCTGCATATTAAGCATCATTCCTGCCAGGCATTTCACTTGAGGAAAAAGCACTCATGCCCATAGGAACAAGAGCTGTAAAGCAAGATCATGTGTTTTCAGACATGCTGTATTTTGCAGCAAGAAATGAAAAAGAAGGAATAGTCAGTTCTCATATGGAAGAGGAAAGAGGAACCAGGATAAAACAGGAACATGAGAACAGTAATTCATAACTTTCTGCTTTTCCCAGATGCTAAGGCAGGTGACAGCTGCCAGGGCAGGCAAGAAACACCAGGCTAGATGAAAACATCAGTTATGATGTATTTTAAACTTGTTCATAGGACTTTTGAATTCTCCCACAACTTCTTGAATCTATTTTTCTTATTAAATGACTAATCATATTAAAGGGAAGAAAGAGAAAGCATATTTCATTAAAGGATTGCTGAATGAACAGAAATACCCAATGGAGTCCCTAAAAATACCTGAATGCTTATATACTCATAATCCTGAACTGAAAAAGATGTGCTTCAGACTTTTTGAGATAATAACTTTATTACTTAAATAACACTCTGTTCCTCATAAGACAAATGATTCATTCAAGGTCACAAACAGTTGATGTCTCTTGACACCAGATTACACTTGGTGACAGTTCACATGTCTAAACTTAAAGGTGAACTCTGCCTCAGAACAATGAGCCGCAGCTTTACCAAGAGACAAGACACAGATTGTCATTGACTGATGGTCTCTGGCTCCAGGAAGCAGAAGCATTTTGTACATCCTTCTCTTACAGTGCCACAAGTCCCACATCCCCACCCTGCCACCTTTCATTCAATATATGCTGCTTGTCATGAGATCTAGAATCTGTAGCACAGTACAAGACTATTAGAAACAATTACATTTTTGAGAACTTGCAATTAACACAGATCCTTTCCCCCAGTATATATGGAGACAAATAAGCTGCTTCTAATGAGGAATAACAACCATAAACCAAAAACTGTTCCACACATTTCTGGGTTTTTATTCATGATGCTGAATTTGATTACCTACACCCTACCAGAGCTCAGACAAAGAAAGTAGTTTTCCTTTAAAAATTGCTATTTCTCTTTAATTTCTAAAGAAACTCCTTCAACAGCCTACTACATAGCTTATGAACACTGAAGATAAGTATTATCAGATTTTGCCAAACAAGATACCAAATTTATTAATAATTTACTGGAACTTTTAGCAGCATGGTTAAAAACAGCTCTCCTGGCAGATCTTAGTCCACATCAGATGCTGTGGTAATTATCCTTAGAATCTCAATCATTATACTAAAACAAAAATAACCAGACTAAGGAGAAGCTAAAGCCAAATCTTAACCTTTGTAAATTTTCTCACTTTCATGCAAATCCCTGTCTGTACATTGAAGGTCACTGGAACAGAGATAGTTAATTAGAGATGCTAGTAAAATTAAGAGTATCCATGCAAAAAGTGAGGAAAAACAGGCATCTCTAAGCCCCTCTTTCCACATGAAGGATTTTAAATCACGTTCCTTGCTTTCTTTATAATCCCTCAAGTTATTTTTTTTTTCTCTCTACACTGCCCCCACCTAAATACAATCTCTATGGAAAATAAGCTCATTACAGTGCACCATGGGTAAGCAACTGCAGTCAGAAATGAATCAATTGATCCAAAGCTCCTTATTAGCGGCTGCCATTTGCAACATGAGGAAAGTATGATGACATTCCCCATAGACAGTGACCTACACTGAGAATACATACAGTTTTGTCTTGAAGAGTTTATGCTACCAGATTATGATTTTCCTCATCTTCCAGCCCATTGGATTTCTTGCCAAGAATCTCAGCTACAACGTATTAATGTCAATTGCTCTGGTTATATCACACTAGATTCTTTTCTTTCCATGTGGTTGAGGACTTTGTCATCATGAAAGAGACAAATTTATCAATATCTATACAACGCCTTCTCTGCAGGAAGTGTTAACAGTTACTCCCTATTTTAAGTTATTTTACTTTGCCTATATAGATGAAGCTGACAAGCAGCCTCTTTGCATTTCTTCTTACTTAATTTTGTCAAAGAATCTGTACATGACTCAGCTGAAGACAAAAGAAGGACACAATTAATATGATTTTGTCTTAAGTTTGTCATAGGAGATTTATGTTGCCATAACAGAGATTTATGCACTAATAAAGCTGTACTATTATTAAACTTTCTACAGTGTATCGGTAACATGGATTACAGAAGTCATCTCCTATATGGGAAAAGCAAAAGCTGCTATACAAACATTTCTAGATGGTGAACATTAATACAATTCAAACTTCTTTTAAAATTATGTGTTTTCATGCAGCATCCTGTGTAAATTGAGTAAAATCTTGACCTTTGCTTCTTAAAGTATGATCAATACATTCATTTTGTTATGTAATGAATAATTTCTTTCCATGAAAACTGTTCTCTTGCAGTCTTTAAAATGCTCTAACAGACTTTCTGTACTTATACTTATATCCCAAAAATTCCAAAAAGGTTCACAAATCACATTTTCAGAACATCTTTACATATCTTCTCCCATTTATAATATTTGTTTGGACCTTAGCAAACTGAAATAATAAGAACTACATGAAGAGGGTAACAGACCATTAAAAATAAAAGCCTTTAAGACAAGTTTAATAGGCATCTCAAGTAGTCATCTCACAATAAACTCACACAATTCATTGGATTGTATGCAACAAAATCCAGCCATAATTTATTATAAAAGCTCACATTTGACCAAAGCATATTCTACTCCAACAACAAAAATTTATTGTTTGTTTGTCTTCCCCATGCTGCTGTTACAGCAGAAAACCAGCAGCCCTGCCTTGTAAGGAACCTTGTCAAGCAAAAGAGAAACACATGCTTTAGTAAGAGAACAGCTCATTGACTCTTTATTAAATATATTGCAGAGATACAGAAAACAAAATCAAATTACTGCCCTGAACATCCTCTTATGCCAAGTTCAGATAGTGACTTTTGTGACAAGGCTCCAGTAAGATCAAAGCATATTTTGTGATCTCACATAGTTGCTCTCTAGAATTAGAAAAAAAGGAGACTGCAAACCAGAAAGGGAAAAATGTCAGGGGAAAGAGAGATCATATTTAAAATTCATTCCATTCCACTGGTATAGTAACCCAGTATTCAAAAATTGTTGAGCCCCTGAAAGAGAGTTATAACCAAGATTCTCAAAGGGATTAAGAGAAATGGGAGTGGAGCCAGCAAACTGAAGCTTTAGGTACCAAACATTCTCTTCAATAACCCACAAGGCATGAAATTGGCTCATATTATTTGGCTTTGGTCCAAACCAAGTCTAATTTGTCAAATCCAGAGAGAAGCCAAACAATGTATACAAAAGTGACACATGTAATGCATACACTTCATAGACTCCAGGATTAAAATATGTAATTGCTTTCTTGGGAAAACACATTAAACACCATGTTAGTGAGCCTTTTATTTTCAGGTAGGCATGCAATTTGCTTCCTTTCCAGAGCTCTGTGTAAGACATCATGTACTCTCCTTCCCACTTCATATTTCAAGCCAAATGCATAATGCTGCATGTCCACTAATTTCCATAAAAATCCCATACACAGAAAGAACAAAGTAACAAAGAATTCTCTTCACTGCACCATTTTGTCTGATTATACTACACATAAATCCAGCTCATGTATGAACCAACACCTGTATTGAGACCAAGCTCGTTTCCTGTGTGTCCTTAGCTTCTCCCAGGGGCACTCTGCTTTCAGGGACTGATTCAACCATCAACTTTCCACGGAGGAAATAACAGCAGGGAAAGCACTTAAAAGAAAATATGGCACTTAGTGAGCCAACTGTGATATGTGGAAACAGGCAATGCCATCTTTGCCGCATTTCCAAAAAAGTGCTGCTATTAACTATTGCAAACGCAGTCCTACTCCATGGCAAAATCGTTTCCTACTCTGAACAATGTAAAAAGTGAAAAATTGCATGGGATTTCATATGTACTGCTTGACATTGCTTAATTTGTAAACTGAAAGGTGGGCTCTTATACTTAATTTTAAAATTTTATCGAGAGTGATGGGAAAGCCATTTCTGATTATCGTACAATACTAACACTAATAATATTCATACATATATATTGCCTTTATGCATAAAACAAAGAGCTACCAAAAATATGTTCCTCTAAAAGAAACATCACTGACACTTTATAAGACAAGTATCAAGTAATTACTATTGGGGAAAATACCTGGCCTAACCTCTTTTTCAAAAATATTAATAGACCCTTAACTTCAAACTTAAGATCTAGAATCATACACAAAACAACCACAATGCTCCCCTTGCATTCTGCTTAGCATGCAGGCTGTATTTGCCATTATTTACAGAACAGACATTTATGTTATTCCAATCACAAGGTACTATCGGTGCAAACAAACTTTAATATCCCTCTCAAATTGCATTTGCTATAGAAAATAAAATAAAAATCCAAGTAGTCGCTGTAGGGTGAAGAACCTTAGTCCAACCAGTGAGGACAGATGCACTAAACAAATTTGTCACATTTTGGATCAACATGTAGGTAAAATCAGTAGACTAAGATATAGGCTATACTGCTGAACTAAGGGCACAGTCAGTTTTCCTAGCAGACCAGCCAGCATCCAGAGCAATTCGGGAGGAGTGCCCACTGACAGCTCAGCTGTGGATCCCACTCATCCATTCCCAGACTACAGGCTCATCAGATTGATACTGCAAGCCTGGAGAGAAACAGGCCTTTCCCAGAAACGTATCACTCTGCTGTAAAGGATGCTATGAAAAGAATGAACTCACTCTCAACCCACTCCCCCTCCACGTTCTGAAGGGGTCTTCAGCAACACTGGTGGCAAAAGCAGGATAAAATCTGGCCAGCAAATACTGTTAGTTTGCAACACAGAAATTAGACCAAAACCAACACTGCAGGCACTGTCAGACGTATTTCATTTATAAAGAATCACAACCAACATTTTCTTTTTTTTAATTCAAATTAAAGCATTACAATGTGGAAATAGCAAGAGTATGTCAGGATAGTGGGGCTTGTAAAAGTGAATCTCTTGTCATTTCTGCATGAAAAAAGTGCTGCAGATTCCCCAAATATCAAAGTCCTTTACTTCACCTGTTTTCTTAAATACCATACAAGCTACCAGAAGAAAACTAAAGGCCATTGCTACTGTAAAACTAATCAGGGTGTATTTTCTCATTTCCTACCAGGTAAGGGAATTCTTCTGTGTGATGATTATCTTGAGTGCCTCTTTGATTTCCTTTCCAATATTTTTTGGCAGAAATCCCTACAGATGCAAGACAATGAGAACATGTGAGAAAAACATGCATTTTTAAGTGCAACCACATATTCCTTAAACAATCTAGCTGCCAATTTTAAATTAAATACAGGAAGATCCTACAATAAATTCATGAAAGGAAATCAGATTTCATTAATTGGTCCAAAGTAGCTGTATTCTAGCCTTGATTTCTTTCTCTCTTTTGTGGTATTTGTGGATATAAAATGTACCTGCGGGTTGAACATATCCTGTGACAAAACTAGAAACAGTGATTGCAACCTAATGAACTTAACTCATGTGTTTGGAATTTACTTGCATTAACTACATTCTGATCAGGAATACTTGCACAACCAACAGAATGAAACAGCATCTTAATGATTTGTCAGTCTCTAACAATCTTTTAAGCCCTGACAAATTCAGCCCAAACTGAACAGATTAATGAACTTCAAGCTGGGCCCCAGATCAAGACTATGACTTTGGATTGCATGATCACGCACCTTCTGCACTGTAAATGGGTGGGGGTGGATGGCTGTATCAAAACAAAAGTGTGTGTGTGTAGGGAAAAAACCCTTTTCTTACCTGTTCCTTAAAATGTAAGAGAATAAATTACTGAGATTTAGGAGAATTAAGGCTGTGACACGGGAAGCAGCCGATGACAGTGATGCAACTGGAACTGGGAGAAAGAATAAAAATAACTCTTGAAAATGTAGCAAAGTAAAAATAAAAAGCTACTACCTGGAGTTGTAACTGTCAAAAAGAAATGTGACAATGTGGTTTGATAATTCTTAGATTACTGGATTTTTTTATCTCTTGGGTTCTGTATCTTTCTCCTTCAACTGCCAGCCCTTCCCAGCAGTTCTTTTTCTTGACCTCACAATCCATGAATAAAACACAGTTTCAGTCTTGCACCCTGTCATCCATTCATCACTCTGCTAAGTCCCTTAGCTGGCTCTGCTTCCCAATTTATGCATCGTAAAATTCTGTACACGTTTAACAGAGCAGCAATTTATAAATAGCTTTTATTATACAAGGCAGGCTTGATGCTTAAACAGGAGGCCAGAGATACTGGCACTTAAAACTTTTCCATTCTGCTGTTCCTCCCAATTTCTCACAATTACCCCTCCTCAAAGAATGTTAATGGTAATTTGTAATTACCTTTTCTCTTTGATAAGGCTACTTCTTTAAGAGTGGCCAATACATCCTTTTCATATGTGAAATAATAGAAAAATGAAGAGACCAGGCAGTTATCTCCCACTGAGCCATAGATCAGCCACAGAACCACATGTAAACAACAAAGCAGGAATGTTTCAGTGACAGACTGAACCCAAGCAGTGCCACTGAAACAGCAGCTGAAGCAACGGATCAGGGTATGGATTTCACATCTAGAAACCACTTCTGTGTACCAGAAGATGACAGCCTTCTTGCATCACTATTATGGCTTCTTGCCAGAATCAACTGAAGCCTGCCACTTTCTGCACACCTGAGAGGAATAAAGCAAAAAAAAGGGGCTCTCACTGAGGAGAATGGCCAGTGCTGCAGTACACTGGGACTGATAGCTCCAGAAACAGGTGAAGTCTACAAATTCGTATGGGAAGAGAGGTTACACAGCCTCAAGGATCTACAGAGTAGAGGCTGCAAGCTAGTAGTTCCCTTTCCCTTGATTAATGTTATGCACTGATGGAATACCCTAAAATAGCTGAGTAATGAAGGAAGTTGCATGCTAATGTCTCTCCTTTAAAAGATCTTCCTAACAACCTTTTTCTCTCCTGGCTTGGTTCTTTCTCTGGCTTACCAAGTTTTTGTGCAGCTATCGATATACTAGATACAAATCAGCACAACACAGCTGCAACTATGCTTTTTTAAAATTAATCCAAAGCCAAGGTTCTATAGTGAAATTTTAAGTAAATTATAGGGAAATATTATTAAGAAATGTAAAGATTCAAAAACATGTGCCACGCTATTACCACCTTCAATGCTACCTGAAAATATTAAAGAAAATTATTACTGCTGAGCACTTCAAGACCAGTTTAAGACACCCACTGATATGAAAGGTTGACCCTGCACTTAAGTATTTAAATCTTTTTAAGGTTCATAGCCCACCCATCCCTCCTTGAGGTATGATCTGACACACAGCCAAGAGGGAAGGTTGTTTAGAGCTCTAATAGCACAGAAACCCATTTGCAATTGCTCTTTTCATTTGTCCTCTACAAATCAGTCAAGGACCCAAGCTCTTGAATAAATATTGTTAAATTGAACTCTGGTATTGCTACAATTGCTCAGCTGCAAGGCTGCACATGGAAATAATACCCAAGGACTAAGAAACTTCACAGTATCCCAGTAAAAGAAGATAAAGAAAAGAAGTGATAAAGAGAAAAATGTGCAGAGAGCCTCAGAATGATTTGTGCTCAGCATGTCCTGAGCCTGTCTCCACACTGGGCTGGTGGGGAGAGCTGGAGATGCTCCACAAACCTCCCAGGCCCCATTCTCTATTGCACCGCCTTTGACTTGCACATTCCTCTGTTCAGGGTGTGCAGCAGCAATGTCACTGCACAGCAAAGCAGAGAGGACCAGGCACGGCTCAGCAGCAGCAAAGGAGGGGACCCAGCACTGGGGAAGAGAGAAAGCTGCTGTGAGCAACTTCTCCCAACACTCATTCTCCTTCAACAGAGATAAGGAAAAGAGAAAGGCAGCAGGGACAACAAGGTCAAGCATCGTCATGTTCCATTAAAGTTCTCACTGATGTGTGCTCAAACTCTACGGCTCTAAAATGAGAAGCTATTCATAATGTTCATTCTGGTGGAAATCAGGACAATTTTACCCATCAGAGAAAGCCTTTCCAAATCAAATAAAGAGAGAAAAAACACAAACACTAATTATTTTTAGGAGCAAATCTGTTACATTTAAATACATAAAACACCACGGTTGTAATAGAAAATGACTGGGCTTAGCAACTCTTTTCTAATCAGTTCCAAACTGAGAATATCTACTTTGGAGCGCAGATGTGCAATTCTCTCCATGAAGAGGTCACACATTCCAAAAAGGCACAGAATAATATTATTATATAGTCCTACATTACTTCAAAGCTTCATCCCAATTTCTGTGTGATTGGCAGCACACAGTGAACAAGCTGATGAATCTGTAGTTTATTGCATTTATCAGGCTTTTGAAAATGCTTCATCTTTAACTTCATGTATCAGGAGCACAAGTCTCTAAATATTCCAATTTCTTTTTTGAGTGTTTTAATTCTTTCAGGATATGTGAGAGAGGCATGTGTATATTACTGGTCTGTTCTACTCATTAATATTGCACCATAATAGAATAAATATTTGTAACTACCCAGCAACACCTATCGTAAAGCAGAGCACCTCAAACACTTGACAAGTACTAAGTCTTGTTATACAGAGATAGTATTTTTCTCAAAAGAGATTAAATAATTTAGGAGAATTTGTCTACAACAGGATTAACATGGGGCTGTTGTAGTTGCTATATCCAGAAATCTCTGTTCACCTGATAACCACCTATAACCACCTACGTGGTATTTACTTATTATTTTGTAAAAATGTCTAGTTCCATTTTAGAGTAATACTCCATGAATGAGACAGCCTCATTAGAAACATTACACTGTAACTGATAAAAACCAAAGGTGATTAAGTCCAAAATTCAGATTCCAGTAGGCAAGAAAGCAACAGCTGAAATTAATTCCTTACTGAAGTCCTATGACTTGAATGGAATGCAAAGTGCAGCAATTATATTCAAATACGATGAATACCATAATTATGACTTCAGAGATAAGTGGAAATATTTTGAGAAGCAGTAGTTCAACTAAAGCCATATTTTAAAAACGAAGTGCTAGACTTTACCTACTGTGGAACAGTTGGGGGAGTAACAATACTTGTATTTGCAATTGTTTATGTCTAACGTGCTCTTTTGGACTTAGAGAAATAACCCTCCCTGTCGAACACACTTCCATTAATTGCACCTATAAAGACATCAAACTTACTGAACCAAGGAGGAAGTCCCCAAGTGTTTGAAGGGATGCCTCATTTTTCCTCAAAGACCTGTAAATATCAGGTCTCCAATAGTTATAATGAACACCAATGGTATTAACTTTAAAAACATCAGAGAACAAGCAATGAAGCCTTTCCAGGTAATATAACTGCCTTTGAGGTTATTAGAAGAGGGAATGTAGGCAGTTATTCTGAAAGTTTAAAAACTTGCAGCAAAATCTGGAAAAAATAATGCAGTTATTACAAATTTTGATGGGGAAATTGACCATCTGTAAATGAAAGCCTTTCCTCACATGAATTTAAGGTATAGAAAACAATTGCAGGAGAACAACACTTTGTCTCCACAAGTTACAGGACCAAAAAGTCACAAGAAGCTGAAGTGATTTTCAGCTAATGTGGTACTTCTGAATGCAAGATTAATAACAGGAATTTCTGAGTTCATTTGCTTTGTTTTCAAGTCACTTCACTTGAGTGTTAATAAAGAATTCCATGGCAGCCATATTTTGAAGGCTGTTCATAACAACTAGCAGGAAATTCCGTATCAATATCAT
Source organism: Poecile atricapillus (assembly GCF_030490865.1). Lineage (NCBI taxonomy): Eukaryota > Metazoa > Chordata > Aves > Passeriformes > Paridae > Poecile > Poecile atricapillus. Next base: position 7,294,775 of record NC_081264.1, on the reverse strand, counting down.
CTGTCACTTTGAGCAGGGAGGACAGAATTTTCCAGTAATCTTTACTAAGTATTTCTACCAAAACAAAAGAAGAAACCTTTTTCCAAGAAGTTTAGGATTTAGGAGCCAGCTTGCAAGTCTATGTGTTTGGAACTGGCAGATATGGTAATTCTTCTGTTTATGCCAAAGCAAAAGCTAATCACATATATCTTCCTGCCAGTATGCAGACTTTGATTTCAAAGGCTGCCCTATAAGGAGTATTCTGAAATTTGTGACACAAACACAGCTTATAAAGACAGAACAGAAGAATGAATGTGAAGAGAGAAATAGGGATACACATATTTTTCGTACAGCTCTTTGAAGGAGAAGATAAACTCAAGTTTGAGAAAAATGATAAAGAAAGGACTGTCAGCAGTGGGACAAGAAAATCATGTAAACATTATGTTGGATAGACCAAGCAAAGAAATGCCAAAGACTTTCCAAGAGATCAGGGACAGAAAGGTATGAAGTATAGGCACAACAAAAAATGCTTCTGCAATCAAGAGGACAGTTTGCATTACAGAAATAAATATGAAGCAGTATCAGAAAGCAAAGAGCGTGTGGGTGTTAGAAGAAAAGACAAAAACACAATGTTATACAACAACAAAACCCACAAATGTAAAAGCCCACACAAAGCCTCATGGATCCTAATTAGAGTGAGCAGGGCTGACCCACAGTCCTATTTTCTTTCATATATTCAGCCAAAAAACTGCAGAGAATTCCAGCAGTTAGAATTGACAGTGACATTTTAAGTCAATGAGAATCTATTTTACTCTTCCTCCCACAACACAAATGAATAGTAGTGCTAATGAAATTCTACTCCTATTAGAAATTGACAAAACACAATCCTGCATTTAGCCCTTCCAGCAAAATCTGCCTTTTAACAAACTCAAACTATTCTGAAACAGCCTGTGGTCAGAACATGACAAAACAAAATGCCACCCGCTCTTGCATACCCTTCTTCCAATTAACTTGACTTTAGCAAACCAAGATAAATTTTTATCTAGTGTATTTAATACCTACAGTTTGGAATGAATCATATTAACACTTACCATTTTAGTCACCGACTTTAATACAGCCTGGTTATTTAATTCACATTTGATCAACTCTTTCTGACAGAGGATGGGCTTCTATTCATTACTTCATTCATTATATCAAAATAACTTGCTTATAGAAAGTAAAAACCCAACCCATATGCACTGTTTTCCAGTGCCATCTTCTTCAAATGCCGAAGAATTACATTACATACAGAAATAAAAAGAATTGATTGGATTTTGGACCAAGATGCAAACTGTAATCTCCACACGTTATTATTCAGAAAAAAAAATAGATAAAATATTCTTATTCCCTTCATTTTAAATGAGCTCTCAGAAAGGCCAGATAACCTTTTCCTATTTAATTGTGGCATACTAGGAAAGAAGCCTTTTGGATCTCTCACTAAGAACTGTACAGAGAAGTAATTCTGTGTTTCAGGCAAAAATAGCTGTAGTATTAATCAAGCAGGAAAGAAGAGTGGAAAATAAATTTTAAAAAGAGAATAGTGTTATGCTGTGAGCTGCCTGTTCTCAGAAGTTAATCAGGGTGGGATCAGCTCTCAATGTAACACCCTAGAAGCACCGGATGATGCAGCAATGTTCTCTCCTCATGCGTGCTATACAGAAAAAAGGAAGGCAAGAGTTTTCATACTTAAACTGAGCTGCCAGACAGTCCATTAGCCATCAGTAAGTGTGAAAAATTCCATGGCATATCTGTGTCTGCTTGACAAATTCCATTGTGAGTGAAGACCTTTTTTCCACAGGCTCTAAGTTTGTCTGTAACTCTTTCCTTCCAGCCCAGAAAAATCATGCACACCACTGAGTACAGGCAGTAGTTTGCTCACTGTGTAAGCTGCCTAACACAGCGTGAGCTTGGCAAGCTCTCGCACATTAGAGAATTCACCTTTGGGTGGGACTAGAGAAAGTAAAGAAATACAGAATGTATTTTCAAAATCCCATGGGTTTTCTTATTTAGCTTCCTTTGATGTGGCTTTAATAACACCTATATGCTGTATTGCAAATGTCACCACTTTCAGTAAAATAAAAAGCTGTTTTAGCCATTTTATAACTCCAGACAAATATTCCATCCCTTGCTTCCACCATCATCCAGCTACAGACTTCAAAGCTTTCCAAATTCCTTTCTAGACTTTTCCTTCTGAACATCAAGTATCAATGCTTCTAATGTCTTCTCTTGACTTAAATAGTCTTCCTCAGTCTTTTAGTACTTAAAAACTGGATCTACAATATCTCACCTAGTGCCTTGTCAAGCTTATTATCCAACAACTCTGCTTGACCTGGAAGTCTAATTTTTCCATTAAAATGGCATAAATATTAGCATCTCTTTATCATATGTTTATATAGTAATGGAAATAGTACAAAACTACAATCTCAAATACAAAGCTAGGATTTAATTCAGATCTTATGTAAACTCTAACAAGAAGAATTACTTCCGTGATGTTATTTTCAATTAATGTCCTACTGTGCCACAACAGCATGACTAGTTCTGAATTCCAAACAGCAAGATTGCCATGAAAAGCCAGAGAAGCTTTGTGTCAACTACAAACTCATTAGCAAAAACCATGCTTCTGTGTGCTTAATACTATACCACAAGTGTACTCACTGCAATACAGCAGTCCCAAGGTCAAGAGAGGAACCCATTCCATAGAAAATCATTCCAGAAAAACACTGCAGACATCTTAACCAACGTTTACAGCTTTTAATTACTTGTAGCGGATAATACAGAACACTATTCCAGTATTCCTACCTTTCAGAAAATCTAGACTCTCTCTTAAATAGAAGAACTGGCAAGTTTTGGCACAGAAAGATCCATTATGTTGAAATTTTACACAGGATTTTTACTCACCTTCAGCTTCAGTGATTGGGAAAAAAACATCAGCCAGTGAAAGACATAAGTCAAAGCATGAGTTGTATATATATTTCCACCTGCTGGCAGAAAGGGTTTACACAGCAATAGTATGCTTCTACAGTGGTTTAAGTGTGGAATAAATCCAATAAATCAGTAGAATTTTTTTTCAAATTATAAGAATAATACGAAGCAGCATTATCCTTCAACGTCACTGGCACAGAAAAGGTGTTACAGAAAATCTGCTTTTGACGAGGCTGCACACCTCCAGGTCTGGGGGCATAGTATGTCTAACTGATGTTTACTTATTTGTTTTTTAATTAACGACTGAATGCTACCAACATGCACGTCAGCTTCCCAAATCTGTAAGTAATGAGCTTAAATTACTAAATGCAGAAACATGTAATGACAGTGTTAATTAGGTCCAGTACTCAGCAAAGTGTTTTTCAGCTGGATGTTTATTTGAAGTTAAAACATATTCTAAAGCAGCACTCCAAGGAATGAACTGTATTTACCACCACTGAGCTGCTACAACATGGAACCAACTGTTCACACTTCTCCAGAACTGATGGTGGAGAACCACAATAGAAGCGCAAAAAAGGTCTCTGTTGTCTGTAAATAGCAAGAATGAACTCCTGTTCTCCACTACATCAACAATCAGAGAATTTCCAAGTACAGACAGCTCACTCTCAACCTCACTTGGGGACTCTTCCACACCCTTACACCCTGGGCTTTCACTTTGGGTTCATAATCAGTGGCTTTTATCAACTATAGTACCTGAAAGTTTAACCTTCAAGTCCCAAGCTCAAAATTTCATGGAACAGGATAAACTGCACCATCTCTACTGCAGGACTGTTCAAGAGGCATGAAGAGACTGGTTCACTGGTTAGCAAGCACTAACATTCTACAGTCCTTTCAAAAACTTAGCTGGAATGTTGAAATGTCTGCTTTCTCTCCCTTCTGACCTTGATGACATGTGTGACAAGGCTGTTTTCAAACATACTTCTAAACTCAGCTCCATAAAAAAACTTGAAAGATATAATACTGCGTTAACACATGCTGGAAAGCATCTAATCTTTGTGCTGCCCCCTGTATCTATAAATACCCTGAGAGAATGACGTGCAACTATCAAACATACTAACTTCCCCCAAGAATGCTGAAAATTTTCTTTGTCACTAAATGAAGTGTTACATTTTTGTGCCAAAATATCATCCTATACATGTAATATAGAAAAACGTGAAAAAAACCGCAGCAAATATTTTCACAAATGCCTAGTGCCAAGAGAAGAAATGCTCAAAACAAGAAGTATGGCAACCCATTACAGCATTATGAAGTCAATCTTCTGTCAGCTGTCAGTTTGGATTCTGCACAGATATCTCTCTTCAGGAGAAGAAACACTTCAGGAAAGCAAAAGAATTACCACACAATAAGCTACAATTTAATTAAAAGAAAGAACATGCTGAAGATAATGTCAACAAAAGGATATGATAATGATCATTTTAATGAGATAAATATGCCCTCATATCCCCAGTCAAATATGCCCGAGGTCCATCTTGGCAGTGGTAGGGAGCAGTGGCAAGAAACAAAGTCTTCCTTTCTACTGATGTGGGCGATGCTAAAGCTACAACAATTACTGGAATTTCAGTCAGGAAGGAGAGGAGGAACAAGCGATGCTTTAAGCTTCTGAGACAGATCAGGGCACGTTTCCCTTCTGTTCCTGAATGCATCATTCCAGGAAAACAATCCCTGCCAGAACTCTCATGGGACAACACATCTCTGCAGTTGTTCATGCGTAACCCTCCAGATGGAGGAAAAATTCAGCTTTAAATATAAAATGCAAAGGGGACTGTTTTATCGAAGTCCAAATGCTCTCAACTTCACTATGAAGGTATTTCAGAACCTATCTCAAAATTCAGGGAAGTCATGAGGTTTTTAACAGGAAGATCCTTTATTTAAGTTGTGGAAGATAAAAAAAAAAATCTCACAAAATTCTTCCTGACAATTTCCAACATGTTTTTACAGCATATTGCAAGTTTTGGAAGACTTGTCCCATGTACATCTCTGTTGAAGCCCAGCACCAATTTATAAACCATAGAAAGCTTTTAGGAAAAAAGGAAAAAAAAAAAAAATCAAGGCTTACCATAAGGCATAAGTTTACAAAGGAAGAACAGTACTGAAATGACGAGAAATCAAGAAAGTAGCCCAAAATCAAATAAAATTGCCTGTCCTCTTTTATAAAGTATACTTTTTAACACCTGAAGAAAAAGTTAAAAACATTCACCATGGGATGGTGCAGTAGCTAAACTGGCTGCACTTCAATTCCCTTTGTACCTATTCTGTGAGGCTATGTTTCTGAAGGGAGGCTCACTAAGGAGCAGGTATTGTAACATTTTTCTAAGACAAAGCTTTACATTTTTGTGTTTAATTATTTTCATCATCCAAGTTTCCTTTATCCATTTGGAAAGGCCTTTAATGGATCTAAATAAAAGGAGAAAATTTGTCTAATATTTATGTCTTGTCAATTCTACAGAGATGTTGCTGTAAGAAATGTAAATCAAGACACTGGGTCTTAAAGTTTTGTTCACTGTAGTTTTAATAGACCGTGTCCATCTTAATCCATTTTGCTAGAGATGTCTCCAAGAAGAAGGAATATAAAGAAGGCCTACTATGACTCTTGCTATGCAAGTATAGATTAAATTCTAAACTTTTGATCTCCTTATTGGATCCATATGGGGGAATTTGATATGGCACCTGGGAATATGCCAGCAAAGATATGACAGAGGAGTTTCATCGTATGTTTGACCAGAACACAAACATTGGCAGTTAGATCTCATGGATCAGAAGTTACATATTTGTTTTCAATACTAACATATTCAAAGAGGTAGAGCTCCATTGATAGGTGTACATTAGCATATTTCCACATGCATAACCCAAATACAGATTATCAGTCCTTTGAGTCCAGAAAAGCATCCAGGTTTTGAATACTAAAGCATTTCAGATGGAGCAGGTTTTCTCCAAGTCATGAAACAGAAAGCAGGGCAGCACACACTACTGCATCATACAGACTTCTAAGGCCAACCTTAGCCAGGCAATTCAATGAAATTCTGCTTCAGAGAGGTTAAGAATTTTGCTAACATTTAGTAGAAACCCTAGAAAAAAAGTCTGCCTGTTTCATTAATCGGTATTTCAGTAGTTCTGATGCTCCCTAAATTATAATTTATTAAATCCATGCATATTGAACATAAGAATCCAATGTAATTTTTTTTATCTATTCAACACCACCAAAGGTACTACAGTGACATGGATAACCATGAAGGCAAAATTAGGACTCAGCAGCAATTCTGGAAGGCTTGTGTGATCATTAACTAAAGATAATCATGTAGAGGTAAATTCTCAGGCACACATCACAAAGTCATCAGACTTAGCTTGTAAACCATGTCATGCAGAGACAATAGCAGAACTTCCCATTTGAGATAAACAGACTTGACATCAGATAAACCAGATAAAAATAATTTGCAAGAGCTACAGACGAAAAATCCCTAATTAACATCTACATATAATGTACACTCTATGGAGGGGAAATTCCTTTCTAAAATTACTTAGTTCAGATTTGTTTGTGCTGCAAATGCTTATAAAACAAAATGCTAACTTTGGATAATTTGAGTATTTGGGTCATATCTTGTGCTTCCCATATGTGACAAAGACTCTTATATGCTCAAGTCTTAATTTAATAAACTTAACTACAGACAATGTTTTAAAAAAACAGCTTACTTGCAAGAAATATCAAGCACATTAAGTAAGAGTTTGATTAATGTATAGTAATCTATCAATTAAGATTAATTCATCACTGTTGATCATTCCAGAAAATATGGCAGAGATGCAAAATAAGCAGCCATAAATCTATGAGCAATGAATTAGGGAAAGAAAATTAATTACAAGGAGAAAAAAGCGTTCCCAATAGCTTAAAAACACCCATTGTGGATGGCTGAGGTCTGAAATGTGGCAGTCTGGAACACATTTCAAATCAACTCTATTTTGTATACTGCAAGCAAAAGTGACCATTTAAATCACACAACTACAGTTCTGGAAATGACTATTTAGATTAATTTCTGAAAAGGCACTTATTTTTCATGTTTCAGAAATCATTTCTAGCCAACCTTCGGCTAGAAACTTTTGTGCCAAATTCACTTGTAATAACATCTTCATAGAGGGGCTTAGAAAAAATCTTATGAAAGTTATTGCACAGCAAACACAGCATCTCATTTTTTGAAATGTTCACCTTTGCAGAAAATAACCTTTTTCTCAAATGATATCCGTGAAAATGCCACTAACAATAAACTTTTTATTAAAAGTTGAGAACTAATACACAGTTTTGAAAACTATATGTATTGAGGAGATGACATTTCTTCTCCAATCCAGATTCCCTGTTTACATGATCATTATTACCTGCAAGGATTCATCCTGCAACACTGCCTGCCCTGTGAGAAGGCACTCAGTCTGTTCAAATCTGCTCCCAGAGACAATATAATAAAACACACTGGAGGATATAATCAAAACTGTTCTAGATAACCAATTTTTGTGGTGCAATGACTTCCAGAGCTGTAGGCATTAAAAAACCCAATATGCTGGCACAACAGAAATGGCTACAACTTCTTTCTCTTACTTAGGAAATACCTTCTTTTTCCATAAACACCTAGTACAATAGTTACTTAGTTTTCACGTAACCCTATCTAAAGCAGACTATTTTAAGCGTTTTTTGAAAGAAAAGTCTTCACATTCGAACAGTATAATGTTACTCCCACTGAAAGCCACAGAAATGACCTCAGTGGGAGTAAAAGCAGTTCCAAACGGCTCAAACTTTCCAGATTTTCCACCACAATGTCTACTGCACAGAAATGCAATTCAATCTCATCATTAAAAGCCACAAACCAATAACCAATCAAAATAAACCTAAAATTGCTTTGTAAGTTAGCAGTCTCAGTCAATGAGTTGCACTTGTAAAGAAAATGACTAGCATTCTTTAGGGTTGACAAGCAATAAATTGAAAGCACCATCATTCTGAAAATGTATGGCTCTCCTGATTAAGGGTGACATAGTCTTTAAAAGAATACAGAGAATACCTCACTTCTGAAACAAGAAATCAGGATTAGACATGAACTCTGTAAAAAAGCCCTTCGGTAATGATAGGACAATTAGAACTGTTTCTTCAGAGTAGAAGAAGCTGGAAGATTGTCAAAGCTGAACATCCCTTTCCTTCACAAATATATGGCAGAATAACAACAGAGACATGTTTGTCATGTCACTACAAACAGCACTTCTTTGATTGCCTGATACCTTTTTACCTAATTTTGAACTAGTAGCAAGGCTGTTTGGTAAGAGGTAACACCTATTCCTGTCACTTTATTCCCTTTCACCCCTACAATAATTTTCCTTTGCTCTAAATACTACAAATTTTACCTTAGGCTGACTATTATAGTGAAAAATCCCCTAAGAAATCTCCCACCTCTTCTATATTCCTTAGGATAGTCAGATGCCATATCTTTCAGTTTTGCTTGTACTGTGCAAACTGTATCTGCATCTTTTACCCAAAAATCTACTTTCCCTAAAACAAATTTAAAAGGAGACTAATAAAAAGAAATGAAAGCTTTTAGAAGTTTGAATTATTCAATCAATTTTTATTCATTTAGCAAGTACAGCTGTCCTCTGGTTTTAGTCATTGAAGAGACCAGGTTTTTTTTAATTATGTTCCTTTCTCCCAATGTAAATGATTTTTCCTTGTGTAAGGAAGCTTCTGCTTGGTTAGGTTTCAGGAATGGCTTCTTAGTTGAAGTCATACAAATTATTTAATTGATTGCTCTTTGCCTATGTTGACTCTACTGTTCTGCCAAGGGCCCTTCTCTTACAGCGGGGAGGTAGCAAGGCCCACACCCCACCATGCCTGGAGGGAAGCATTGAGTTCAGAACTGTGCAACAGTCCCATGCCACAGATTTCTGCACAGAGAGCTCCGAGAACAACCCCAAATGAAATCTGTCTGTACAGCTGAACACAAAACTGAGGAGCTGAGAAAGGGCAGTCAGGAGATGGAAAGTCAGTTCACCTCTTGTCTAAAAGCCAGACAGCAGCAGAACAAAACATCTTGACAAGGTCCATTTATAAAACTTTGGAAGTTTTATTATTAGCTACATTATATGCAGTTGATTATTCTACATTTTGATTAAAACAAACATCTGTTTTTATTTGGTGATTTGGTAGTCCATGCAGGCTAATCCAAACTCTTGCATATTTTAGCCATACTCAGTTCAAAAGTCCTTCTGTTTGAGAGAAAGGTCACTACAGGCTATTACTATAAAAAGAATTTAGCCTTTTATCACTTTATTATTGTTGGCTAACAAATGTCAGCTGTGAGACTGCTACTGTCCCAGACAATTTTGCTTTCTAGATTTCATACACACAAACACATGTAATAATGAAAGAAATAAAAATATATGTAAGAAATTTTGCCAACTCTTACCACCCTTTCAGGCGAGTTGTTAGGCCCCTCCCCTTGTTCATAAAGCACAACTCAGTTATGGATACCCTGGAAAACATAAGAGGCAGATCAAACTCTGAGTAAACTCTGTAACTAGCATGACTAAGGGATTGTTGACCTGAGGAATGAGAAACTTCCTACACAGTTCACAGCCCAAACACCTGCCAAAACTGCATTGCTACCCCTAGTTCAAAACAGCTAAAGTCAAGGCTTTCATCAGTCTCTAGAGTTCCTACTTCCCAAAATCAAAGCTTAAGGCTGAAATGTCTATCTGGTTTGAATGCTCTAGTATGTAGAAAAGTTTCTACTGAAAGCTTTGGGTTATAAAATCTAAAAATCATTTGCAATTGGAATAAATATATAAATCCATAAATGCCCAAGTGTAGCTACAGCACTACAGTGCCAAAGCACCACTGCCCAACGACCCTTCTACTGCTGGCTACAGTGGATTTCTAGGACAGTCATACTGACACGAAGGGGTTTACAGCAGTGATTTAAAAAGTGAATCTCACAAATAATTAGGGTTGTTTTGTTGGGGGGAGTTACTGTTATGGATGAAGAGTGCTCACCCACAAGGCCTCACCTGAACCCACTAATACCAGACAAAACTAACACTCAGATCCACCAAGGATATATGTGAACTCAGTGGGAAAAACAGCTTCTTATATCTAAGAAACTGATTATTAAGTGAGCTAAAAAAATATGAACACAACTGGCTTATGAAGAAAGACTTTGGGGTTTGTCCCCCAATTCTTGCAAGCAAGTCAAAATTTGGCTGCCTCCCAAAATCTCTATCTTCTCCCCATATGTCATCCTTGCACAGTAAATTTTATGTTTAATTTCATAATTTACAGGTTGTAAGACAACACTATGTTTCAATACAGTAAATTCCAGGGCTTTTACGATGACACAATGAAAATCTAGCTAATTACTAACAGGATGCTTTATCTTCAACCCTAATAAGTAAACATTTTTAAGTGCTGCAGAACAAAGAAGAAACCACACCACAAACACAAAACACTCAAGCAAGTTGAGTACATATATGGAAATTCAGTTTGTCACAAAATAAAACTCATTAAAAGGGTCACATTGTTCCAGAAACAGCACTCAGGGAGATTGTCTCATCATAAAAAATGTGTTGAATCAGTACAAATCCAACCTCAGGCAAGAATTTTCCTCAAAAGTTTAATTTTTATTAGCAATTCAGACTTTGCCTGATGAGCAATTCAATTCAGAGGTCAGAAGCAAAGTCTTGCCAATGCTTGCCCTTTTAAAAAAATTTTTCTAAAGAAAAAAAATGAACACACAATTTCCTCAAAACCAAAAGAAACGCAGTTATAATAATAATCAGAAATAATATTAAACAGACATCAGCAGGATGATAGTAGATATTTAAAAAATGCCATTAGTAGCTTGATAAAAATTTCAAACATAGAAATAAATTCTAAGCTGCACTTCTAAAATTCTTTTTAATTGAATATCTCAATCCTGTATGAGCCATTTTAAAAGCTTGTACTCTCTAAAAAAGTGGAAAATTATGGCCTGTTTTAAAAAAAGTAAATAATCAGTGAATTTCTTCATGATGATGTAAGAAAACCAGAAGTTGACAGTAAGCTAATTTAATGTAAGTTTTCAATAAATCAAGGTATCGCTTGAGCCACAAATCTGGATACCCTTCTACCTACACATGCCTGTAAGACCTAAGCAGAGTTCAGGAAGAAATTATAATTATAATCTATAACTTACATTTATGTATGTTATAACTTTTTCTCTTTTATGAGCAACTTTGCTCAAAAAGTGTGTTTGACATTCTGGTAATTTACATTTGATTAAAAATTCATCTCTTTTCAGCATATGAAGATGCTCATGGGAAGAGAAATTCAAGTGTACTGTAAAAATTTGTGATGAGTACAATCACCTACTATTAAAACAGATCTCTAACTTTTTGTACTGTCATGCTCTTAAAATTGCAAGGGATGTGGATTCAGTGTGATTTTGGGTATCTCTGTACACTACAGCTGAATAAAACATTAGTTAAGTCAAGCAGCAGAGCAAGAGAACAAGCTTTCCAGCCTTCACTCGTAACCTTGTTTAAAAAGTTTAGTCTGCCAAACTCCAGGTCCTGCAAGGTCTGAATTTCTCAGGAACCAAGCCAACCTTGAAACTACTGTAGTAGTACAAGTGGAGTTGTATTTTGAACTTAAATTAGTATCATGGCTTAACACAAAACAGTAAGCAGAGTCTGTCATGAGCTTGAGCAAGCTTCATTCTGCCAGACGAAAACTAACGAGTCTGCACTCTGACTGCAGGAAGGAGTCTCGTAATAGTTTCTTATAAATATTCAATAGACCTGCCATGGCAGCAGCTCCAAACAAGAGTGAAGGGTGAAGGTCTCTTAAAGAGCAGCTCTAAGCATAACGCAGCCAATTCTGACTGGAACCTTATGCTGAACCAACGCCAGCTGACAAGGGCATGACCTTCTATTGATGCTGAAAATGATGACTTGGTTCAAAAATTGTTTCGTTTTGCTGCCACAAATTTAACAGCTCAGGCTTTGTCCCCATGAGATGAGTAAAACATGCTCATTAGGTAACCTGCTTCCAGAGAGACAGGATTTTAAACAAAGGCTAAGCACCTTTATTTTAATATTACAAATATGTCTTCAAGGTGCTTTAATGCAGACCAGTTGTTGAGATGCAAACTGAGCACAGCTCTCCCAGTCCCACAACAGCCACAGGACATGTTCTCCACAGGAATGTTGCTCTGATGGAAGGTCCAGGTAACTTCCAACCATGCTACTTGTATAACACATGAAGTATGGCCACAAAAGCACTGAGCAGACATACATCTCAATACACCACCACAGCAATTCTGAGGCTCTTCAAAAATGTGCACAAATAAAAGGAAATAATTTTCACTTTGTTTATCCAGTCTAGCAGGCAGGACAATTATGAATTATTTTACTAACTTCTTTCAGCTTGTCCAAAATATTTACTGCACATTGTTTTCATCTTCCTAGTTACAGACACGCCAATGTCAGACAATATCTGTTACAATCAACTTGGATTTGCTGTTCCTACCAGCTGTCTTAAGTCTAACCAATAAAGAAATATTGAACAAAGAAGGGGTAGGAGTATCCAAATGCAACAAAGATGAGCAGGCAGTTATTTCTTACTCTGAATGCAGTAACAAGAATTTCAGAGGCCAAAATGTTCCAGCTGAGCTAACTATGGCTTCCTGCTGCTGTTACCAGCATGGTACTGTAGAAAAGTAATTGCAATTATTACTCACAAAGTACAAAACAGAAGCAAACAAAACAATGGAAGAAACATGTATCTCCTGGCAAAAACAAAACTCATTAGAAGATTATGTTCTATGTAAGCCAATATGCTTTGTAGCCAGGTGTATAAAGTGGCAGAGGAAACTTTGAATTTGAATACACCTCTTAAAATTCTTTATTGCACTAATGGCAGAAGTGTGACCTTAAATGTTAATTTAAATAGATACAACCAAGTTGGTTAAAAAACACAAACTGTGGTCTCATAAATGCAGCTGCTCATTATGGTGCCCTCAGACCTGCAGCCACATCCCAGCCTGACTCGGCTCTGTCAATCCAGCTCCCTCTCCACAGCCAGCACAGGCAAGGGGAGATCCACTGATGATGCTTTATCCCCACTGGCAAGAAACATAAAGGGAGATTGTTTTGCAACCCTGGGACTACTTTCTGGTTTTTTCACAGTAGACACAGAACAGCTGAGACTGGAAATACCCTTGGATATCACCTGGCAACTCTCCTGCTCAAAGCAGAGTCAATTTCAGCAAGTTGCTCAGGATCTTTTCCAGTCAGGTTTCGAAAATCTCCAGGAATATGATCCCTGCAATCTCTGGCCAACTTGCTCCAGCATTCAGTTCACACTTAATAGCAAATTTTCCCTCAGTTTTTGATTGAAGTAAGACTCCTCCACTTTATACCTGTCAGCATATGATGCTGTGCTGCCTGTTGTAATACCCTTGATCAGCACAAGCTGCTTAAATCAATGAGCTCCAAAAATGACAATGAGATGTATAACCATGAAATTTATTGACCATGCCTGCATGCATTAGTAATTACACAGTATGGCCTCTGGGCCCAATAATGCAGAGAGCTGGATTCCTTCATCTTCCAATGACTGCTCTAAATTCTCCAGTCACACAAGGACACACAAAACAAACACTTTTTTTAGTCCTAGATATTACATTTACTTTAAACCAGTTGGATTTTGTCTTGTACATACTCGGTAAGTTTCCCTCAATTTCATAGTATCAAAGGTATTTTAAATAGTCAGTTTCTCAGATAATCTACTATTAATATTCCTTGCCTCAAAAAATGTGTTCAAAACCAGTTATTCTGAGGGGGATCTGTGAAAAACTTGTATGAACTCAATGCTCTTGAGATTTCTATCAGAAATCAGTCACTTGATTTCATGTGAAATGACAAGCATGGACAAGCATATTTTTTTGTTCTCTATTACAAAAGTCTCAAGTGACATTTGCTGTAAGAAGGACAATGATAACAGCCAGTGAAATGTCAAAGGTTTCCCAAGGAGAAGTCAATTCAGTTCATACTTCCATTCTTAAAGCACTTAAGTAATTCAGATGTACCCAGTCAAACCACACCTGGGTGAAGAAGAGGGAAATAAATATCAGTGTTAATCACTAATATTAAAATTGTGAAATGTGTTGCATTTGTGCATAATGTCTTTCTCATTTTATATCTGCTAGCAGAAAATGTCTTGAGAGATTTTTTCCCAACAGAATTTTCCAACTTGCTGTAAAGGTTTTATATCAGTGCAGCTACTAAAGTCTCTTATTTTAGAGTACAAGACTGATAATTAAGTCAGCCTATTTCAGGGTCTTCCCCCTCCCCCGGCTTCTTCATTACAGCTATTTTCATTCTGGACTCTCCACACACTCTGTGCACCTGTAATCTGTATCTACATTGTATTAGTAGGATCCTCCTAATTAGATTTAATTTCTTCAAGTGAGGAAAAAAGTGACATGCTAAGCCTGCCAGTTCTTTGAAGAATGTCCTAGAAGGTCAAATAGTGTGTATATAAGGGATGTGATCCGTTTGACACAACAGAGATAAGGTTGATCAACATTTCAGATGCCTTCAGTAATGAAAAGCAAAGTAGCCGGTATTGATTCCATTCACATCAATCTCAAAATGGTAAACAAAATAGTTACATTCTCTATAGCTGTCTCCTGAGTACATGCAGATATACTTAACAGATTACAGACAGAAGACAGCTCACTTAAATCAGAAACTATGTGAAATTCTAGTTTTCTTAGCTGAACTACTAAGTAGACATTAAAGCTTCTGAAATCTCTACATGCCTTATCCCTACATATTTAACCAAAATCAGAAACTGTGAGATCAGTACTTTTCCTACAGATGATGATTTCACAGCTTGTCTATTTCTGAAACAATAGAAATACATGTATTACTGGTTTTGAAGCTTTTACAGTTCTAAAATATGCTGGTTTAGCACATTAAAGAAAAAATAAATTATAAAATTTTAAAATATCTCTCCTGTGTGAGACCAGCTGCTTCCCCCTATCTCTTTCCACAAGAAATAGCTGTGCTTATCCAGTAATTCTTACTAGTCTTTCCCTGTTTTTGCGGTACCATGACAAACTATACTCTGCATTGCTTTAACTAATCAAGGGCTAAAAGGCTTCTCTCTCAGGCCTTGTTTTCTGCATCATTGGTGGAATCACACAGTTCAATCTCATAAACACCAAATCCCTGCCTGGCAGCCTCCTCTTACCAACTGCATTACTGCGACAGACACATCTGCATTTGGCACCTGTTAAGTTCTTTCACTACCAGGATCAGTTGCCAATTTCTTTGGCTAAACGCTGCACTTTTAAAACTCAGCAGTATTTACTCATTACTGCACAGGTAGTAAGCCTGTAGTATAAAAAATTAAAATCTATAATAAGCCAATACATGGTCTTGTTTATGATCAATTATAGGACTTCTCTCAGCCAATTCTTTGTTTTCTAGAGGTAATACTACACATAGAACGGCTACTGCATTTTAACATGAGTCAGTGTAGTTCTTGAAATAGTGATACATAAAATGAGGTAAAAAATTACAGAATCTGTACCTTTGGTTTCCATAAAAAGGAGATTTCTCTGCAGTGTTTCCCTACCTTGGTTATATCTTTAATGAATTTCAGAGCATTTAACTTGTGAAACTTTCAAGATCTTCCTAATCCCTTGTGGCACAGAGAATGACCTTCTACTTCTTTCTACATTCGGATGCAAAGCACATTTTTCATTCAGGTCATATAAACGGTTAATCCAAAAGAAAGGGAATGAATACAAGGTCAAAACAATATGGGAAAGTAAAACACCTTGTAGGGCAGAGTTTAAGACACAGACAGTTCTCTTGGCTAATATTAAGGTTACCAACATCACCCTCCTACAGAGAGGGAAATGAGAAGAATTTGCTAAATATAGCTAGAACTGGTTGGAAGGATGCCTATCCTTATTTGTGCATTCATCTGTTTAATTGTGGGCAATATAGTCCACTAGACAGCCTGAAGCAAGTGTGAATGTTCAATATTCTCTGAATTATACAACCTCAACCGGAGATTGGACTTAATTACACAGTTTACATCAGTATAAATGGAAACTTTGTATTTTGAAACTCTCCACACCTGTATGTCCCTCAATTATTTTCTCAGGTTTTGGGAATGTACTAAATGCTTTCAAAACTGTGCAGTTTTCAAGAAGGATGGCAAGGCCATGGAATTTTTGTGTTTATTGTGTGACTGTCTTTCAAATCCAAATGTATACAAATGCTCACATATGCTGACATCAAAAGTCAAGTTTTATGATCTCTTTGAAGTTTCTTTGAGCTTCTTTAAATTTGGTAGTCTGTGGAGAATGACATATTTCTTAAATTGATCTCTAAGTGCATTTCTAAAATAGTTGCAAAAAATATACATGGAATACATCTTACCAAATTAACCCATCTTTATTTGAAAATAAAGCTGTAACAACCACACAAGCCTGAAACAAACAAGTCAAGGAAGTTTATACACCTGTGATCTAAGCTTTCAAAGGGATTCCTAAATCCTTTGTTTTAGTGACAATATTGTGAAGAAATATAATGGAATTAAACAGGCAGTAAGTGCCTAAATTCTTTTAAGAGTTTGTGCCTAAATTCCTAACAGATCACTGTATGTCTCAGCCAAGGTATCAATTTATTTATATATATGAGATTCTCTCATGTTCCTTTTATGTATATAACAAGCTTCAGTTCTGTTAAACATTAGTTCTTCAGAACCTTAAATACTAAGGTTCCTAAAAATCAGTTATCATACTGCTTTCCTGCTTCTAAAACAGTGGAAAGTGCTTTGTGGCATCATAAAAGAAATGATGTGGTTGTTTCCTTGAGATGAGCATGGGTTGGGATTCAGAAACCCCACCATCAGCATAGTAAGTACTCTATAAAAGCTGAAGACTGTTTCTCACTTGCAGGAACATACCACAATGAAACACAGGAGAAAAAAATGTGGTAACCTACAGAGGTTTCAAACTTATGGATTGTACGATTCAATAATCTTCCATCGTCACACCACATTAAAAGCAGCACCTTACCCTCCACCTCTAAAATACTGCTTTAGGAGAGGGAACACAGTTTTGATTTCCATTATCCTGCAGCCTGCAGCAAGGAAGTGCCTTGGTCCTGAATCAGAACCCACAGGAATTTAGCAAGTGCTATTTCTGCTTGTAGTAAAATCTTCAATATGTAATTTACATCTTGATATGTCATCATTTCTTGGTATTTAACTTAGTAACAGCTTCTCTAAAGTAGAGATTTTATTATATAAATTATGGAAGTAGCAGACTGGGTATAGTAGAGACAGCATAAATTTCTGAATCAATACAAAATATGTCCCCAGTAGTAGTTGTTATTCTATGCAGGTATGTTATTGATTACAGTCATAATGGTCTCACTTTAGCTGCCATCAATAACTCACTACTTGTATTGTCACACTGAATTAAAAAAGAACCCGTCTAAAAATATGAGAAGTTATACCAGCATGGCATGACCCAGCCTGTGGTGCAAATAAGCAAACACTGCCAGTTTAAGTTAGGATTTGTATCTGAGACTTCACTTGACATTACAGTGATAAAATCAAACGAGATCCTTATTCAGGACAAAAGAGTATGTGTCTTAAACATTCCAGAAAACTTCTAAATTTATGGATCCTGCATACAATAACAGTTTTTAATACCTTGGGACCACTAGAATACATGTACTATTACGCAAAACTGAATCAAAGTTTCATGAGTGGTTATTGACATTTTACTGAGGAACAAGACTAAAGCTTTCTTGCATCACATTATTAATTGTAGAAAGAATGTTAGATTATTTCAGTTTTATTAATTCCTAATTTTGGAAGACAGTCTCCATAAAATACCCATATTTGCCACTCAGCAGAGAGATGCTCACAAAGTGCCAGTTACAAGACTTGATTCAACTTCACAGACTGGATCAGTCTCCAGGGAAGTCTGTCTGTATCTACTGTTTTAATCCATAGCCAGAAGTGGATGCCCTTTCTGAATCAGACATTTAATTGACATACCTAAAGTTATTGTAGCTACCCCAACTTAAGTGTCACATCTGAGATTCTCCTTCCCCAAGATCCTTGGAACTTTATCAACCATATTCTAAGTCACTCTGCAATTTGCTTTCCTCTGGGCAATCTCTGCAAGCTTTGCTACTCTGCATACTACTAAAAAGATCATCATCTGCCCTTTTAAAACCTGCAAAAATTAGACTATTCAATATCATTATATACATTCGGTTCTCATCAAGCTGTGAATCCAGTAGCCATGGACACTGCTGATAGTGAAACATCGCAGTACAGTTTCTCACCAACAGGACACTCCAGTAAAAAAGTCCGTGCCATCACTTCTGTCACTGTTCTGAATGAGAGTTACTTAAAATTTTATCACTACATAACCCAAATTAAACAGAGAACATTTACTGTAATGAGAAGGTTCAACGGAGTTATTCCATCATCAGAGCAGATGAAGAAGAGGCTGTTAAATTACTGGAAACAGTAGGTCTAGTTTCACTAACTTTACATTGCAATGAATGTAGATCAGCTAATAAAAGACTTTTCACACAGGAACAAGTTATGGCGACATTATTCTATAACCCCCCCCCCCCAACGTGATCATTTCTTTTATGAGAGCACAAGTAAGAATGGAAGGTAACTAAGCTTAGGGCAGAAAAAAGGCGTTTGTATACACAAAGCCCAGGTCCTGTAAAGCTACTGCTCAGCATCTCAATCAGTATCATTGCACCTGTAAGAATTCTTACAGACATTACTTCATCAGGTAATTCCAACTATATCCCACCAGAATATAGGTCTTGGTATCAATCCCCTGAAAAGTCCACTCTCAAGGACAACAGTGGAAAGGAGCACTGATGCCTAATTCTAGACTCCAAATTACTAGATTCTGAAAGAAATAAGGAAAATATTAAATATTTTGAGTTTACCATAACATCAGAATGTCAGGACTTACCTCAAAATTATTTACTCACTTCTTCCCTCTCACTTGCTTGCAATGCTTAAGCTGTAATTCTTCAATAATGTATTTCAGAAGACAGTAAATGCTTCACAATTCTTAAATAAACCATAAGCAGCTAAACAGTACCTATTCTGGAGGACAAAGGCCTGTTGCTAAGGCACTAGACTTCAAGTTTCCAATGGCTTATGACAGCAATAACAAGTATAAGTAATAAACAAAATAAGTAATAAAAATGAAATTGTGAAAGATACCTTGACAGTGTCCTTCTAATTTTCAGCTAACTTGAGATGTCACGTAAGCAATGAAGCAGCAAAGAGGTGATACTGCTTAGATAGCAAAATCTCAATTCCTCCCTGACCTACAAATCAGAAGCTAATAGATTAGTGGTGCACTGGTGTATATCTGCACAGTATCTCATGGAAACCCTGTCACAGCTTCTGAAACAAAATGCATGTGCTCTGAGATACAGAAAAAGCATAACTATAAATAACATCAACTGAAGCATGCACAGAAGATTTTGACAACCCAGTCAAGGACCTTATGGAACAAAAATCCCAAATTGTCTAAGAAAGCCATCATATCTGAAGAGAAGAAGCATACTGCATGTAGCTCAGGAACAGAAAGGTCTTCCCAATGCAACATAAACTGGAGAGCGAGACAGAGGCACAACCCTGACCATATGTTCTCAATGGATCTCAGTACCTTGTAATACTGCCAGCAGCAGCATCACCACTACACAAGTGGTGGATGAGAATCACCTTCTTGGACCACTTAGTCTGGAATCTTTGAACTAAATATTACAGTTTTACTTTTTCTAAATACATGGACAAAATATAAATTTTACTATAGTCAAAAATCACTCAACTTATCTCATGGGAATAAACCTAAGTTGATTATAGAGCATAAAGACATGCAGATTCTGACCAAGATACCTTCCACAGAGATGATTACCTAGATGGAACAAAAATCATGTAACTACAAAGCAAAATATATATAAAAGTATATATATATATTAAAAAGTGTATATATATATATATATATATATATATATATATATATACACATATAAATGCAGTGTCAATTTTTATAGAACTTGATAAAGTAACCTGTTAAAAAAAATTAAGCTGGTCACTTCAAGGGTATAACGCTGCCTTAGTTAAGATTCATTATTTTCGGAAAGACGCATTCGTTCCAACAATGGTAAGCTCCCAGTAATGACAACACCATAAGAAAAGAAATGTCCTTTGTAGGAATGAGGAATAACTAGATATGAGCTTCATTAACTAAATCAAAGCATTCTCTCCAAAAGGTTAAAATATTTAAAAACGCCACCCATATGTACATTCTTACTGGGTATCTTACACATTTTTTATCTGTAAGATTAACTGGTATTTCAAGTAGAGCATTTCTTTTGGTGGGTCAAAACGTCAGACTACCCTGAAACAGTGGTAATCAATGAGTCTCATCAGGACTCCAGAATATTAATTTTGCTTGATCACTGTAAATAAATTAATGATGAATAATAGATATTGTCCACTTACTATTAAATGATTAGCCATTTACAGACAACACACCAAATGCCACTTGAAATTATGCCAGAGGGTTGACTGTCAGGCTTTCAAAAGATTGAGTATTACTAAATTAAGCTGTCTGTTCTTAGAATGTTGCACAAAACCAGTCACAAAAAGAACTGGATTCACTAGCATTATCTATTTCTCTTACATACCTTTTTAAACAAAAGTGACCTAAGCTAATGGAGAAATTGTAGACCCCTAGAACCTCAGTAGGCTGCACCAGAAGTAGCTTTTCAGTTTGTTTTGAACCGCCTGTGCAATGCAACGGTAGGAGTGAAAAGACAAACAGGGAAGAAAACACTTGCACCGCAGGTTTTTATGGTTGGCTTTGTTTTACAGAAGTTAGCTGAAGAAAATAAAAGCCAATTCATTATCTAAGTTGATTGCTTCTTTTCTCAGATGCTCAGGTGGTTACCTGCCTTGCTTCAGCTCACAGGTAGACCACATCCTACCTGAAATTTAAGAAAATCTCCCTGTTCTTATTTTAATGCTTAAAGCCATGATACCACTAATGCCCTTCTCTGAAGAGAATATGTTTGTCAAGTTACATGTATACTCTAAATGTCTTGCATTATGGAAAGAAAACATTTTCTAGAAGTAGGTGGATTTTGATCTTAAAAATCTCATTGCTGATTTCCAGGAGAGACACATTAAGTCTGAATAAGGTAACTGCATGCAACACATGTGAAATCCCTTCCCTATCCATATTGGTGTAACAATAGAGGTGGCCTTTTACTCCTTATTCTGCAGACAGACAAGAAAGTAAAAAATTTGACATAACTGCTTTGAAGGGAACTGTGATGACTATTAGGATGCCCCCACACCTGACAGAACAGTGTCATACTCTGGTTAAACTGGAAAGACATAAGCCAAATGTAAAATCACACTTAGCTGCTACAGCATTTGTTTACAATGTCTGTGTCAATGATTTATACTCACACAATAAAATATTAAGAGCAACAAACTATAAACCTGGTAGCACAAGAATTCTAACAGGTTTTCCTTGCAGTGTGTCAATTCTGACACTACCCAAGATCCACCAAAAGCACTGCAGATATAATGTGTTGCATTACATAAAATCAAGTACAGAAGCTTAGTTTTATATAACTGTAATATGCATACAGATGGTCTTCAGGACAAGATATCTAATCTAAATTACAGTTTGTACAAAATTTGAAGTATAAGCAAAAGGCAGGAATTTTGCCATTTCTAGTACAGTGTTCTAACCCAATATAATGGAAAACTCCCTCTATTTGTAGCTCTTATTGGTTCTTGCAATATTAAAAACTTTCTGACACTGAAATCAGTTGCAGAGATACTGAATTAATAGATGAAATTCAAGAAAAATAATTCTTTTTCTTCAATTTTAGCTAAATAGTAGGTCAAAACTATTGTTATATTAATTGAAATTCAGTTATTTATGTTGACAGCAACTATGGCATAAGAATAAAATAAGAAAAGTCCACTTTATAAAGATCACCCATGTCAAATAAAATACAATCTATTATTTCTGAACAATACACAAGGATAAACCATGCAGAGAAACTATGCAGCCAAACTATTGTTCTTACAAACCTTGCCTTCTTAATGCATTCCTTTAGCCAAGCAATGGGAAGATAAACCCACTTGCCTAATGAAGCATATAATTTAAATATTTCAGACAAGAATTGACAGAGATGCTGCATAAAATAAATTTAAGAACCATCCATCAAAATACCTTCTAGGATGAAGACCCCAGCACAGTTCACAACTTATTTTTCCTATACAAACTCCAAACTCTCCAGCCCGTGCAATTACTTTAGTCACCGTGCATACCCTGTATTACTTTACTACAACAAACCTTTTCTTTTTCCATGGGAGATTTAATACGAGGCTGCATTTTTTCTCTTTTACAGTGCCTTGCAACATTTCTAAAATCACTAAAATTTCAGATTTTACTAGTGCACCATGCAGTCCTGCACAGTTTTGTAAACAAAATATGCCTAAATTTATGGAGCCGTAAAGGACTGGTGTATTCTGCAGATTGCAGTACCCTATCAAGAGGAAGTTGCAATCAGCCAATGTCAATATTCTCTCATTTAGAAGCAGGATTTTTTAACCATAACGCATTCCAATTAATACAAATAAGCAGGGCTGTTTCCCGCCTCCCCCCCGCAAAGTTGTGTTTAGGGTTTAAGCTATTGGTACGGTAACAGGTCTTCACTTGATAAAAAAAATCTGCTTAGGGTTGGTTTTTTTTTAACATGCTATGAATCACGTTTTGCATTGTGACCTACCTAATGGCACAACAGCGTAACAAGCAAAGTGCATGTTTTAAAAATTCCCCCTTTCACATACACAAACAAATGCCTACATGAAAAAAAAAAAAAAAAAGAAAAAAAGGCAAGAAAGACAGTCTTTACTATTTCATATTCACTAGAAGTGAACATTTTAAGGAGTTTTTCAACTTCTACAAACGTCAGATTTTAACCGTGGACCTCAGTACTGCAGGGAAAGCGCAAATTAAAATACAACCCCTAATTCTGGCTTTTAACTCTGTAATGGGTGTCCTTGTGTGAAAAAATAGGTTAGTTTTGTCTGGTCTTTGCTACAAAGAGACTCATCTCCTATGCATGCCACAAATAACCTGAGCAATGACTTCCCTCCATGACACGAGCTGCCCATCATATTGCAGGATTATTACAATGTTGGTTTGTTTAGGGGTTGCTTGTGTGTGTGGCTTGCGTATGTAATTCAGGCATTCGCAAACATCAACTCCTCGTTGCGCATCTCACAATAAACTGATGAACGCTGTTAAACCTGAACCAGCAACCTTTAGCAAACAAAGAAGTCTAGCCCGGAATCGTGATGCAAAATCACCCCAAAACGTACTATACCCTGCAAGAACCTCACAGAAAATAGCCCGGCAACCTCATTCATTCCCCCCAACCCAGCGATCTGCTCACCATCTCCGTCTTATTTCTCTGTCCTCAGCTTATTTTCCTTGCTCCTACTGGTTTCAAGAAGGCGGCGTACAAAAAAAAGGAAAATGCTAAAAAAATAATTAAAATAAAAAGGGGAAACCCCCCAACTCTTCAATAAAGCGCTCGGCAGCCGCTGGGCAGCATGTCAGCCCCTTGTCTTCCTCTCCCGCTCCCCGCGCAGGAGCCGCTCCCGCCGTGCCCGCCCCGCGGGTGCCCGTCCGTCCCCCGCGCGTTCCCCGGGAGAGCGCCCGGGCTGCACCAGCTCCTCCCGCCTGCTCACCCACCGAGGCAGCCGAGTAGTCGGAGCCGAGCTGATTTTCCCCTCCCACCTCCACATTCCTATTTACAAAGGGTATCCAAGACCGTCTTTATCCAAGGGGGGGGGGGGAGGTGAGGGAAGAAGGAGGGGAGGTGGAAGTACTAATTAACCCTTTTCTTGCGTTTACCTTTTCTACTGTGATTTTTGGAGCACACAGGGGAATTCCCCTTCTCTACAAAGCACATGGGCTCGTTGCCATCGAGCTCGCGGCGTCCCCACTCCCGCACCCCGGCTTGGCGGCTTACGGTGTTCCTGGCGGCCCCAAGGCCGCTCCAGAGAAAAGGTACAAGGACACGGCTGGAAAACGCGCGCCCTCCCCAAACTATTGCTCGGAAAACAACCGGAGCGGCCCACGGGGACACGGGAGTGCACTGCCTGGACAGTGCATGATGCCACTGCCCGCCCACCTCTTTTTTTATTTATTTTTTTTTTCCCAAGCAGGGCACATTCCTCAACACTCGCACCTAAGAGCAGAAGCGCGGGAGGCGTGAGGGGAGGCGTGAGGGGAGGCGTGAGGGACCGCGCGCCGCGCCCGCGCCGCCGCCACGCGCCCGCGCCCGCCTGCGGCCGCACGCAAACCGGCGCGCGCCTCCCGCGCCGCGAATTTTCCCATTGGGCGGCGCCGCTGCCATCGCGCCCGGCAACCGGAGCGCCATTGGTGCGGCCCCGCCCCGCCGCCGCGCGCTGCCGGCCGCGCCGCGCGCCATTGGCCCGAGGGCCTGTCCGTCACAGCGCGGCGGCCCCGCCCCCCGCGGGTGGCGGGCGGGGCCGGAGGAGCGGCCGCAGCCCCGGGCGGGAGCCGGGCCGCGCTGCTTGCCCGGGAGAGCGGGGCGCTGGCGGAGTGCGCTCGGCAGGAGCGGCAGGGAACGTTCTGTCACCCCCCTGCCTGGCTACGCGCCCCTGCCCCGCTGCGCGGCTGGAGGATTGCTGCGCTCGGGAATGAACGCAGCCTTCACAGCTGCTCGCCCGGAGGTTGCGGGCCCAGCTGGTGGCTGAAACGCTGTGGCAGAGGGCCCGTCAGGTGCATTGCAGCCAGGTAATGCTGGCACGCGATCCGCATGGATTTGTCTAACTTGACCTTCTCGGCGTTTGCAGATAGCGCTGCCATCGTCACCTCTCAGCATTGTCTTTGGTAATCTGAATAGCCTGAAGTTCCTACGCCCTTATTTTATTTCGTGGTATCCCCACCATTAATGTTCCTCCTTTTCTGTAATGTTCCTTATTTCCTGTGTTTTTCCTCCCTAACCGTGGGTGGCAGAAATGGTTCAGGGTTCCACTGTCACTTTGCTGTGGACAAAGACTTGTCACTCCCCTGTCTCCCCTAGATATTCTGTATTTTATACAGTAAACGGTTAGAGTAGTCCAGTTTACCACAGTATTACCCTGAGAGGTCACACTGAAATAGTAACAACTAAATTATTTCTGAATGCTAATTATTTCTGCCATGCTAGCCCCATCCCTGCATTCTTTATTTCCAGATGAATTTCCTTGCATTTTATGATAGTGGAAATGCAACTTACTGGACTGGATGCCTTATTGGGCACATCAGATTATTTTGTAACCAGTTGCGAATTATCCACTCATTTATTAAGCTACAAAATTTACTAATAAATATCTTGCATCATCAAGACAAATGATAGAGATATCAAACTAAATCAGAGCAAGAACTGAGCTCTAGAAAACTGTCAGGGTCCCTGATGTCTCCTCTTAAAAGCTGCTTCTTGGACCTCTCAGGGAAAAGATACTTAATCCATCTAAGGTGTACTTTATGCATTCCAAATAAAGTGCAATCCAGCCCTCAAAGAACACTCTTATAAACAAATGTCAGGACAATTTCTCTTTTTGAAACCAACTCAGCACAATTCTACAAGCCTTTCATTAAGCTTCTGCTTGCATTTTAGCTTTCTCCCACAAAGGTTCTGCCCTGATAATACCACTCTCTTAAACTGGATACAGGATCAGCCTGCTTGGAATCAGTCTATTCAAGTTTGACAAACATAGGAGCTATACACTGATTCCCAAGGACAGGGTCTAGAAGGGGCAACAATAACCAAGCTGGTTTAGGCAGAACAAAAGGTAGATGCAAGAATAAAAGAAAGAGTCAGAATGGCCACCAAATCAGTATTCACAAATTCTTGCAGTGGACTCATTTTGTGCAGCCTCCTGAAAGGCTTTTTAAATTATTCTGAACTTATTCTTACTTCTCATATGTATTAAAAATAGCAAAAAAAATCAGTAAAAAACACCATTAAGTTTTAAGCCTATGGATACTTTTTTCTTCCCATGGACATGACTGCTGAAGGTATGCAGATTATCACCAAAGTATTTTAAATGGGTATCAAGCACACAAGCTAAATAATCTTTGGTCACAGTGATGAGTCAATACTTTGAGACTCAGAGTGCCAAAAACCAATACATTACATTTAATGTGCATGCATTTTACTAATTTCAGTGGAACAGAGATTTGTATAATTTATCTATTTAGTCATCAGATAACTGCTTTAAATAACAACTCTGTACCTGAAAGCATAAATACATTCTAGGTTTATATGTCTCAAGGTAATAACTGCAATATATTACTGTGTTTCAGAAGCCGTAGTACAAAGAATGATGATCATACACTCACCCAGTAATTTTCATCATTATATCTCAAGAGACCTTCCAAAGGTCAATGTGATCATCCCATTGTTGATGATGGAGAAGGAAAGCATTGAGATGAACTTGCTCAATGTCATATGCCAGAGCAGTGCTAAAGCTGACAATTGACTTCAGGTTTTCTGTATCCAGGATGAAATGTTTTGCCCCGCAAGCCACCTAAACACATCCATATACCCCTGGGAATTCTTTTACTCTTTCATATCATATGTGTATTGTGTTTATCAGTGTTAGGACCTGGAAGAGCACTCCACGCTTTTATAGTGTTTCCTTACAGGCTTTTAAACATTAAAAACATTTTCTAATTTCCAGGCTCCACTGAAACCCTCTATTGCCCCCCATAAAAAAAAAGTCAGAAATTAAGTTTGAGATTTTGTTTTAAAAATTAAGTATTAATATTTCAGTAGGACAAAAAGGTGACACAGATCCAATCCCAACCCAAATCTGCAGATTTTGGTAAAATTACTATATGTTTGGTTATGAGTTCTGATCATGCTGTGCTAATAACTGAAAGCAAATTGATATCACTTGTGTTTTCCTCAGTCCGCAGGAAAGCTGTTCTGGCTGGAATTCATCCAATTGCAAGCTCAGGGCTCAGTGACTTTGGGGCCTTCCTGGAAGCAGTCTCTGCTGAAGGCAGTCAGGGGAACAGCATCACACACAGGGGCCTTTTTTTGAGGGGTCTGGAGCTACATCCAAACCCACTAAGATTGCCAACAGCCTTGTATCTGTCCTCAGAAGCATAAGCTCTGTGAAGCTCAGATCAGGCATGTAACGTTACTATTTCACACCCTCACAGAATCACAGCACCAGCAAGGTGAGAAGAGACCTTTAAGATCATGAAGTCCAACCTCATTATCACTGTAACCTCTATAAACCACTAAACCACTTTGCCAGATCTTACACACCCCCAAGGATGGCAGCTCTGCCTGGGCAATCTGTTCCAATTCCTGACCACCCTAACAGTGGAAATAAAATTTCTACTACCCGAATTTCTCATCTCAGCTTGCAACCAGATACGCTGTCAGCAGGCTGAGGAAGCCAAGAAGCAGCTCATGCACTCTGAGGTGACTCCCCGGTGCGCTGGGGGATGCCGGGCGGTGTCGTGCCAGCCCCTCAGGGCCAGCAGGGCCCGCGGGACACGGCCCCGGGCACAGGGAAGGTGTCGCTGCCGGCAGGGCCCGCGGGACACGGCCCCGGGCACAGGGAAGGTGTCGCTGCCAGCAGGGCCCGTGGGACACGGCCCCGGGCACAGGGAAGGTGTCGCTGCCGGCAGGGCCCGCGGGACACGGCCCCGGGCACAGGGAACGTGTCGGCAGCGCCGGCGGGAGGAGGAGCCGGGCCCAGCCCCCGGAGGGGCGGCGCTGGTCGGCCTGGCCGCCCTCCGGAAGCGGTGCGGGGGACGCGCGGTGCGGCGGCCGTGGGTGAGTGAGGGAGGCACGGGAGGGACTGAGGGGCACCGAGCAGGGCGGCCTCGGGCACAGGCGGCGGCGCCTCAGCTGCCACCGGCAGCCGCGGGCTGACGGGCTCCTGGTTTGGGGGGCTGTGTGTGCCATTCCTGGCCACCGTCACAGCCCCGGCCCTCCTCGCCAAGGAAGGTGCTGCTCCTGAGCGCCATTTGCTTAAGGCTTTTATCCTAAATTTATCCAGCAGCACCTCTGAGGATATTTTCAGATGTCAGTTCACACGTGTTTTCGTTGGTTATGCGGTGGCATTTCATTCCTGCGTGGGTGGTGGCTGGTTGGTTCTTGTGTCACGTATAGGAGTGACTGTAAGTGTACAGGAGCAATAAAGTAATTTTTTAATTAAGTCTTAATATGTAGTGATCCTTTGAGGTGAAGAAATAGTCACAGGTAGACAGTGAAAACTACTGATGTCGTATGGTGGTTCCTCCCTGAAGAAAACCTAAGAATTGTACAGGCTAAAAATGCAGCTTTTATCTAAGGAACAAGCCCTGCAAAGGCTCTGGGTCTGCAGATCCGTGGCTGAGGAGAAACTCGTGCTCTTGAGAAACTGGGGCAAAGGCTGTTTTACTCCATTCTCGTAAATGTTTCTAAAATAATGATGTGGTGAAAGGTTATGTTTACTGGTGTTTGTTCCTCATGGGAGCTGTACAGTGGACCTAATCTAGTAAAAGGCCAGAGAGAAATTAAGCAGCTGAAAATAAAATTAGCCCGTTAAACTTGGGAGTGCCTTTCACCTTACATGTTATTTTATGTGTTTCATAAGTGTTGAACCTTTGCATTGCTGTCTCTTGCAGGGAAGACTGACTTCACCTTTGTAGGGTTACAAAGCCTGAGTTACTTCAAAATGCTCGTCATCGGGAGCAATCTGGAAGTCATCAAATTATAGATCCATCTATTCCACTTCATCTTTAGTTATTAGTACTGCTACTGTACAGCATGTGGTACACAAGGGAAGTGCAAAAATGAAATAAAAAACTGCTTTAAAAATGCAGCCATGAGAGAGCTTTTCTCTGAGGGGAAAAAAAAAAAGAGATTACGTTTAAGAACTAGCCAAGCATCTCTTATTTTTGATGATTTTAAAGTTTGCTATAAAAAAAACCTCTCATTTCAGTAGTACAAGAAAATACATCCAATTTTACAGGCATTTGAGGACTTGTAGGGCTCAGTTGCATTTGGACATACTCAAAAGAGACAGTAGAAGAGTTCTGTATTCTGCTGATCACGAGTTCTTGTTGTAATAATAAAACTTGCAGATTCCAGTGAATAATATTTTTTAGCTGTGTTTTAGACTGCACCTGAACAATAGTTTTGGATCAGTTGAGAAGCAATTGAGATCACTGTGGTAACTGACAGGTGTTATTTATGATGCTTCATTTGTGAAAAGGAAATACATAACAAATGGCTTCATTTTTCAAAGCCTGCTACTGGGAGTTCTTAAAGGTAAAATAGTTTTATGCCAAATTGTGAACTGATTGCTTCTAATCAACCAAATGATGGTAGAACCCTATGAAAAGAACATACACAATCTATCATGTTTGAGTCATTTGAAAGTCCCTCTAAACGCTACCTTATGCTGGCATGCATCCACTCAGGCTTTTAACAGATCCTTCAAATGAGTAAAACAACACACTGTGCTGTCTAACAGAGTACTGTAGCACAGAACAAGAATGTTAGTTACTTTAATGTCGTTTCCAAATTAGCGGTGCCATTTGGAGCAGAACGCTTAATTACAGGATGTTTGTGGTTCTTGTCAAGCTGGTTTGTATTTGGTATTAGGCATAAGTTGGACAGCAAACTAGAAACATTACAGAAACAGGAGATTGTTGCTATCATGTCATCCTTGGTAATTGTTGTCTTATTGACTAGGAATAATTAAAACTAGAATTTATAAAAGCTCATTATCCAGAGAGCAGTCTTCACTGTCTTCAATCTAGAGCAGAGGATTTATCCCCCCTTCCTGCACACCTTGCCACTTTGCATAGGGTGTATATTCTGGCTTGTATTCTCAAAAAGCAAATAAGAAAGCAAGTATTGTACCACAACTTAGCCTTTCCTATTTGAACTCTAAACTATGGCACCTCCTGCATCTCTAAGGATGGTTCTGAAGACACATATTCAGCAGAAATGGAGCTCAAAAATCCGCTTTTGATCTAGCTTTGGAGGTGTTTTAGGATCAAGTTACAAGTGGAAGTCAGTGCTGGCCTAATCTTTTCACCTTCTCCTCTCCTTGGTCTGAGGTCTTGAGCTGAGTGAGGAGGAGGCTGAGTTGAGCACATTTTGCCTTGCAGCTCCAGCTCTGTGCAATGTGCTTGTCTCATCCCTGTAGTAACAGCACCAGCTTTTATGTGAGTATGAGCTTGAGAGAATGACACCTGCATGAGAGTTTTTGATTGAATGTTTATGTACTTACTATGTTTATGACAGCCTCTCTTCAGTGTTTTTTTCCTCTTAGTGATTTGTTAATTATCGTAAATTTCAAAATATCCAAATTTGAGTCTGACTTACAATATGCTTCTATTTGAGAATTTAAGGGTAATACCCACAACACGTGTTGCAAGTGCAATGTCAGCTTTGATCAAAGGTACCAAAATACATTGCTTGCCTCCTTTGCCAGTTAAGTGCTGCTGCTATTTTAAGGGGTAGCTCTGTTTTATCTGGCTTAAACACTTCTGTCTAGAAAAAAAAAAAAAGGTTGGACTGTTTATATAGGACCTATAAACATTTATGCTTGTCTCAAGGCTGGCAGGTGGAGCCTGAGATAAAAAATGCTGGTTTGATATTTGTGGTTAATAAAAACATAAATGTAACTTAAGGAACTGTAACAACATTAAGCAGTGTTGATGGGGTGACAAAAAAGGTTCTGTTAAAGTAGTAATACCTAATAATAATGACTGGGGATTCTATAAAGGCACTGAAGTGTTCAAAATACTTGTCCGTCTAGATAATTGTGATGAGTATTGCAAACTTATTTTGCAGCTGTTTTCTGACTGGCAGTTTTTGTTTAATCTTTATGCTGGCCAGTAACTTTGCATGAACAGCTGGATCTACTTGATTATTTGAAGGGAACTCAATAAATCAGCTAATGCAGCCTGAGACCTGTTTATTAAAATAGTGGTCTTATGAGTGATTAATTGAAACAGTTTTAAGGATTCCCTGCCATACTCACAGTTGTGCTGCAGATGGGAACTTCTAAACCCATAGATTTGAAGGTGATCTCTTCTGAGCTGCAAGTGTTGTTTCTGAAATTGTGTGTAGGAGATCCAAGTCCTCCAGTACTGGTAGTTCAAGTCCAGTATGGTTGCAGTCTACTGAAAATTCAGCAATAGGAGTCTGAGAAGGGGCATATCACCTTCTCAAAAGTGGTTAGATTTTCTCTATAAAGCAGGCCATGGGTCTTTTTAAGGACCTGACTAGTAAATCAGTTATCCAAAAATTAAGACCGCATCTTCATTTTATAATGAATTTCTAAGGCAGTTATTTTGGGATTGACTTAATAGAGGCAAAGAAAGCTAACAGTGTGATTTAATTCAGTTTTCTCAGTGCCTTATTATGCAACCAGTTAAACATAAAAGAGTTGGGATAGCCCTGCTATGGCTGCTCTTAGCTCATAGATTATGAATCAACTTGGGAGGGAAATTCCTTTTGTCAGCGAACAAAATTTAAAATACTTTGAGGTATATTTATATATATACAGACACACACACGCTCCTGTGCACTAATTTTCTTGTCAAGCATGTCAGGAGTGTTGCACCTTTTCTTGAGTTATTTCATGTCCTGAAGCAGAAAACTCTCTTTGCAGGATATCAGCTTGCAAGACTGAACTTGTGCTATGACAGCAACAGCAGGCTGGTTGTAGTGCTGAACTATGACTTAACAGGAGCCAGTAGATACGGGCAAGCTGTTAATTAAAAAAAAAGCCGTTTAAATGCTGCATTTGCAGCTCTGTTTCTGGTAATGTGAATGCAGTCAAGATGATCCATTTCCTGATATTTCTTATGACAAATTATGTAGAAATTAAAGAGCGAGAGACACTTTCTACTTATCTTGAAAGTACAGCTAAAAATCCTGGGTTTTGTACAGAAGTGTTTTCAGTTGTTGGTTTGTTCAGAAGGCCTTAGAGTTGTGGTGTTGAATTCTGCCTCCCTCTCCCTTTGACTTACCTTGAAAGCCCTTGCATGACAAAAACTCTCAGTGGCAGTAAAAATGGCTGTGTGTCATCGGGTGGTAGCATTCCAATAATTGTTTGAGCAGCCACAAAAAGTAAAGATCAGACTGCAGTTTTATTACCAGAAAGAAGTTCATTGGACAACGCAAAATATTTGAAAGCTGTTTCGTTGGTTTGAAATGGAAAGCACATTTGTCATTCCATCTGCATGGCCAGAATTGTAAATATAGCACAAGTGTTGGAAACTCCTCATCAAAATGTAAACTCTGGACTCAAAATGTCCAGTGTATTTCTGTTTGTACCTGATCTTTTACCCAATGCTAAACAATACTAATTTCTCCTGGGCATTGATAATAGCTTGGCCTAAATTATACTTTATTTGCAGGTCTGTGAGTGTCTTTAATGAGGCTTTTTTTTTAAACTGTGGCTTCTCCTTTATTCTAGCTGAAGCATTTTGCCTTACTTAGGAGAGGGGAAAAAAAGTAAAGGTGCTTTATTGATAATGAACAGAAAATTGCGTAACAGTCTTTTTTTCATGTACTGCTAGCACTCCTGGCTTTGTCAATGTATTCCTGATGCAAGTTTTTTTCCCTAAAAATCTGAATTAGCCAGGCATAACTTTGAAGGAACTACCATAAAAATTTGGTTAGTAAACCAGTCTTTAGAACTATTCTATTTTGGAAGTTGTATTTATGTATTTATGTATTGTGAGCTATTAGTCAGTACATTGTAATCCTTAAGCTTCAGTACAGCAGCAAGTTTCTCTGTTTATAATTTGCAGTATAATAGATAATCTTTATTTACATTTTAGGCTGTTACAGAATGACCTTACGTTGAGGTTTGTGGAAGAAACAAGATTTAAACATCAGTTCTTCAATGTGCATCCTTCTATTCAAATTTGACCCACGACCAGTTTCAAAAAATGCATATAGGTAAGATGGTTGTAGTTAAAACAGACTTGCTTCTGTAATATTTTACACAATTCTTTTTTGAAGACACTTTGAATTACAAACTCAAATCAGTATTATGTGTTTAACTGTGCTTTTGTAATGTTCATAACTTAATGCCTTTCCCCACTGGAGGAGGTACTGTAGCCTTTTTGGAACCCTTTGGTTTTAGACAGTGTCAGAAGTCTTGGGCTTTGTAATCATGGACCTTTTGTTGGTGATCTGTCATGTGCTGTGTAAGTCCTTTAAATACTGTACTCCAGTGTTTGGAAGTCCTGCCTTCTACTTTATTATTTAAACTAAGGTGAATCCTGTTGTTGGGCGTCACAGTTGTAGCTGTCCCCTGCTTTCAGTGTGGTAGATAAATCTAGGGCTTCCAGTTTGCTACCAAGGAACTTCCTAGTAAGTATCCTAGCCTTTTCCCTCCTCAAAATCTACTTGCAATTAAAACTGTAGGCAGTAAACTAAGTAATGTGTATGAAATGTTTAGCCAAAAACTGAAGAAAAAATAAGCTTGCAGGCTTTGAGGTAAGTTTTATAAGAATGTCTCGATGTCATACGATGAGTTTCCAATGTATTAAACATCCTGAAATAATTTCCTCTCATTGTAGCTTGTCATTTTTAAATTTCATATCCAACATCGGTATCTTTGAGTAAGTACACTGAGTATGTAATAAAAAGACAGCACTTCAGACTATGAAGGTTTATTGCTTTCTGTATTTATATATACTGTATAGTATACTAAATATTATTTTGTAGTGTACAAGTATTGGTATTCATCCAGAAACCATCACAGTCTGTCTGGTCAGTAAATTGTGCCTTTCACTGACTTGTTTTCCTGTCCTCTTGTATTAAGAAGCAGATGCCATTCTATAGAAAAGAGAGGAGATGAGAACCAAAACCTCAATTGTCCACAGAGTGCATTCCTTTCTGCCTCTGGAGCCTGCCTAAAAAGGGATTTTGTTTATGATGTGACTGGTGCTGAATTAATATATCCATTTATTTGGTCTGACTTTCTTTGTGTTGGTAGTTAGTGAAAGACAGATTCATCAGTTTGATGCCTCTTGGGAAATCCTTTGGACGTAAACTGCAGTTGTTTGCCAAGTGAACTTTCTGCCATGATCAATATTTAAAAGTAGAACTTAGAGTAGTTTGCTTGCTATAAAAAATTGCATCAATATTGAAGTTATTAATTTATAGCAGCAAACAACTTGTTGTCATTGTTAGAATAAGACAACACTTTTGAGATGTTTGGCCCAAATTGAGGAGCATTTAATTGTATTTAACTTTCTCTGTATCTTTTGCTAAGCAATGCCTTGCTCTATACCTGCAATAAATCACTCTGAGCTATCTGGTTGGGTGATAAATGCCAGGCCACAGTGTTCTTGGTGTCAGATTTTAGTATCAGATACATAATTTTAATCCTTTTTTGTTTCCTTAGTGCACCATAACTGAATCTCTTGCTTGTCTTTATTCAGGAGAATGTTGAAGTTCTTTCTTTTTTAATAGTTCCTATGTTTTTTTCACCTTTGCCTCAGCTTTGTGAAGGACTGAATCACAGATCTCAGTATCAGCTGGGAGTGGCGCCCAGCCCTCCTAATTCCAAGCAGTATTATAGCCATTGGATGAAGTCAAACATCTCTCTACAAGTCCTTGCTAAGGGTAATTTTTCTCTACAGTTCTAGCATCACTGTGCTGTAGCTTTGTTTATTTCCTGGTGACGTCTTGGAACAGTTTTTCCAACCAAAGGGGAATTCCTGTAATCCTGACACTAATTTCTCTGTCTATCATGAAGCAGGCAATTAAACCTTCCTTAATGTTCTCTGCTTTGCATCTCTAACTAAAGAAAGTGTCAGTAATAGGCATTAAAAGTTGAAAAGACAAACAGCTTGTCATTGACTGAGTTTACTGGCTAGAAGAAAATGGCCAAGCTAAAACATGTTCTCTGTAACACTTGGGAGACTTTTGCATCCAGGTAGACCCTGGCTTCTAGACCAATATACTGGTCAATTTTTTTGAGTACCTAATTAAGCAAAGACCTCACCCTTGTGACACACTAATAAATCCATCTGCCTGTACCTTTGCAGCTTGTTCTGTTTTCTCTCTTGAGGCCTATTTGTGGTAAAGTTTAGTGCAATGTAACAAGCACTTTACTGTAGTCCATTATTATTGTCAGAGGTAATATGCTGCCTTTACATCTTTCTGAATAGTACTGTGTGTATCTTACAAATAAATAAATGTTTCAAGCTTCAAAGCTATGATCACAGGCTCTTTTCTGGAGCTGAATTCCATTGTAGGAAATTACTTTAATGGAATGATTTCTCATGTTTTCATTTCTCTCGATATTAAAATAAATCTTAATACAGTTGAATTGTTTCAGCTATAAAATAGCTGAATAGGCTTTTTGCAATTTATTAGAAGATGAGGGTCACTTAATATTGCTCCTTTTCACTATAATTATGTTTCATAAAAGACAAAATAAAGATGTTTTTATTATTATGCTCTTGTATACTACCCTTGTGCTAAATTTAGGGGTCTGCATTAAACTTGAGATGGGGAATATTCAATCACACAAGAAAGACTTCGCTGATTTTTAGTATTTAAATACTACAAACAAACTGTAGTTTCATGTCAGGAATTATTGAAGGCAAGTATCATTGAAGCTTCAGGAGATGAGAAGTGCACTTCAGGCAAACTGTGGAGATATTCATTTAAATTAAAATCTGTGAAAGGAGGCTGCATCCTGTTAACAGAGCATGTTGAAGTAGGATGACAGAAATTTGGTAAACCAGCAGAAAGCCTATAGCTCAAGGACTAGAATCAGCTGGAAGAAGAGAAATTATGTAAGTTTGAAAGGAACAATATTATATTTGCATTGGAAAGATAAAAATGTCCATACAGTTTGCTTTCCAACAGATGTTATCTTTGTTGGACAAAATACTAAGCACTTACCTTACAGAAAGGATGCCATTGAAGTGTCAGCTTTTTCTAGTTTCTCTGTGCTTGATTATGATTATTTTTCTGTAGTATTTCTAATGTGCAACTTGTACCTCACAGTCCTCTTTTAAAACACTGTATGAGGGAAGAGATGAATTTGCAGGAAAGTTCAGAAACCTGCAGAGAATGTAAGTACATCTGAATGCTGAACAAAGTAATAAGATGTCACTGGAATTGATTCTCATGTGTTGTGGCTAAAAATCAGAATTAAAATTGTATGGTCTGTCTTCAGTTTCCAGTAGCAAACTTGTCTTCTGCTGTGCAGATGTAATTGAGATGCAGCTGGTAGGAGAAACTGACAGTGAAGAAGATACTGAGGTTATGGAAAACTGGTTAAGAAAATCTGCAGGTTTTTGAAGGATGGCATTTCATTAAAATTAAATTAAATAACGTAGCTGGAGAGAAGGGGGAGCATTCACTGTCTTGTAGTCGAAATAAAGGCAAGTCATGTTGTGGGTACTGATGAGCAGGACTTTGGGAGCTGCACTGGAGCTGTGCAGGTCTGTCTGCAGTCACCTGCTGCCCTGAGCCTCCACACAGGGCTTGCCTGGTGTCACAGCTGTCTTTTGCCTTTACTTGGGTCAGCCAAATCCATTACCTGCTCCTCAGGTGAGGATGTTCTACCAATGAAAAACATTTATTTAAAAAATAATTTCAAAATAATAATAATTTTCTTTAATTAAGCTGTAACGTTGTGCTGAGGAATCTTAAGGTTGTTTTTTCAATCTTTATTCACCGTCTTCTATTGTAAGTATCCTTTTTTGAAAACACCAGTTGCCTCATTCACTCAACAAGATGGACTTGCTGAGTGTCTCATGACAGTGAGAGAGAAGGCTGCTGTCAGATGTCAGTCGAACTTTACACTGAGTGATAAAGGTGAGATGGAAGATAAAGGATGGTTTCATGCTTGAAATGAGTTAATGCTCTGGAAAAAATTGGATTCTGCTCCTGCCTGTACTGTGAAGTTCCAATTTGTAAGTAATAGTGTCTTTTTTCCTCTTGGGTTCTACAGGCTTATTCTAGCAGCTAATAGGGATGAATTTTACCACAGACCATCCAAATCGGCCGAGTTTTGGGACAGCAGCAATGAGATCCTTAGTGGTATGTATGTCTTGCTGTTTTGAGTGATTTTTATATAATATATAAGGGAATCATGGTCTGGATTTTTTTATTATTAGGGTGGTGGTGTTCCCTCTCTAATAAGAAATTTCATTCTTCCTTATACATCTAAGGAAAACTTGTTGTAAGTTTAAAACATTTCTTAATTTTAATGTATTAACCTCACTCTTACTTATTCCCTTAGGTCTGGATATGGAGGAGGGAAAAGAAGGAGGGACATGGCTGGGAATCAGTAAGAAAGGCAAGATGGCAGCCCTGACAAACTATATGCAGCCAAAGATTGATAAAAATGCAAAAGGAAGAGGTATGGAGGAGTTGAAATAAAAAACAAAAAATGAAGTGGACAAATAACTGATGTTCCAGTAAAATAGTGATGATTACAACATTAATTTTCTTAAAACAGCTTCATGGACAAACAGAATGTTTATGTGCTGTAAAGAAAATTTTTGAACTGATGAGTTTGAGTACATATGTGAGGAACCTGACTTGGACAATGATTTTTTGATCAAGCAGGCCACAAGTAAAACAAGATGTACTGCCTAGAGGCTGAAGTCACATTCATACAAGAAATGTAGCTGTTCCATCTCCTCTGGAAAGTAATTCTAATTAAGAGGCAGAAGAATTAGCCAAGCATTGAACTAGTTTTAGATTACAGTAGACTTTTTAAAATGTATATTCATATTCAATCACCTGTGTCAGGGAATGTAACTTGGATTGTGCTGGAGGTAGCCTAAAAGATTCTTCTTCCCCACTGATAAATCAGAGGAGCAGAAACAATAGGAAAAACCGTTTTTCAAAGAGGATGCTCAAAACATCTGTGGGGTTTTTTTAAAGTAAAAATAGGTCTGTTTGTAACTGTCATATGGTACTGGATTGGGAATATATTGCAATGACGAAACATGTTATACAGAGAAACAAATGAACTATGTCATTTGTATTTCATTTTAGGGTCATATATCAGGGAAGTGAAGCAAGACAAGAAAGAATTTGTAAGGCAGGAAGAGAGGAAAGGTGCATCCACAGTCCAGAGCAGTTAGTAATGTGAATTCTTAGAATTTTTGACCAAGATCTTTAGACTGAGTTCTTAAGAGTAAAAGTCAAGCTTTTAATGTGAACATGGTACAATGATATAAGACTTTTAAAGGTTGGTTCGTTATTTGGGTTGATTTTGTGGTTTGGGGTTTTCTTGCACTGTTACAGCCTGTTTGCAACAGGAATCTTTATCTTTCTGTTTATTTTACCAGGCTTGTCAGAATAGTGAGCACACACATACAAGTTGCTCTATGTACTTCTCTTTCTTAGGTGCTCTTGTAACAAACTTCTTGACTGCAGATCTGGACAGCTACTCTTACTTGAAGAAAGTTTCAGTAGAGGGACATCTTTACAATGGATTTAATTTATTAGCAGCTGACTTGAAGTAAGTCTACAAAACATCACAGTTCAAATGTCAGAAGGAGAAAGATAATAACAGTGCTGACATACAAGTCATATCACCACAGTGTAACAATACAAAAACCTGTCACGAACTAAACTTAGAGCTCATGTTTTTTGCTAATTGGCATGCAAGGTCATAATTTTTTGTAGTTTTCCTTTCCTTTGTTATTTTTTTAACTTTCAGGCACTGGAGGGCTATCTTGTATTCTAACCACTGCTTCCCACAAAACTTCTTGCAACTGATAGGCTGTAGCCAGTCTTTACCCTGGAGGCTCTGGGGCTTGTATTTTGAGAAAACAAAACCTTGGCTCATAATTTCTCAGACACCTTTTTTACTCTGAGAGTTGACATGCTGCAGCAGGATTAGAACAGCTGAAAGCTTTCAAGCTATTATTTGTCAGAGTGTCTGTGTCATTAATCTTTCTTGAAACATTAAAAATCGGCACAAGACAAACATTAAGTTAAAGTTTCTCTTTCTGTAGAGAAAGGACGTTGGATACTTTATTATAATCAGTGTAGTTGGCACAATCCTTTCTACTGCTTGTGCATGTGTCTATGCACAAGTACATCTATTGCTTTTCTTTTGCATTCTGCCTGAAGGAGAAGAATGGAAATCCAGGGCTAAAGCATCTCCAGGCCATGTGTCAATTCCCAGTTGGATGCACACTGCATGACCGGGAGCACCTCTAAACTGCCAGGAGCACACTGCTGCTTTGGCACACTGGCTGCAGAAGCATTAATCTTAATAGACAACCTGATGGTGCAGGGCCTTCTCCCACTCAGTTTTTCTGTATGCTTCTGGGAATACACTTAAAGCAGAAGACCACAGTCTTTACTGTTTTCATTGGAAATAATTTCTAGCACTTTCTCACTAACTGGCATTATGTTTACATTTTTCACTTTCTCTATTAGACCAGCCTCAGTTCACGGCTCAGACTTACCAGTCAGGCCTGTGAAGATACCATGAGTGTAATTCTGCTTGATGTGACTGCTTAGAAATAAACATACAGGTTATGTTTCCAGAAATTCAACCCAGAAGATGATGAGGCAGTTGGAGGGTTTGATGCTTTTTGGTCTTTTTCTTACTTTCTGCTTAACGAAGTTCATTGTCTCACCAGAGAATTCACAAAATTTTTCAGTTGCCTAAATTAATTTTTATCATGGTCAGAGGATTTGACTTTTTGAGCTTTCTGCTGTGTGTGCTAGGTTGCATAAATTGGAAGGCTATCTTTAACTGAAAAGGTAGCAGAAGAAATAGACATTTTCAAGCAAACATCATATTCAAGGTGTGAACTAGCAAGCAGTAAGTTTCAGATTCTTCATTTTAATGTAGGTAAATAGAATAGTCATAATGGCTGCTAGTATGATGATATTAAAGTAGGTTTGACTGATGTTATTCAAGGCAATCATTCCTGTGTTGGCTTTGTTTGTTTTTTCCTGCATAGAGAGTTGTATGCTCAATTGAATAGTCTTTTCATGGTGATACAGGTCATAATTTCTTGTTGAGTATCACTCTGAAATGTGTGTGTGTTGATTAACTTCTCCATTTTGACATGTCCTTAGCCTTGGATACTCTGATGAAATTAAATTCTTGGCAAGCTAATGATGCAGAGCAATTTCAATAAGATTTGTAAACTTGCCATTTTAGGAAATTAGAATTATTCCGAAGAGAAATGTGGTATATATGAATGGGAGCTACTTCTCTGTCAAAATAGAAAATGTTACTGTAGTTGATGATATTTTTTTGGGCCATGTTGCTGTTCAAAACAAAGATTGAGGACTATTCTTAACATATTTTTCCATTGTGTAGCAAATAGTGATTGGCTTTGTTAGAGTGTGTGAAATGGAGGGGAAACTTGAAAGTGTAAGGGGTGTACCTGAACACATGATCCTGCTGAGTGTAAGCAGCATGTTCAGAGAGATTTACAATGTTTGAACCTTCAGGTAAACATTTCAGAAAAAGAAATTTTATCTTCTCTCTATATGATTATGATGACATTATGCTAGATGACAGGTGCAGTAATACAAGAAGGGGAGCTGGAAACAACTATTCAGGTTGTAAAATCTCATTGTTTATTTCCACAGCTTGATGTGACTCCTATTTTTAACATTCATGGGTTTTGACACTTTTAGCGTAATAATCTATTGACTCTGTGGCATCTCTTTATGTCAATTTAAACACTACTGGTTTCTTGTTTTAAGAAAATTGCTTATTACTTTTATTTTTCTGATTTTTCAGTTTATCATCTTGGGTGTACCTACTGAGTATGAGAGTCATGAATATTTATTCAGTTATGCTAAACATACTTTTATGTTGAATTATACCACATGACAAACAGTGTCTGTTTGGACTCTTGTGCAGCTGCAAAATTGGCTTCCAGGAAGGCAGTGTTGCCACTCCCCTCATTTTGGCTGTCTGTAGGTCTGATTAAAAAGGAACAAGGTTATCAGAGGCTGGACTGGTCTCTAAGTAAATATCTGCTTGATAGTCAAAGGGGTTTTCCTTCTTTATCCATTTGTGATAATACCTGAAGGCAGTGAGCTGCTTCTGCTAATGATTAGGACATCATTTCTGTCCTGGGGAAACCTATGTTTATGTCCAACAAATCTACTGCTACACCTGCTTAGGCTTTCATGGGTGTCTCAAACTTGTGTCAGGGCTGTTGTGGCAGCACCTCCCTTGTGTTCCTTACTGCCAAGTGTGTAATACAGACTGTCCTGAAGGACAAATTGGCAGCTTCTTGTCACCCACCCAGCAAGTGTAGAGTCTCTTGACAGGCTGTCAGTTAGATCCCATATAGTTTATGTGCAATAAGATCCCTGTGTAACAGGAGTGAATCACTTCCTCCATGATGAATAGACAAATTGAAGCAAAGTCCTTACAAACAAGTCAGCTGGAGGGGATTGCAGAAAAATGCCTTTTGGGCGAGCTTTTCTGCTTTCACCTGTCACAGCCAGTTTTCAATCCCTGCAGGGAAAATGTAGTAAACTATACCATCACCTGCAGGCTCTTGCTTAGCATGGTTACCATGACCTGGCTGGGTGGGAAGGATTTGATTGCTCTCCAGAGATTGGATTTTCAAAGTGAGATAGTGTCAGAGTGCTGATATGAAAAGAGCCTGGATGGTCAAGTCTCTGGGACTGCTCTGTAAGCTCATTTCCTTTTCTTCTTAGGTACTGTCCTAATTCAGTAACACCTTTTGCAGAGTATATTTCTTGCTTCTTGTGGCTCCCTCATGAAAATGAGGTATTTCTGCATAGATCTTTAGTAATTTCTAGTGGATGTATGGTCAGTCCAATGTAAAAAGACAGAAAAATGCTTCTGAAAAACTTTCTTTATTTCTTTCCTCTGGTGTCAGCTTCTGCCTGGTCCAGAATACTAGGACAGCACCAACGAAATGTTTAGACACTGACAACAAAATCAGAGTAGTGTTTTAAGGCAGACATTGTATGCTGTGAGTATCAGGCAGAATTCTTTTCACCATTTTATTTTACAGTAGATGGTACATGTTTGGGCTTTATAGTTGGTGGTTTGGTGTTTGCTTGTTTATTTTTAGCTTCAGAACAGTTACCTAATTAGCTCATAAACACTGAAGAAAAGAAAATGTATCTGTGAACCATACTACTTATTGGAAACTACAGTACAGCATTTCAATGTTGTATAGCATTTCATTGTTGCTGCCAGTTTCACCTTTTGTCCTTGCACAAAAAATACATGCACAGATTATTCATAAAACAATCCAATGTCCTTGTCTATAGCAGAGTAGAGCTCAGTGCCCAGGGGAGTGATCACTTGGTGATAGCCACACTCTGTGCAGTTTTACTGTCTCACTACGTTTTTCCTTTTTCTTTCATTCTGAGTTTTTGTTGGACATGACTTAGAGCCACCTTGAAGTTGAAGCAGGGCAGGAGGGCAGAAGGACATTGGTTATGTTTCATCAGCATTAAGAAATGATTGTGGCAAACTGTATGGCTTTCATGTTGCTGTGAAGCTTCTATTACTACTGAGATTTGTGCTGCCTAGAATATTTCCTAGGACATTTATTATTGCTTACATTTTTTGACAGAATGATGTATCTAAGAGCATAATTTTAGTTTCTTTCTGCTGTCAGCTATGGCTGGGTCTGCTGGGCCTTATTGTCATCACTTTAATTACGCCTTTATTTCTTCTGCAGTGAAATTGGTATCTATACTTGTAAGGGTGGGAGGGAAGAGAATCTTGAGTGTGGGCCCGGGTTTTGAGCCTATTGCTGTGATCAAGCTTCCAGTGATTTTTTTTCATCTTGGCTTCTGCTTTGATGATGAGTACTGAGTACCTGTAAACAGTAGGAAGGGACTAGGCAGAGCCAAATGATAAAAGAAAAGAGTAGCTGACTGGCACAGTGAACTAAATTTTGAAAGTATCCCCATTTCAGAAGTCTCTTGGGAGGCTTTAGTCTTCCTTTGACAGAATGCAGTGGCAGTGCTGCAGTGGAGGTAAGCAAAAATACTCATCTGGGGGAATGTGCATGCCATAAAATACAGATGTCCTGAATTAGTGACCCTGCAGTTTGTATGTATTCCCTGTCTTCTTGGTGAACTGCAGGGGATCTTGTTACTGAATTTGTCAGTGACAGAAATCTTGGAAGAGATGCTAGAGGATTGTATTCTTTCATGTAAAAAGCCATTCTAAGGAAGTCAGCAGTGCCAGCTTACCATGCAGTCTTATCTATGACAGGCCTTGTCTTACAGCTGTGTTCCAGGGCTTCCTTGGGCCTTTGTCCACCTTTCCATCTAACACTGTCTTGTAAGATGTCAGGTTATAACAATTGCTCTGATCTTTTCTCTTTACAGACCTTCTACAGCAGGTATTTGAAAAGAGAGTAGTTAATGCACCGATACAATGGTTTGTGTGATTTCTGATGTCTTAACTAAAAACACCTAAGGTGGGGTTTTGTCTGTGGAGAGTTCAGGTGGTCAGTAAGTCTTGACATCAGCATAAATAAATTTGAACGAGGATTTTAAGGATGAGAAGAAAAAGATAAGGAAAATAAGTCTCTTAAGCCACTTGAGGAAAGTTCAGAAAAATTACACATTTAACAGTCGATAAATTGCGAATTGAGTAAGTGAGATCTTCTTATGTGATATTTAACAATAAAAATAAAGTATACAACATACCTGCTATAATTGCTGTCTTCTGCCTGTGCTGAAAAACTTGATCATCTTTCTGTGTGGTATCAGAAAACTCTTATGTGTTGGTTTGGGAGGAGGAAGAGTAGTGCACAGAGAAAAGCAGTTCCATTTTTGCTTTATGTGGGCTTTTTTTGTATTCCTCTTCTTGAATCTTCTGACTTCTATAATTAATTAATATTTCCTTCTTCATTTGGCTGTCTTGTAAAGGACACTGTAGAATGTCTTTCATAATGGCTTTTCAAGAAGAATATAAACAGGCTAAATCAAGATTGTTTTGCTTGTTATTAAGGTTTGAGTAGCGGATGCTAAGTTATGCAGAGCAATTTAAGTTCCAGTACATCATTAATGAGATTGCATTCTATATACACTGATTTGCATCAGTGCAGAGATACTCCTTTTTATCTTAGAAAAAAAATGAGGAGATGGAAATGGCTTATCTCCTGTATTATGTTTTATGCTATTTTATCCAGATTCAATCTTAATTGCAAGTTTTGTGTTTGGTTTTTTATTTGTTTTGGTGGTGTTGCTTTTTTGTTCTTTTTTTTCAATTTAGAAAGTCTATCTGCTGTCTGAGGAGCTGGAGCTTGGGAGACAAAAACTGAGCTGTGGTCAAAATGTGTTG
This sequence comes from Poecile atricapillus, assembly GCF_030490865.1. Lineage (NCBI taxonomy): Eukaryota > Metazoa > Chordata > Aves > Passeriformes > Paridae > Poecile > Poecile atricapillus. The sequence continues at coordinate 7,250,296 of NC_081264.1, read as the reverse complement.
GTATCTGTAAGCAAGTAAATCACTAGGGGGAAATACAGAATTAGATCTCATTGTGGTATTCTGGCAAATTTAAAAAAAAACCCAAACACAAAAAACAAACCCCACCAACTGGAAGTGATCTGAGGAATCACTATTCCATGTCAGCTGATTGAGGGATGTTGAGAGTGAGCCATCTAATGGCAATCCATTTCCCATAGGACACACAAGGCTTATTGATGACTTTCTAATTTTTTTTCCCCCTTATCAGTTGGTTTGGTGTTTGTGTTGTCAGTATCAGTGTGACTATTTAAATCCCTGCTGTTTGGATATGCTGATACCATCTCTGTCAAATAAGAGTTGTTTGCAATGTTGGAAGCTGTTCCTGAACCTTGTGCAAGACCCTCCCTGCACACTGCACAAGAGAGAGGGAGTGCTGTAGCCAGTGCCTAGAATTAGAGAGAGATTCAGTGACTACAGTGATCTGAAAACAGCCAAGAAATGCACAAAGGACCCAACTATGCCCTGCAGCATTGCTGGAAGTGGGCCTAGAATGCACTTCTGCCATCTAAAGTGGCCCACAGCAGTCAGTGGCTTAGAATGCAGGAAAGATTCAAAAGAGGTGCTGAGGAAAAGGGTACTTGCTGTGATGGAGAGTTCCTTTGTTTTCGTATGCCCCCTCTTCACCCAAGCAACTACATCTCCAGTTAATCAAAACCAGGTTTTTGTCATTAAGCCTGGCTACTTCCATGCAGAAGTTACGGGGTTTTACTGAATTTTATTGCTATTATGTTTAAAAATAATAATGGTACTTCTTGATAGTGGTGGAGCTAATACAGTGTTTTGAGAGGAGGAAAGCAGTAAAACTCATCAATGTCTGGTATCATAGGAGTAACAGTGGGAGAAGCATCTTACTGTGCTCAAAGATTGCATGAAATTAAAACATAATCAAATATAGAAGCTGATGGCTTTTCAAGGAGAAATTTGTATTTATATTTTTTAGTACCACCAAAGGAGATGTAATTTGCTACTATGGAAACAAAGGAGATCCAGAACCTGTTTTCCTAAATGCTGGTGGGTTTTCTTCAGAAAGGTTTGAATATTACTTTTTCTTATGTAGCAGTGTATTGTTCTAGTAATCTAGCTACTTAAGCATTGTCTTTGCTGACTGACTTTTTCTTTGCATTCTTAAAAGAATATATTATTAAACACCCTTGAATTTGTTTAAGTTTTTGTTAATAATTTTCAGTAAACAATCAATAGTTCATAAAAGTTTCTGTCCAGGTTAGTGTACCCACCTGCAGTGCAGTTAGTGGAATAATGCTCAGCTACCTATGGCAGGACAGAAGTCTGTCTTGAGAAATGGGATCTGACCCTAGCTCCCTAATCTGTAGTGATAACTGAAATCGCCAGAATGCACTTTCCAATTAAACTGGGCTTTTTTGTGTTTGTGTGTGTGTAGGAATATATGGATTGAGTAATTCTTTGTTGGATACACCGTGGAAGAAACTTCAATATGGGAAGCAGCTTTTCACAGAAGTGGTCAAAAGAAGTCAAGACCTTACCAAAGAAGACTTAGTGAAGGAGCTTCTTACTGTGATGAATAATCAAGAACCGTAAGAACATGACAGCTGGAATTTATTCAAATACAATATGACCCATTTAAAAAAATGCACATAGAAACTGTTTTGAAAGAAAAAAGCACTCTACCTGGATATTAATTGAAAGTAGTGTTCTCACAGAGCGTGACTTTCAACAGTATTGATTTTTAAGCAGGAGACACATTCAAGGCTAGTGCAGTCTTGGACCTCATCAGCTGTGCACTGTGCCCTTTTTTTTAAAGATTGCACTTCTCTTAGTAAGGGCAATGAGTGCCTGACTAGGGATGTGCAAGCTGCTTGCTGTCAGCTATTTGGAGGCTCAGGTAGGTTTGGTTACTGCACTTAGAGAAAGCATTTATTTACTATTTGGATAGGAAGGAACCTTAAAGATGTTCTGGTGCCAACCTCTGTTGTGGACAGGGACACTGTCCACTTGCTCAGAGATGCATCCAGCCTGGCCTTGAACACTTCCAGTGATGTGGAAGGTTCTCTGGGTAACCTGTGCCAGGGCCTCAGCACCCTCACAGGGTGAGCAGGTTTGTGTTAGTAGCTTATGCTGTTCTGTATTGCTGCTCAGAGAGTAGACAGAGCATGGAGGAACAACACTTCAAAGGAGAACCAGCTGCTTTCCTCAAAAGTGCGGTTGTTTCAAGCTAAATGGGGGAAGGAGATAAGGAAGCGTTTGTACAATTCAGCTGTAGGAATTGAGTCAAGGAAGTTCCAGTCAAAGAAATCCCCAAGAGATGAGTTTGAGATTAAGGAAGGTTCCTGCACTCAGAACTCAGTGCACAGTGAACCTGAGCCCATCAGCTGGATGTTCAGAAGAAAATGAAGTTGACACCACTTCAGTGTGGAGATGTGGAGCAGGGTACAGGAGATGCTGTGGTCTAAATTCATTTCATTGCTCGCCATCTGGTAACTTTGATGTTTATCTTGACTTTCATCTGTCTGGGAAGTGATTAGAGTTGAAGCAAAGCTGTTTCTGGTATATAGATCCAGTTACCCAAACTTAACAACAAATTTTAATGCCAGCATTCATGAATGTGGCATTTTTCAGTGGCTCAAAATAAAGTTTTATATAAGAACTCAGACATCTGAGCAATGAGCAGTAATTGAGGAGTCTGCTAAGCTGTCTTAATAGGTTTTTTCATCTGCTATCACATCAATTGATTTTCTAAAAAATTGTTAGACTTTATACTTTTTACTAGTAAAAATGAAAAGGTATAAGATACAATATAGTCAAATAATCTTCCCTTAATGTTCAGTAATTCCATTTGATCTCATCTGAAACCATTTGACTATAAAAGGGAAATATTTACTTACAAAAAGCAATATTTAGAACTAAGCCTGTAATCTTTCCAAATCACACTTCAAGATGAAATGATCTTTTCATAATAAATATGAACATGTGGATATACACTAGCTTTGAACTTCCTTAAAATATCCTGTTTCATATTACTTTGTGATCTCTTTGTGTGTGCATATTACAGGAATTTAGTGGGTACAGCAGTTGGCTTAATCATAGAATTCCATTCCTTCCTGATGGGTTTTTGTCCATTACGCCCTCTCTTCTGTTTCACCCCTGCCTTTGACTGTGATCTCATGGATGTCCTGGAACTCCTTCCAGTTCAAGAGGGATGAGTGTGTTAATATTGGAGATTTATTTTTTTTAACTTCTTTCCTACTTTTTTCAGTCAATTACCAGACCCTGCAATTGAAGACCAAGGGAAGGACTATATCCGTCCTATATTGAACAAGTATGCAGCTTTATGTGTTCGTTGCCCGGGTTATGGAACAAGGTAAAAAAATTCACAGCCAGAAATAGATGTGTACTGGATCAAAGCATATCACAAATCAAAATTGTGCTATTGTGAGTTTAAATTCTATAGTGACTGCTTTAATTTTTTTTCAGGTATTAATCAGGTATAATTCAGTAATGCATTTCCTTCATCAGTATTTGAGTGTCTGGGATTTGCTACTGAAGAGCATTTGAAGCTGACACTGTGGTTCATCTTTGATGGAGAACACAACTTTATCTTGTCCCAGACAAGATAATACAGTTCTCCTGCTTCCCCAGTGTAGTAGCAGGTCTGAGCACCTCTAACTTTGATCTGACCTGAGATACTGCAGAACACATTTCTCCTCCATGAACAGGAATTGTGTCATCTACATTGCTAAATCAGAGTTTTCCTTAGACATTGCGTCATAAAACAGATCTGCCATTTTCATACATTAAAACCTATTGCTCTTGTTCAGAAGAACCTGTATTTCCACTTCTCCCCTAACTGATGCTGCTGTTTTTACTGAGATATTCTCACTCCCTGCTCTGACTATTCCACCAAAGCTGCAAGAATAGAATAATGCAATGCAAATCTTCATTTAATCTTCAGTGGGACAAAATTGTTGATCCCTGTTGCTGCCGGTAGGGAATTGCTTCTCTAAAAGTTGGCCAATAATTTTGTAAGATGGGTCTGTGGCATGGTCTGCCATAGTATTTCCTCTATGAGATGGGAGTTGATAAGCAGAGAGTGCTCACTGCTGTAGGCATTTTAAGCTGGTATTCTGGAAGAGATACTCAGTGTTTACAGTGGTTTTCTAAAATGAATTAAAAGAACATTTTAAATATAGGATAATAAAGATTTATTTACCATGATAACAAAGCACCTTCCTCCCCTAGTTTCACAAACTGGAGTCCAGCCATTTCAAAGGAAATGGGGATAACTTGGTAGAAACACTGACTTTCTACTGGTGAATTAGTACACATTTCAAGTCTCCCTACTGCTGTGATTCTATGCTTACACTTACCTTTCCCTTAGCAACACGGCTTAGTGAATAGAGGTTGTTAACTGGGCCTCACATATTCTTCTGAGGAAATTACATGCTTTTTTTAGAAGAGTGAACAACTGTGAATTGACTTGGGAAAGGCCACCAGATCAGAATAGTGGAAAATCCCTACTGTCAGTCATCCCTCTGTGGAAGGGTACTGCAGGGTACCACAGAGAAATGACAGTTTACCAAGGCAAAGTGGAATAGATGCACAACTGGCATCTGCTTTTCATGAAAACAGATTTCCTCTTTGGAAGGTTTCTAGAGAGAGAAACCTTTTTCTGTGATCATGTATCAGTGTCCTGTGATGATAATAACTGTTTAAATCTTAATGGACAATTGATTTGAAAGAGGAATGAAGAGAGTACTGTTGATATGAGTAATCCTTATGGGTACATATAGGCTGTGAAGAAAAACCAAGTTTTATGTTACTTCTTTCTGAATGGAGCACTTTGCACTAAGTTTAAGCTTTTACCATACTCTGCAATGAGCAGACTGGTGTGTCAGCTGCTGCAAGTGCAGCAGGGAGTCAGTGCAGTGGAGTGACAGAAGAACGGACTGAAAATGCCCATTTGAACTTGCCAGGATGATTTCTGCCCTGTTCATGTGATGATGATGTGCTCAGGAAAAAAAAAAAAAGGTTATGTGGTAAAATAATGTGTTAAAACATATGGGAATGAGGAATGGCAGCCTAGAAGTTTTTATAATGGAGACCAGGTGTAACCTTGTGCCATTGCACTGTTGCAGGACGAACACGGTCGTGCTCATCGATTCTGAGGGACACGTTACTTTCACCGAGCGCAACATGATCAATGCTGATGTCAACCAGTGGAAAACAAGCACCTATGAATTCAAACTGCACAGTTAACAACTTTCCACATGAATGGTTTGTAATAATAGCAATGACAGAACAAGCCATTAAGCTCTAGTAAATGTTTTGTGCCAGCCTCCACAAGCTAAAAATAGCAAGGAAAGCAAAAGTTTAAATAAACTGGTAGCATACCCTATCAAGCTTACAAATGCTTTGGAGAAAACCAGATAAAGATGCTGTTTTTACATGAAGTAGCAACTTATAATCAGAAATATTTTATTTAATACCACCCTGCTTGCAGGGCAAGGCCATCTTTGTCCAAGACAAAGTCATTGCTTTTTTGTGGGTGTGGATTTTTTAAAATATGTTATAAGTAGACTTAAACTTGGTTTTAGTTATAATGGTGGGGAAATATTTGCTGCTTTTATTGTTCTAAGTGAAGGTTTTAGCAAACTTTGCTTTACCTTCAACATATGCTGTTAAGATTGTACAGCTGATGCCAATGTGCATTAAATGAATGTATGTTATCCTGGTAGTATTAAGTGCTTTAGTCTCATTTAAGCTTTTCAGTGCCATGGTGCAATGTTCTGCCTGGGGAGGGCAGAGAGGGGGGATTCTTTACATTTGTTTTTCTATAGATGGTACAGCAATAGATCTTATTTCTAAAACTTTATCTGAGAATCAAGGTAGAGCATTTAGTTCAGTCTCTGTTCACTTTTACTGAAAGAACCATGGGAGCAGACTTGTTATCTTTGACCTGAATAAAACTATTTGTGCTGTAACATCCTGTTTCCTGATAGTCTAATGAGCAATATTGTTTTTGTTATTTTCTTCCCTGGCAAGCAGATAAGGAATAGGTACCTGTTTGCAAACGGAAGCTGAAGATGAGGTTTTCATGTATTGACTGTTCTGTGCATACAAAATTTTGGTTTAATTTCTTTACTGGTATAATGTGTTACAGCCTGGAGTGACTGCTCATAGATTTTTAGTAAAAATAGCTATGTGTTGTGAGGTGACACTGTTGTAGTCTTATATTGTTAAAAAGTTGGATATTAAGAGGTACTTCCTATGTTCTAACACCTGTGAATTAAAAAGCTATTTAAATGCATGCTTTTTTCAATTATTCAGCACCAGTGTAGGTAGTAGAAAATTCTAGCTAATACCAGGATATTTTAAAACCCTAAGCTATTTTTGTTTCTATTGGTGTTCTGTTTTGACTTACTTTGAATACTGAATATTAGTTTAGTAGTGGATCACTAATATATTTTTTTTTCCTTTAGGTATGTTTTACTGTATTTTCACAAGCCTCTGATTTTAATTAATTATTGCAATGTAGCCAAATTTTTGATACTCTTTGGAAGATGTGCGGCTGTGTTTCTGTACTCAAGCTGGTGTGTTTGGGCATTCCTCTCTCTCTGTGTGTGTGTGTGTGTCTGTATTTGAGGCAGTAAATGAGACTCCATTGAGGTGAAGTACTGTGAAAAGCCATTCCCAGATTTGTCATTGTCAGGAGATACTAAAGCAGTATTTATTCAAATCTCTTCTTTATATTTGCATATTTAAATAGCTTCTAGATACCAGGACTGCTTACATGACTAGACACAGGTTGTGGATTCAGTTCTGTATAAATGACTTTTTGACCACCTTGATGTCAAGACAATCAACAGTCGTGTTGGGTTGTACATGGTTTAGAACTCAAAGCCTTCCAGACTGTCCTTCTGAGCTGCAGGAAATGGTCAGCCATTTTAATTTTTTAATGACTTCTTAAACCCTATATTTGTATGGATAAAAATGTTAACTATTATTTTTAGATGCAAAAAAGTAACTAAAGCTTTCTTAAATTTGAGTTTGACGCATTTGCACCTAGAAACAAAGCCCTGCCTCAATAGCTTGCTCTGAGAGTTTGCATAGCAAACTGTTTTATATCTACTTACAAATAGTGGATATTTAAACATGACATTCTCTTTGAAGACATTATTGTAAAGGCATGCAAAATACTTGCATGCAGTATCATACTAAAAGCATTTATAAATTTTGGTTTTTATAGCAGTCCTGTAATAATGAACATTTATTCATAGTTTTTACATATAGGCAAAGAAATGTGAGAGCTTAGATGTAAATATGGATTATAATCATGTATTTTGGTATGCTTGAATCAAAATTCTAAATCTGGGATTTGCTTTTTCTGACAATTAAACAGGAAAGGGCCCAAACCTTGGATGTTGTTTTTTGTCGGATCAGAATAGCTAATAAAGAGGTTTTTAACTTCTTTGGAAGCTTGTGAGAGTTTTGTCATTGGCTTCAGTGGAAACAGGATTGGAAACAGACTGCTGTGCAGATATCTGCAAGTGGTGCTTGCCCTCAGAAGTGATAAGGTGTTTGTGGAGTGCATGATCTACTGTGTGCAAATTAGAGTTGCAATGAATCCACTGGAAATAGGAGACTGTACGTACAGTTAAGAAAGAAAGTGTTTTATTTTTATAAAAGTATTTTTAATAATAAAAGGGAATTTTAAATACCAGTTTTAAAGGATATAAAGGAAAAAAGTGTATATAGGAAACTATTGCATCGCATTTTACTAAGTTTGCTTATACGTATCATCTCTTCAAAGTCATACATTTGCAAGAGATTTTTTTCCTGATTTTTTTCTATTGGAATGGTAGTGGAAGAAATTCTAAAATGTGTAAAACCTCAGTTATGTTTTATTGCTTAAAATTGTGTCATAGTTGTTGTTTACATATGTGTTCAAAACTAGAATCAGAATAAAGTCAAGTTGGTGACCAGTCTTTGTTGACATTAGTAGATTGTGCATTGTTGCACATATGTTATTGTTCATTTGCCTGTTACTCGGTGTGATACAATGAAGTAAAATCTTTAATGCCATATTAACAATGAAGGAGCTGTGATTCAAGTTACATTTCTGCTACTTTATTCCATTTTAAAAATGCTGTATTTTGGGGTGGGGTGGGGGGTTATGTTGTGCTGTGGGTGTTTCCTAACTCTGTGCTATTGTGTGGTTGTCTTATACAGGTAAGAAATTGGAAAATATTTGAAAGGTAGGAAAGAGCAAAATCAATGCTTCCTTAGGGAAAAGTGGAGCCTCACAAAATGCTACTGGAGGATGGGAATCCAGGTTCACTGTAGAAAAAGTCTGGATCCATGGCAGACCTGAGACTCTCCCGTTACACTGAGTAGAGCCTGCATTAATGTTCTGCAGTACTGGCCCCTGCAGTGAAGGTGGAATTGTCTCATCTCCCTTGTAGTAGCTTAATAAAACACACCTGAACAGAGCAGAGGAGGAGTTGGGCCCTTGGAGGTCCTCACTATGTTCAAAGCTTAATTGATATTTGTTGTTACAAGTGAAATACACCAAACTAAATAATTAAGATAAAATATTGATAAGACTTGGAACACTGTTTTCATAATATTATAAGGAAGTTAGTAATTTTGAAATGAGGCTATGAAATACTAAGCAGTAATTAGGCAATAATTAAAGTATCTTCCATTTCAATTTTATCCTGTAGAACTTAATGCACATTTTTGGCTTAGCAAGCATCCTTATTCATACGGAATATTAGCTATTAGGAGTTAGTTTTATTTCATTCAGATTGATGTAACAGGACATGGCTGATGTTCTTCATCTGATTCATCTTCTTCAGAGAAGTCTTGTTGATAGCTTCTGAGGATCTAGGAAATAGACTTGACTTGGTGAAAATAGAATCAGTACTGCAATCAGCTGGGGAGGCATGAACTGTGGGAATTAAAAAACCCATCAATATGACTCATGCTGTAGGTTAAGGTGAACAGAGTGAAGAAATGTTGAATATATTTCATATATATATAAAAATTATCTCTGTAACATTGTGTATCATGAACTTAGAAGCTAAATAAAAAAAACCAAACAGTATCATACTGACAGGCTCAAATTTACCATGTCTTTTAGAACAGAAGACATAAGCACTGAACTGAGGCTCACAGATGAGGGAGTCATAAATATTATAATGTTAATCAGGTTAACCAAAAATTACAATGCATAAGTCATGCACAACATGAATGAGGAAAAAAGCAGTATCTCCGCTGATGCACATGAAATTTTTATGCCTTAGTAGTAGAAAGATAAATGAAGAAAAATAAATGAAAGCTAAATGCAGATCAGAAGATGGAGAAAGGAAGGGGAAAACAGAGAACACACAATGATGATTATTTCTTTTTCTCTAATAATCCCCCTAGATAAATTGAGTGTATTTAGGAATGCAGGATTTTCAGCCATAGGAATAGGTTTGTTCCATGTATGAAGAAGAACTAAGGGAAGCCTTAGTCACTGCAGGATAGCACCAGCCCAGGTGCAACTTGCAGTTGAACAGAACGTTCTTTGAATGGCTTGTTCAGTGCAGTTTCTGATATGAAGGCTACTTGGTTTTGGCTTTATTTTTTTCTTGTTTTAATTTGCAGATTTCAATGTAAAGCTGCTACTTTTTATTTGTCCTCTTAGACACTATATCCCACTTTAAGCAATATTGTCTTTAGAAAAAAGTCTGCATCCCTGGGAAAATTCTGCCTGCACTCTGAAACTTGGGAGAACCATTTGGCTGAAGTGTTTCCAACAGGAAAATCAGAAGTCATATGTGATTCTGTAGACAACACAATTTGTGTTGAATCTATGAATGGCAAGAGCAAGATTAGTAATTCTGTGGTATCGTTGAGCCAAAGGATGTATCTACTTTGATTATTTTTTGCAGCAATCAACCACCTCTTTTGACATTTGAGAACTGGTCTGAGATTGCTCATGGGATCCTTTTGACATCTTTCCATGCCTGTGAAGTGATGTCTGACAAAGATTAGATTGAGGAGAGCAGATTGCAGCAAAAAGTTAAAGATGAAGACATGTAATGCAAGCAAATACCAGTTTACCAGTGCCCAAAAAACTGTAAAAATCTGCAGTGCAGCATATTTTACTGAAATAAAAGTAATGAAGGCTGAGCAAAACTTGTCTTGCAGCAGCTTTTGCTTGGAATAGCACAGTATGTGCTGCAGTTCCTGACATAGGAGGAATATGAAAAAGCCACTGGCTCCACCTAATTTTCATTCCGATGAATGCAGCCTGTTAGCTTTATTGGGAAGCTCATAGTTTTGTCTTTATAGTCTTTATTGCTGTATTTTGTGTTGACAGCAGTAGTTTCTGTCCAGCCTTTGATATCTTGTATGTGAAAATCTCCTAATCATTAGGAATATTATCAACATTTGTTAGTAATGACACTTCATGATAATTATGGTTAATCCTGATTGCACCATGCAGGTGGACCTGGACACTTCTAATTCAAAAGTTTTGAGCATGTTTGACAAGTCTTCCATCAGAAGTCCACGTGTTGAAAATTTTCAGGTGAATTTTGCACCATATTATATCAGATTTAATTCTCCAGGGGTCACATCAACCTTCTGGTTTAAAAATTTAGGCACAATTTGAGCACTGTTTTGATGAAAACATTGTTTTGTTAATGGATTATTATCCTTTTGTTTATTAACAGTTAGAAGCCTATTTCCATGTTGTGTCAGTGTCTCAAAGAATCAACTGTTGCACCATTAGTTTAAGCCTGTACTGCGAGTCTCTGAAAACAGATGTGCAATGGAAAGACTAAAACTGGTTATTTTTTCATTTTTTAAGCACTGCAGGCATTTTGATTCTCCAACTCTGCAAAAATCTATATGTGTGCCTCATCTGATCCTAACTGAAGCACTGCTGTTCATGTACATATAAAAAATTTAACCTGTTTTCTGAAGTATGTGATCTTACTGCCACAGTTTATTTATACAGTCACATAAATGGGGTGCCACTGAGTCACAATACTTGTATTTTGATAGGCTCTTTGAGAGGGACAATCTTCTGTCCCAGTGCTAGCAGTTTGAGGTGACCTGACGCAGCAAATGCCAGCATCAGCTCAAGCTGTTTACTTAAATGTGAGATCTTTTTCCTCAGCTTTGACAATTGAAGTGTGACATGAGTGGCTGTTTTGCAAATTGAGGGTGTTTATTAAATGTACATTCTGAAGTTTTTTGTTTTAGCATTAATAAAAACAGTCATAATTTAAAAATGACTGAAATAATAGCTTGAGTGCAGAAGCCTGTTATGGGGTATTAAAAATTAGAAGCTGCTTTAAGTGGAAACTGAGTTCAGTTTTTGAGGGCAGCTTGCAATGATTTAAAGCAATCTGCTCTTTACCAATGACATTATGTCCAAATTATCACCCCTATCATTAGATATGTTGGTCCAGCAAGACAAACAGAAAGATGGAAACACCTAACAGTGGTCTTCGGAATAAGTTTTTAAAGTTTTACTAAAATATTAGTTATCTTTCATAGCAGTGTTTGGGTACTCAGAGACATGAGATCAATGAAATACTAGAAAAAGATTCTCATGTCCTGAAGTTACATATTGAACAAACACATAATGTTGGTGACGAAACCAGGATGTATTTTATCACAGTATTTTGTGTCTCATGTTGATTTCAAACCGGTGAAGGACAAAAGAAGCAGTCCTATATCAGTAAAAGCTCTATATCGCTGACAAAATATAAAATAATAGAGCAAATTAGGACAGTAAATGTTCATTAACACTTTAGAAGTAATTTTACATAAACTGTGCAAGATATATCAATAATTATTTAGGAATGCTGTCTAAACGTTGCAGTCAGATTTGGGACTTGTTCTGTGAACTTCTTGGTACATAGAGCAGAAGAAATAGCCCTACTTTGATTTATCCTTTTTAGGCAATTCAGTCGTGAAGCAGTAGTGCTGTAGTTTTGCTGCTTAAAGATACAAAACAGCCTTTGCAACGAAAAGCGGCTTTTTTTTGTAGCTGGTCTGTCCGGAGGGAAATGGCCCGAGCGCTGCGGGGCCACACAAAGGACCCGCCCGCCCCGCCATGGCCCGGGCCTGTGAGGGCGGGTGTCTCTCGCGTCTCTATTGGTGGAGCGGGGTAACAGGCAGGGGAACGGGCCAATGGCAGCCGGGATTTCAAATCGGTCACCGCAGACGCTGCGAACGCCATTGGCTCGGCGCGCGCGGGGTCCCGCCCTCGGGGACCGGAGGGGCCCAGCGCAGGCGTTTAAAGATGGCGGCGGCGCGGAGTGCGGGACGGCGATCGTGAGGCGGCCGGACTCGCCCTCACCCGCAGCCCCGGCACAGGAGCGGCGGGGCCGCCGGGGATGGCCCAGGTGGGTGCGGGCCCCGCGGCGCGACGGGCAGGGCGGGCCTGCGCGGGCAGCAGCCCCTCCGCCCCACAGGCCGCGGCGCTAGCGGGCCCGCCGCGCTCCTGCCGCCTGCCCGGAGCGGCCCCCGGGCGCGGAGCCCAGAGGAGCCTCTCCTCGAGCCCCGACATCCCATCGCTGGAAGGCGCCGCCCTGCCCGGCGGGTATTGCCGTGCGGCGCTTCCCCTGCGCCCGGCCTGAGTGGCCTCTTCTCAGAGCTGGTGTTGTGTTTTGTTTTGTTCAGGATTTTTCTTCGGTTGTTTTGTGTTTGGGGGGATTTTTTTTATTTTTTTTTTCCGTTTCCCGCCCACCCTTAGCCACCTCCCTACTCGCCTCGCCGTGGGATCGTGTTCATGATTGTGGAGGGGAAGGAAGCGCCATGTCTGTACCCCCGGCCCCTCCTGGTCCGGGGGTGATGGGGAGTTCCTCAGGTCCGTGTGTCTGGGCAGAGGGAGGGACGGGGGGTTCCGCCGGACGCTGCCCTTTGTACAGGGGACGGGAGCGTGTCTCGGCTCCGGAGCAAAGTTGGGAAGAAAAGGCACCAACGCGTGTGCGGGCGCGCAGGGACTTTTTTAGTTCTGGTATGTTGAAGATAACGTGATGTCTCTGTAACTCTCAGGATTCTTCGTGTGTTCTTTCTATTAATAGCAGATTGTCACTTTCAGCCTCTGAAAAGTTAATTCTCCCCGCTTTCCTCACCTTTTTTTTTTTTTTTTTTTTTTTTTTTGGTTGGAAACAGTTCGTTCTTTTGTGCCTCCTTTCCTTAGGCTTCGGGTTTGTCTGCAAAGTTTGCCCGCTGAGACCTGAATATCCAGGCGTTACTCTACCATAAACTGGAACTGGGTGAACACATTCCGTTTCTTTATTCCGTTATTTCTTTATTTATATCCAGGCTGTGAGTTAGAGGTCTTGGAATTAGGTCTTTTATTTTTGTTTTGTGAGAGGTTGTTCTGTCTATTTGGGTAATTAAACTTAGGGGCTCCTATTTTTAATTCTGGTTAAGAAGTTGAGTTGCTAGGCTTTTTGGGCAGCTCCTTTTGATTATCAGGGCTGTTTTGCTTATTTAGAGAAAGAGAAGGGATTTTGGTTCCTTGTCTGTTGTTTTTCTTTACAAGCAAGAAGCTTACATATGATGGGAAAGGAAGAATATATTTTCTCCTTCCTAGGCTCTGATTTTCGCCTTTTGTAAATCAATTTTTTGTCTTACATAATTAATCAAACCATCTAAACCCTGCCAGAAAACTACTCAAGCTCTAAAAGCAACTGTTGTTTTGCCACTTCTGAGGATGGCTTTCCAAAATTATGTGCTCTGTTCATTCTGATATGGAATGATGTGTTATGGACTGGAGAAGTTCTTGAGCCTTGTCTGTATTTGCCACTGATAATGCTATTATTGGGCTCTGGCTGCATTTTCTTAACCATCCTTAATGACTGACTTACACAAAGTGGTTGTTTTGCTCAGAATCTTTCTACTGTAAAGCTGATGAGAAGAGTTCTTACATGTATTATCTTAAAGAGTATTTTCTTTTGGTACTTCCTGTTCTGGTTTAAAGAAAAGAAATTTAGTCTCTTAAGGTGTTGTTTTGGGGTTTTTTCTTGGTTTTGTTTTGTGTGGGGTAGTTGACTAGAATAGGTGACTGTGAGTGGGGAATGACTTTGACATGGGTTAATGGATCAGCACCTGAGTTGCCAAGGGCTGGAGGATAAGGAGAAGGACTTTGTATTTGGTTAGCAAATAAGGAGAGTCTGCTCTGAGCCTCTCTTCCTTTTGGGGTCCACTGAATGTGAAGTAATCGGTCTCTGACACAGTTTCTTTTCAAAAGTGACTTTTTGAAGAGAGAATCTGTGGTATGCTGTTCCTTGCTGCAGCTACAGGTATTTGTAAAGAAAATACGTTCTTTATTAAATTCATTTCTAGACTGCTGACCTGATGTAACTGAAGGGAATTTTCCTTTGAGTTTGGGCAATGCTGGTTACAAATTTTAGGATGCTGTTTTTTTCCTGCCTTGAATACCCTTTTCCCTGTGTGTTTCTTTCCCATCCCTTTTCTGTCTGATTGTGGGAATGGACAGTGGTACTTATTAAACAAAGTAGTTTTGTTTTGTTTTTTCCTTTCTGCATTTAAAGGACACCTGTAAGACAACCAGGCTAAGATTACTCTACTTTCTTTGGGACCTATGTAGTTTGCTCCATTACATTTATATCCCGCCCCGCCAATCTGTATGGTTTAGTTTATTTTGTGACATGAAACTTTTTTTAAATGACGAGCTAAAATAAGAGTAAGCAGTTAAAAATGTGGAAATACCATGTGATGGTTATCTGCAGAACATGAGCTGTGCACTCACGTTTTTAGTGTTTGTAACTGCCTGGTGCAGCTGCCAGTGGTGTTCTGTATCTTTGGAAGGAATCCTTATGGAAACCGTTAATGGAACTTAGTGGAGCCTTGGAGAATAAAATCTGTTATTTCAGGACAATTTAATGAAGGCTCACAATAGGAAACTGATTTATGTTATAACTTCGTATGCTGAGCCTTTTTGTGTGTGTCTGTTCTGTTCCCTTATCTAGGGCCCTTTTGGCTGTTTGTTAACCTACATGCTCATCTAACTCATCCTTTTGCCTTTCCTCCCTTCTGTCTGTCTTTTCAAATACCTGATTGCTCAGTGGTTTTATTGCTTTGGAGCAATAAATTGGGGTTTTTTTGTTGTTTATTTGTTTGTTTTTGTTGTTTGTTTTGTTGTTTGGGGTTTTTCTGCAGCTCCTGATATAAAGGGCACATTGTAATATCAGCTGGCAGGGAAGTAGATGAGAATTACACCCGTGTTCCTCTGCTTCTGCCTTGCTTTTTGTGGCTTATAGGCAGGTATTGAAGCCCATAGTAACTGCAGAGCTACTGTTACCTATGGTCAAAAGAGAGAAAGAGCCCTTGCAACAGTATTAGAATAGTAACAAACAGACCTTTCTTTGGAAGCTTCCAGATGTCCGGTCCTGATGGGCACACCTTGTGCTGGGTTTCTACTATTAGGTTAATTAATTAGGGTATCTAACAGGTACATCTCCAACAGGAGATTCAGTTGCCCCAGTAACCTACCCCTGGGTCAGCCCCTTGGATTTGGTCCAAGGGCACTCTGCCCACTTCTTATTATGTCTTACTGTAGTTCCCCTACTTAGAATAAGACTAAACAGTATTCCAGGAATGTGTTTAGAAGGTCAGCTTATTGTTCCAAAAGCTATGAAAAAGGGTAAGAAAAGTACTAGTGTTAATTAAGCAGCTGTATAACTATAGAATAATAGTCTACAGAGCTGCAGGTATATGAAAAATATATAAATAGCAAGAATCTTTTTGGCATCACTACGAGACTGTTATCTTACCTTAGGGATGTGGAAGGTTCATGGCTAGAAATGGAAAAAGCTCCTTTGAACCCATCTTGGTCTAGTACTTTCCCTGACCCACTGTATGTAGTGAGGAGCAGACAATCCCTGGCAGTGATTTGCTGTTCATTGTTCAGCCATTCATCGTTTCACAGCCAGCAAGAAAGGGAAGACAACGAGAATATAATTGTTACTAGTGCTTGAATAGAATAACAAGACATCTTTCCTGCCAAAAGCAGAGGTGTTGTATCAGTGAACTACCAAAGCTGGGCAGGTAAAGGTTAAGTTCTTATGTTTTGGCACTGGTGGTGTTAAAATACTTTAGTATAGGAGCAGAACGTGTATCAGGGATCTGGAAGTGGCATTCAGGATCATGCCTTAGCCTTGTCAAAAATAAGTCTTTCTTGTTGGACCACAGAGCTCCCCGAACACAAGGGAAGGTTTTGCTCTTTCAAATTCTAGAATGCTGATTTCAGCATTGCATTTCTGTGTGAGTTACTTCTGCTTGCTCTTTTTAAGAGTTTTTAGAAGACTTTTTAAGATGGAAAAATTAGATGACTTAGGCATTTAGTTTCCAGGAGTTACTGAATTCCATGCTGTGACTTTTGATTCTTTTGTTCAGAATTAAGACACTAATGATTTACTGTGAATAATTTAATAATAAATTTGCCTTTTTTTTTTTTGCGTTTTCAAACTGAAGATGAGGAAATTTATTAGACAAATACTCTAAATTATATGTTTCAGAACCTGTTGAAAGATGAAGGAATTGTTCATTGCTGAGGTCATTGTATGGTCTTGTAGGGTGTAATGGTTTTAAATATATAGAATTGCTTGTCTTACTGGTGAATGAGCCATTTTTCAATCTGACAATTAATGTGTTGGTGTCAGAGAAGATGGGATTATTTTAGAGTTCTTACCAGTTTTTTCCTTTGTAATTTTATAATGCATGTCAAACTCAGCATGTTGGATGTGTCACAGTTTTGAGTAGGTTTAAAAAACCTCACACACATCAAAAAACCAGCACAAAATATGAATTCCTCTGCTGCTCCAGCAAAACTTGCTTTGTTGCCATATTAGGGTTTGCTCTATGTTACACTTCCTTCCAGCTTCCAGGTAGGTAACTTCTGTATGTTGCTGCATTTTAATTGATCCCATTATAACTTCTGATTCCCAGCTTTGTGCCTTGCCCTAGATGGTGTTTGGATGTTGCTGTTGGTTTGTTCCTCCTGGGCTGGCATAGAGGTACATGAGAGAATTACCCTTGGTTTCTCTAAGTCCTCATGACAACCCAGACCTTCTGCCCTGTTGCCTGCAATGTTGTACAGCAACATGAGAGATCTCAGAGCTTGTCTTTCCAAAATACTTGGGAAGATTTTCTTGGCCAGCCGGGAATACTTTGAACAGAGGAGATTCAGCCAGCTGGCTGCCTGGGCAGAGTGACAGTGCTTCATTTCTAGCTCTTAGGAAGATTTAAACCTAGTTTGGGCTGGCATGGAGGGACTTGGAGAAACCAAAATAAGCAGGTAAGAAATGATCCTTCTTTTCCCCAGGTGCTTATGGTCCTTCACAGATGGCAAAAGTATAATTGAAGAAGCCATCATCATAGACATGGTAGAAAGAACCACTCCCCATCCCCTGTAAAATTTCCTATGGGAATGGGATACTTTTTCCAGGTTCAATTCCCTAAAACACTGGCTTCTAAATACCTCCCAAAATTGAGCTTTAATGCTATGTATCTGGACCTGATTTCCTCAGACATAATGAATAAATAGTTCCATAACAGTGCAAAATACAAGATCAAATGTGTAATATGTGGTTATCTAGAGAGTAATTTTCTGCAATATTTTAGTAAGTTGTGGGATTTCAGAAGTAGCTGATAACTTAAATTTTGAAAAGCCATGACCATAGTCTCTGAAGTCCTGTTGGTTTTGCAGATTGTCTTAAACTGTAAGCTAGTTATCCTTTTTGCTGTGTGGGTAAGTATGGCTTGAATTCCAGGTTGTTTCAGATTATGGGAGAATTTCCCCAAAATGCAGCTTTGTCTGTCATGCTTAATGCCCTGCCTGTTAACCAAGCAGAGATAGTCAACTAATCATAAAGGCAACTGTGTTAGGAAATTCTTGTGCTGGTGTACAGCTCAAGCAATAAAACCACTCTAGTTTCAGCCTCATTCAAGGTGGTATCTGGGTACCCTGCCTTTCTCACTGTAAAAGTGTCACTCTTCTACTTGAAATTTATGCTGGAAGGAGTGGCATGTTTTCTTTCTGCCTGGGATACTATTTCCATTTTTTTCCTGTGACATTTTTTTTTTTTATTTTGTTTCTTCTTGTAGGTTGAAAGAAGAAAAGGAGACCAGCTTGTCCAGTGAAGATGCACTCTTAGTCTTCAGCTATTTAAGCTGAATGCATTGTGATTTCCAATAATTGAGACAGTGATTCTGAAAGCTGTCTACATTAATGAAAAGAACAATGTAGTCAGCTTAACTGAATCATCAGTGTTGCATATTGAATAGAACATGATAAACCAATCCTGATGGACTTATGCATGTTAGGAATATAGAGATAAACATTTATTAAAGCATTGTTTTTTCTTAAAACAGTAGTTTTAAAAATGGAGAACTATGAAAATGTACCACCCCTCCCTAAAGAACCTGCAAGAGAAATGAATGTGGAGAATCACACTTGTCGCCCACCTCTGCCGCCCAACGAACAGCCTCCACCACCTCCCCTGCAAACGTCCAGTGACGCAGAGGTAATGGACGTTGGCTCTGGTGGTGATGGACAGTCAGATACCCCTGCTGGGGACACGCACAGTCTCTGCAGAACACAGCTGCTCACAAAGGGATCTGCCTGCTACAAAAGTCGTCTTCTCATAGACCCCAACAGCAGTGACCAAAGCCCGAGAACTGCTCGTCACGCACCGTCAGTTCGAAAGTTCACCCCAGATCTTAAGTTACTGAAGGATGTGAAGATTAGTGTTAGCTTTACAGAGAGCTGCAAAAGCAAAGATAGGAAAGTTCTGTACACTGGAGTTGAGCAGGATTATAAGGCAGATACAGAGTTTGGTATTAATAATGTCAATGGGGATTTGCATGTTTGTCCTTTTGGTGGTAGTAATGGTAAAGCTGTAGGGATAGGGGGTGAAAGTGATGACAAGAAGGATGATGAAAATGATATTGATCAGGAAAAGAGAGTGGAATTTGCAGTTCTGGATGAGCTAGAAGACTTTACCGACAATTTGATGGAAATAGATGAAGAAGGAGGAGGGTTCACATCTAAAGCAATCGTTCAAAGAGATAAAGTGGATGAAGAAACCTTGAATTTCTCATATGAGGTAAGTAAATCCACAGGTCTTTGCTGGGTAAGAGGTTTCCAAGTGGCTAGAAAAAATATGCAAAGAAATAATCTCTTCTAGAAGTGTGCAGTACATGAGTCAAAACTGCAGAATTTTCAGAGACAGAGCTTTGGCTGAGAACCTCTGTAAACTATTTTAGTCAAACTTCTGAGTTGTGTTGCAGCTTCTATGGTTTTCTGTAAAAAGAGCATTTAAAAGTCTTCTCAAACAATTGCAATTCATTTTATCATGTAGATTCTAGTTCTCACAAACTTATTTTCTTATTTTTCAGTCTTTTTACTGGAATCATTGGAAATTTCTAGTTTCTCTCTGTATGGAAGTGCATATAAAAATGTCTGCTTTCCCTTTGCAAGGGAAAGGGGAGGTTGGTAGGCCCAGAAGGATATTGTCTGAAATCTCTTTCAGGATGACTTTGATAATGATGTGGATGCTTTGCTGGAAGAGGGTCTTCGAGCACCCAAAACAAGGAGACTAGATAATGAGAAATACGGTGGTGAAAGTGATCACCAGTCTGATGGAGAGACAAGCGTGCAGCCAATGATGACCAAAATTAAAACTGTACTGAAGAGTAAGTTAATGTGCATTTAATAACTGTAGGTCCTGTGTATGGCTGATGTCTCTAGAACAAGAGTATATCAACAAGCAAAGTGTGGGACAGCAATTAGTGTGAAATCATTCATGTGTTGGAGAATTTTATTGTTGGAAAGCTTCTTACTGTGGAACACGATTTTTCACATTCTTAATCAGTGAAGTTAATTTTTGCTTTTGATCTGTTGTATGTAATAAGAATATATTTTAGTGTGTGGATTTGTGTAAAATAATGAAGAATGTTACCTCAGTGGTGAGGAGGTGAACAAAGGTGATCTGGGGTTCTTGTCTCTGGGCATTCTGGTCTTTTTCCTGCTTCAGTTACATAACTTTCTGTTAAAATTGCCCCATGTGAGGTCTCTATGAATGCAATCTAGGTTAAAAATAATAATTAGAAAAGTCAGTTGCTTACATTTATCCAATTTCATGGTGTTAGAAACTACTAATAACGAAGAGCTGAAAACACAAACCCATCCAGAAAGATGTAATGGAAAATATTCTGAATTAAAATTTAAACACGTACTAGAGGAGCATTTTACAGCTTCACTGTATTCTGAAATAGAAAACCAAATAACTTTTTGTTTCAAAATTGTTTAGTAACAGAGGATTGCCAGGAAGCTTCCAGCAAAGATGAATAGTCTGATTTGTGATTTAGAGAGGCATGAGACTTTGGCTTAGAGATGAGCTCTTTGCTGGCTGTTTGGGTCTGTGAATCTCATGGTGTTTTGATGCAGTTTTTTTCCTGAGTGTCAAGTGAAAATTTTTTAACAGAAAATGAAGGTGTTTCTGAAGCAGGTATGACTTTTCTAGTAAATCTTTTGCAGTGGTGCTTGTGATAAGTATAAAAAGACTAAAGAAAGGAGAATTCAGTGATGAAACAAAATCAGTCTATATAAAAACATATTGCTACTATTGCCTTTAGTTGAGAACGTCATGGAATCTGTAATTTTGCAGGATTTAGTTTTGAGTTAGAAGCTTACACCTTGTTACTAAAACAGCATCTCTCTACAAAACATTGTTAATCTTGTTTCAGTGCCATCTTATTCTTTGGGACAGAAAAAGCAAAAAATAAAAACCTGGATTTTATTTGTGTTCTTCTAAGGAGTCTATCCATGTTTAAAGCCATTATTTGCTTTAAAGGTCGTGGCCGCCCTCCTACAGAACCTTTGCCAGATGGATGGATCATGACATTCCATAATTCGGGCATTCCTGTATATCTGCACAGAGAATCTAGAGTTGTTACCTGGTCTAGACCTTATTTTTTGGGAACAGGAAGCATAAGGGTGAGAGCTGTCAATTACTTAAATACTTACTAAGATTAAAAAATCAGATATGTTCCTGCAAGCAGCTGAATATTTTTCTGCTTAGGCAGGCTTGTTTCCTGTGTTTGAATTAGATTCTTGAAAAATAAATTGTTTTGTTTCTGAAAATCTGATATGATTTTTCTTAGGTGCTTTGCTTTTCTGTTTGGGCAGTTAGTGGATGAGATGATCCTGTTTGGTGCCTTTGCTTTTCTAGTATGGCTGCAAAGTTGGGGGTTTATTGTACCATTAAATATATCTAGGGATCATTTATTTGTAGCTGTAAATTAGTCTGAGCTGTGGCTTATGGTCCACATTTGCAGAAATGAGGATGTGACATTCTTGAACCCAAGGAGTCTGCAGAAATTGGATTTAATGCCATGGGCTTATGCCTCAGGAAAGCTCAGTGGAATTTATGAAAGTGTGCAGTATTTGCATGTTGCTGAACAGATCATAGTCTGGATCTAAACCAGCAGGTTTGTGTCAGTGCCATGCAGTGTGAAGATCCCCCAGGAGTGGCCCTGCTCAGCTCTTGAGTAGAATGACTTTGCTGACCGAAGAGGAGCTTGAGCCTAGACAGAAATACAAATAGCTTCCATCTTGCTTGCATCTTTAGGGTTTGAGTTTTGCTTTTGGTGACCTTAAGATACTGAAAACTTCTGTATTGTTTTATATTTGCAGAAACATGATCCTCCCCTTAGTAGCATTCCCTGCTTTCATTACAAAAAAATGAA
Organism: Poecile atricapillus; assembly: GCF_030490865.1. Taxonomy (NCBI): domain Eukaryota; kingdom Metazoa; phylum Chordata; class Aves; order Passeriformes; family Paridae; genus Poecile; species Poecile atricapillus. Next base: position 7,228,492 of record NC_081264.1, on the reverse strand, counting down.
GGAAAATGAGGAAAGGGAACAAAACAATGACATAACCCCAAATGGGGAAGTATCACCTGTTAAGCATCTAGATAAATCCTCAGAACTGGACTGCCAGACAGAAGAACCAGATTCCACTGCTGCTGATTCTGGGCCTTTAGATGACAAAGACCCCTCTGGGGGAGATGCAGCACAAGGAGCTTTGGGACAAGTTAAGGCCAAAGTTGAAGTATGTAAAGATGAATCTGTAGGTATGTATGGGAAGTGGAGTCTTTCCTTGACTTAAGTTGGGTTAATGGCATTTGGGAAGTTTTATTCCAGACTTGGCTACTGAATTAGAATCTTTCCAGAAGCCCTGAGAGTTGGCATGAAAAGCTTTTACACAAAAAAGTGAACATTTTTGTAGTTTAGTCTTGTGGACTTTATCTCAATATAAGAATCAGTCATGTCAGTGTGTACATTTGCTGTTGTCAAATATGTTCATGTGATTTCTTCAAGTAGGCTTTTCTATGCACTTTCTGTATTGGCAGAGTTATATCTATTTTCAAGATGGTCTCTTAAGATAAATGATGTAGTTAAACTATGTTTTTGTATTTGCATGAGTCTAAGTCATGCAAATATAATTGCACTCGTACAGAGGGATGTGATGCTTCATTATTTTATTTATGCAAATCTAATAGCCTCTACACAAAAAGTTGTCTAAAGACAACATGCCAAAATCGCCACCCAATGGAGAGGAACTTGGAGAGGAAGCTCATGTTGTTATTTATCACATCTGCATACCCAAGAATCCCATCCATGTAAATTTCTGCTGCTCAGAATATTGGTATGCATCATAGGTTGCCATTTGTCTTTGTAGTGCTCAGACATAAAACTTATCCTTGTCATTACATGTGTCATGTCCAGTCCAAAAACAATGCCAAGAGATGTAAAAAAAACCAAACAAACCCAAATCATCGGTATTTAGCAGCAAAATTAAAGTAAGCACTTATTTTTCTACATGAAGTTCACCTGTCTGTCTCTCTCTTTAAATAGGATCTGTTTTGTATTACTGGAAAAGATACTAAGTGATCAAGTATAAGTGTGACTTGCATTTGGAATTCCTTGTGGAAGGAAATAATACCAGCAGCTTGCTTTTGTTTGTTTACATCTGTGGATGCTACTCTTTATTTTTGCTGATTGTATTTGCAGACTATCCTATAAAGGAGAAGCAGCTGTACTACAAGGGGGCTATCTTTTAGTACTCTGTGTGTGAATTTAATATATTAAATTCTGCACAAAGGCTGCAGATACCCACGGAGATCATGGAACATCACTGTATGGTGTTTCATGGTACACAGCATAATAAATAGGCAGCAACAGCTGGGTTTGGCTTCAGGGAACTGAGGCTAAAGCACAACCTCACTGTGTACCTTGCTTCAGGTAAAGGGAAGGTGGTTTGTTGTTGAAGCAGAACAATTACTGGTGTTTTGTTGAAAATCGTGTAGGGTGTTTACTAATTCCTGGTTAGGGATTAGTAAAATCATCAAGTGACAGAATGAAACGGGATTTCATTTTATTTTGTTTTCTGGTTTGCACAAACATTTTGCATTTGGTCTTGTAATAGGAAAACTTAAAATCACTTCTGTTAGTCCAAAACTAACATCTTAACCTTTGGCTCCCAGTCTAAGAAAATAATTATGGTGCATTTAAAACAGTGGAAGTAGAGAACCTAATGCTTGTTCAGTGGTGAAGCAGAGAGAGTAACTTGATTGTGTTTCTCAGATCTGGAAGATTTTAGACGCTATCTTGAAAAGCGTTTTGACTTCGAACAAGTGACTGTGAAAAAATTCCGGACCTGGGCTGAGCGACGCCAATTCAACCGGGAGATGAAGCGCAAGCAGGCAGAGTCGGAGCGGCCCATCCTGCCGGCCAACCAGAAACTCATCACCCTGTCTGTGCAGGATGCACCTATAAAGAAAGGTTAGCTGATCGAGCTGGAGTTCACATAGGCTGTGTTGAAGACTAATTGCAGCTCTAAGCTTGACTGAAAATAAAAAAAAATCCTGTGAAAAGTCCCCTTAATTCCTGATCCAATATTCTGTGTTCTTTGACCCATCTTATATTACATAGGAAAGGAAAAATACTGTCAAAATACACTTCCTATTGGAAAGACAAATTTCTAAACAAAAATATTTTTATTTAAGCTTACAGACCTGGTAAGTAATGACTACCTTCAGCTCTTGTTACTGCTGAGTGTTACTCAGTATGGATTTGTTCGTAAAATAAATTGTTTCAAATACTGGAACTAATGAGCTTCTTCCCTTCTTCCTATCTTTTTTGCAGAGTTTGTCATTAATCCCAATGGGAAGTCTGAAGTTTGCATCTTGCATGAATATATGCAACGAGTCCTAAAGGTTCGACCTGTTTACAATTTCTTTGAATGTGGTAAGTCTGTTTCCTTAAACAATTCTATCCTGGTCTTGATGTTAACCAAGAATCCAAAAATGTTGCATTAAACAACATTTTCTTGCTTTTCCTGTTCGTTTGGGTTTTTTTTTGAGGTTACCTTATAAATATTCAGAATTAGGTTATTCCTGTATATGCACTACATAATACAAATTAATTTCAGTATCAGAATGTGTAGCTCTTGTATTCACACCATGATGGAAAAAATTTGGAATTAATATTTGAGTTCTGGCAGAGTACCAGTGGTTTCTTAAAATCTCTAAGTTCTTTATTTGGAAGAATGAAGTATATGGTAGTAAGTCTGTTAGTGGAAAACTGTTAGTTAACAATTTTTCAGTTTTCAAGAAAAAGAAACCATTTTCTTCCCTCTCGAAGCTGAAATGAAGAAAACAGATCTTGATAGTGGTGATATTTCATGTATGTCGGGAGTTCCAAAAAGCTTTCTGTTCTTTCCTCCTCTATTTCCAGAGAACCCAAGTGAACCTTTTGGAGCCTCAGTGATTATTGATGGAGTAACTTATGGGGCAGGAACTGCCAGCAGCAAAAAACTTGCCAAGAATAAAGCTGGTAATGTTTTTTTTCTTTCTCAGTACCAACTGCTGAATTGTTTCTGTTTGCTTTTTGTACTATTCTGGGGTTCTGAGTGCCACAGTGATTTAAGTACAGAAGAATAGGGGGTGATAATAACTCTTTAATTTTAGGTCTTAAAAGCTCTATGTTACTTCTAAAATGAGACTGGAATATTTTTCCTTTTGTAGACACTTGTGAAAAGTAATTTCTCCTTATTTTAATTAGTTATGAGGCTTTAATTATCAAGCTGAACTTGAAAAGTGTAAGAGAATAAATTTCTTACCAGAAGAAGATAACTAACAATTTCTAGAGGTGATGTTTTCAGTTAAAATAAACGTAATCAAGATGTTTAATCACTTTCTGCAGCTCGAGCTACACTGGAAATCCTTATTCCTGACTTTGTTAAACAGACCTCTGAGGAGAAGCCCAAAGACAGTCAAGAACTTGAGGTACTGAGCTCATGCTCCCTGGCTGGCATCATTTGAGTTTGTTTAGTTTGTTAGATTAGTAAGATTGTTTCCTCAGTCAAATGGAAGTGTAAAATCCTCCATTTAGATCTTTAAGGCAAAGAAAATACTTCTTTTTCTATCAGAATAGATCAGAAAATTTGCTCTGATGCAGAGAACTAGTTCTTTATTGACCAGCAGGTCACTTACTAAACACCTGAGATGTCCCAAGGCACCAGACTGCCTGCACTGCCCTGCCTTCCAGAATCCTCTGTTTGATGCCAGGAAATGTTCAGAGCTAGGTGCTGTTTGGTTTTGTGTGATCATCTTAGGACATCAAGTAAGAAGTAGAAGTGCTCTGGCTTCTGAGATGTTTTTATTGCCACATAATGAAATCCCATAGTTTAGGCAGTGACATTTGAGAAAACAAAAGGAAATAATTCTTTAAGAGGAGAGTTTTGCTATATTCTCAAGTGCTGGGAGAATTAAATAGCTCATTGATCAGTGATACCATCAGTAAGGAGTAAAGGAAAAACCAGTGATCAGCCTGAAAGGAATGCTTTCTAAAATGAAGTAATAGACAGAAGGAGTTGTTTATACCCTTGCTTTAACTTAGAGCTGTATTGTATGCCCTGTACTACTGAAATGGTAATTAAGGAAATGATGGCAATTTTTTCCCTTCTTTTAAAATAAAATACCAAATGTATTTTATTTTTTTATTTATTCAACAGTAACCAATAGCAGTTCTGTTGACTTTTATTAAACCACAGCATTTTGGTAAATAGTTTCATAATTAGTTAAAATAACCTTGTCCTGAGGGAGAAATGATGATAAAGAATTTATAAGATAGTCATTTTTATGTACATGTTGAATAATGTAAGACTGGGAGTTAAAATTTTGCACGTTTGGTTAGGTGTGAATGTTTTAATGATGTTGCTTTCAACCCATTATGGATTTAAAAACACTTTTTAAAGTACTAACCACAGAGCAACAGAATTAATTAAATGTAGCAAAGAAGAAATTAGAGTTAAGGACAATATTAGGGTTTTATTTCCCTAAAGCACAATAACCCTTTTCACTTCCTTTGCAGTATTTTAACCATATCAGTATTGAGGACTCACGGGTATATGAACTCACCAGTAAAGCTGGACTCTTGTCTCCATATCAGATTCTCCATGAGTGCCTTAAAAGGTAAGGCTGCAGCATGAGGACCCCTGTGAGCTGTAGGCTCAGGACCTGCTGTTTGCTTGTTGCTGGTGTTTGTCAGTGACCCTGGGCCTGCCAGAGACATGGTGGGGGCTGACCTGGTTAATGCTGAGTCCTCTTTAATTCTTATATGCTTTTTGTGCCTCTTTGGAGATCAGGATGTAGCTGCTGGACAAACATATTTTGTTTTCTCTCATACAGGGTTGCTTTTGCTTTTTCGCTTGACTCAAGTTACCGATCTAAAAAAATCTCTTTGTTAATTAATGTATTGACATTTATTATTAACATATCTAATGTCATTGCAATGACTGTCCAAGATGATAACTGTAAGCACTTGACTTGTTTGTAGTTTTACTTAGTATGATCTTAGTATGATAGTAAGATCATATTGATCTTGATTGTGTTTGTGCTTAAGAAACCACGGAATGGGTGATACATCCATAAAGTTTGAAGTGATTCCTGGGAAAAATCAGAAGAGCGAATATGTCATGACTTGTGGCAAGCACACAGTGAGAGGCTGGTGTAAGTACAGTAATTGCTGTGATCTCTGAATATCCTCTTCCTCTCTTCCTATTCTCCTTTGCTGTCCGTTCTGAGGGTGCTTGTTCAGCCACCAAACCTGTTGTGGCCTTGTCCTGCTTTTCTCTGGTTTCTCAGTTTTGACTAACTCAAGTGAATATTTGTGGCTATCATTACATAATGTGCTGGTATTGACACACTTCCATGGTTATTTTTACAGGCAAAAATAAAAGAGTGGGGAAGCAATTGGCTTCTCAGAAAATCCTTCAGCTACTGCATCCACATGTGAAAAACTGGGGCTCTCTCCTGCGAATGTATGGTAGAGAGAATAGCAAGCTGGTTAAACAGGTGAGCAGGCTTTTGTTTGAGTATAACCTACCCTGTGACTGGAGTTCTGCTTCTGGATTTTTCTGGATTTGTAAATTAAGTTACAACAAAACTTTAAGATGCCTGGATTTCATCGACAGTAATAATTGTGTTAATCTTGCATCTCCCAGGTCAAAGTTAAAGAACCTATTTAACTAACTCATGGAAGTAAATGTTCTTGCTTAAGGAAGTAAATTAACTACAGACTAAGCTACAGAAATGTAACAGGCTAAACTTTGCTCCATGTACATTAATTTTTTTCATAAAAAAAGTTCATCAGTTGTTTCTTATGATTCTATTGAATAGGAAACCTCCGATAGAAGTGTGATAGAACTTCAGCAGTATGCCAAAAAGAACAAGCCAAATCTGCACATCCTGAACAAGTTACAGGAAGAAATGAAAAAACTGGCACAGGAAAGAGTGAGTATATATTCTCATGGATTTGCAAACAGCATGAATGTCCTGGGTCACGTGTACCAATGATCAGAGGGTTTTTGCTTGTTTTACATAGTATTTTAAATAAAGAGAACTCTTCAAAATTTGATTGAGGGGTCTACTTCTGGGGAGATTGTCATCCTGTCTTTTAAACTGGCTTATAGCTTTGATTGCATCTACTTCTGTATATTTATTTTTAACATTATCCCTAGTTAGCCTCTTGCAACAACTGACACAGGTTTGGCTAAAATGGTTCAGCATTTTAACTTTTATGATTCTATTCTCTTTATGACTGTGTGGTGGGGGTTTTGTATTTTTTAGGAGGAAACCCGAAAGAAACCCAAGATGACAGTAGTGGAATCAGCTCAACCTGGTAGTGAACCTCTCTGTACTGTTGATGTTTAATGAGAAAACGTGCAAGTGGGGAGCAATAACACAAATGGAGGAACTAGATTTTCAACAATTATTTAAAAATTGTTTGCTGCAGAATGCAAGATAACTTTTAAAATCCAAGCTGCTTCAGTTATGCATTGTTCTTTTTGCATCATCAGGGCAATATTACTTTTTCCTAGTTTCTTTTTCATTGGGTTTTTTTTCCTTGTTTAATACCTCTGAGATATGTACGTTTAAAGAATCGATCATAAAGATCTCTACTGGGGCAAATGCACAGAGGACAGGCATGTTCACACAGGATGAAACCAATCAAGCACTTTCTCCTGGAAAGCCATCCATGTTGTTTGAAATGGATGTATTTTAAGTATGAAATTCAGAATATCTGTGTACAGGTTGAAGCTGATATTATATATATACACATTCATATATATGTATATATAAAAGAAATATATGTACATCTTCTTGTATGAACATGCCTAAAACTATTTTTGTGAAAAGTTTTGTTGCATTTCAGCACATAATAATATGCACTGATAAGACACTTTGGTGACAAATACAGGAAAGTGATGAGCAATGTTTCTAATGCCATAGGATTAGGCCAGTAACGCTGTTTCTTTCTGTTTTGTTTCTTGTCTCCTGCCAGGCTTAGTTATTTGAGATTAGAGGATGCAGATTTTGTTATTACTTGAAAAGAACAAGAATACCTGGTAGTGTTAGGAGTAACAGGTTGAAGATTCAAAATTACTGGGGTTTATTTAAAATTAAAAGAGCCTGTGTTAGTTTATAGATCAGTTGAACAGGGAAAATATAGCCCCACTTATATAATTAAAATAAAAACTGTAATTTGAAAGGCTGTTTTCAAAGCTTGGAGCCAAAATGCAGCTGATGATGGTTGATAGTCTGAAAATATTTTGCCAATGACTTTCCACTCCCTTTTCCCAGCAATAAAACAATTTCTCATTTGTTTGGTGTCAGATTGCATCTGACTTTATCAGTTAAGTCTTAAATAATTTTCACCATAAAAGCAAAGACTTTAAAAAAAGAGTCAACACAACCCTTAAGTCTGACTGCAGCAATTGAGTTTTTTTAAAGAAGTTTTTGTTTTTACTTTTTTAAATTACATTTTTAGTTTTTAAAGAAAGTGTGTAACTTCTTCAATGAAAATTAGAATGTAGATTTGGACTATGACATAGAGTAATAAGTAGAATGAAACCATAACCGGTTATACTCATGAATAAGAAAATCACAAATATGCAACTACTCTAAAATACAATCCTGGCAAACAGGCAGTACTCACTGTGTCATCTGAGGCTTTATTAAGCCAAGCACAGAAAAAATAGTGTGGCTGTGTGAAAGCGCTGCTTCGTGGGTTTCGTTCTTCACACGGGGTTTGCTGGGGGACTGCAGGAACTGTTCTCTCACAACCACGTTTTGGTTTGGTCTTAAAGAAGAGAGTGAAAGCCAAGCTGGTGGCAGAGCTGCAGTGACTTATCCAGGAGCTGCACTGCTCCATTTTAGCACTCCTCCTGCTCCTGCAGGGAATGAAAGGTCAGTTCTCTGTACCTGCTGCAACTCCTGGTACTTACATTGACAGGGATCTGGGGGCTTGAGGGTTTGTTTTGTTTCTTGGGGTTTTTGTTGTTTTGTTTTGGTTTTTTTTGCTTGGTTTTATTCTGATTTTGGTGTGGTTTTGTTTTTTTAATTTACCATGTTACATAGGGAGTGCTGCAGTATATTGAATTTAGTGCCTACTGGATTTTAAAAATGTTGGCATCAGTATTGTAAGACCTCCTTTTAACATCACACATTACTTCAGAAATATGTGGATTTTAATTTATATTTCAAACTGATGTTCTCTAATGTGTTGCATATAATGTTTGAGGTTAAACAGGAGGAGTCATGGAGTCTTACCTGTTTCTGTGTTTAAATTATATGCTTGGAGGTCTCTGCAAATATGAATCCACCCATTTTTTATTATTATATTTAGCTTTTTAGTTCCATGAGTTGTAATCCTGTTACAACAGGATACGGGTAGTTGGAAGACAATATATAAACTATTATTTAAAGAAGTGGCCTGTCTAAAAAAAAAAAAAAAAAAACTACAAAAAAAACCACTGCCTCTGCTTTTTTTTGTATAGCTTTAATAAATCTCCATCTTTTGAAGGGTATATAATACTGGTGCAGTAGTGACAAGCAGCGATTGCTGTTTGTCTCTTTTTGTTGTTTTTATTGGGATTTTTCTGTTTTCATAAAGACAGGGCTTTTATCTTCTATGCCTAAATGTATTACCCTTAGATAGGTTTTATTTCAGCTTGTGTTTTCAGCAGAAAAATCTGTACTTGGATGGCACTGTAAAAGACAAATCACCCTTGTAGATCTTTTTTATTTTTCTGAAATCAGAATGTCAATGCATTTGCAGGTCACCTGCAGAATATCCATAGATGCCTCACTTACCAATTTGTTTTCATTAATTTTAAGAGGATTGCTGTATTACCTCAGTCTGCCACTATCAGAATCACAAGGTGACCATTGCCCTTAATTAAAACATCCAGAGATTTCATTGTGAACCAAAGCCTAGAACGTATATTATGCATTCTAAACAAAACAAACATAAAAAGATGGTATTAGACCTTGCTGCAGCCTTTAACTGGAGAGATGTCCAGAAAATAGCGCAATAACTGCTGGAACAAACAACGTAACTGCTGTTTATGTCATTGTGAAGTATTCTTGTGTTTTAATGTTTACTATTGTTTGGAGTGTAACAGTCTTGCATTTGCACATAAGCACGAGCTGCTGTGATAGAGGATAGATCATTGCATTAACTTCAGCTTCTGCATGAACACTTACAGTGTGATTCAAGATGTATCCTAAACTTGTCTTGTAACTCTTGTGTGTTTTCTAGGTAATCGGCTGTAAAGGTTTAGATCTGATTGTATGAATGCATAAAACTGCTGCTTTTGTCACTGATACTTGTTATTTATCCCTTCTATATCCAGGGGAAGATGGGTATTTTTATAGGGATGGAGTGTATTTTTAAGAACTGTTCCATCCTTTGGGGATTAGACAGTTTTTGCTTTGCATATTATGTGCTTCTCGACAAAAGTGTGGTATATTAAGGATTAAATTCGTGTGCATTCAAATCTTCATGGTACTGACGGAAAACTTACTGTGACTTCCAGTGACTAGTCAGATGCTACCTACTGAAACACCAGTCATCAGCTTTTTTTAACATATTTATTAGACAAAATTGATGAGTTAGTTGGGTACTCAGAACTTTGGAAAGACTATTATGCATAAAATTAACTGTTGTATGTAAACTTCCATTCTCCTGTGATGCTGTTAGGCTTTATACAAATATATTTGTAACATCCAAGTATTTAAAAGCATCGTAACTATCTTATTAATTCACTAAACTGTACTTTGGTTCTGGAGTGAGATTCAGGAAGTGATAGCCTCCTAACTTTCTGTGGGAAGAAATGTGAAATGCAAGAAGCCATGCTGTTATTAACCAAATAAAATTATCAATGACAGTATTTCAATGTGTATCTGAGAACATGAGAAAACAAAACAAAGTTCATCCTTATTGCCCCAGCAGGTAACAATGGTTGCTGTTTGAGTTGTGTTGGGTGCAGTTGCTTGGTGCCAGTGCTAAATTGGTACAACTATAAAGCCTCATTTTCACTGAGCCTCTGCTTGCTTTTTTTCTGCACAATCATGTAATCCTCTGTGTTCAGTCTTTGAGTACTACATGTGTATTTTTCAGACAATTAGTTTCGAGCAATAAAGTTTGATATTATAAAATGTGCCAGTGTGATCAGTATTATGATAGCTTAAGCATATCTAGAGAAAGGAACTCTTATTCTTCAAGTCCTCTAGGTATTTCTAAAGAGAAATTAAATCAGTGCAGCCTCGTTCGTTATGGAAATATTGCATCACTTTTAGGTGAGGAATTGAATGTTTACATGGTTAAACACTTGGAGTGAAATTAAGTTACCTTTCTTTGAATTAGGATTTGTATTTTTACTTAAACCCTGGCATGGTTAAAAATGGTACAAACCAGTGCTGGTTTTGGTACCTGTTGGATGGAGGTACCAGACACTGGAAAGGTGTGCCATCAGCACAGCCATGGGCTGTAGAATCTTTGTTGCTGTTAGGCCATATTAAATGTATATTAGAAGCAGGTTGAGATTTAAGATGATCACTCCTTCTAACAGTGTTGCTTGTCTGTTCTGTAGTGTGGATCACAGTCCATTAATGGCAGCTGCTGAGCCTCTGGCTGCAGTGAGTCCTGACTGGAGAGCACCTGTGGAGCTCTCAAGCCAGGCTTGTCTTCACCCCCAGGAGACACTCTGGCAGTGCAGCATAAGGTGCTGGTGTGGGTGCAGTTCAGTTGTGGCTGTCAGTTTTCACTGGTGAGGGCATGCCTCGAGCAAAGTCACCTCAGCTTTAGTAGTATGGTATAAGAAACTTAGAGCCTTTATTGTCTTGTCAGTGATGGTGATACAGTCTAAGACTGGCTTCAACTGTGGAATGTGTAGCATTTTTATTAGACTGAGTTTGTTACTTCCTAATGAAGATTTAGCAGGTAAATGATTTATGGGAGGGTTAATCTTTACTTGTTTACTGAAAAAACATGGTGCAGTTTTGATGGGGGAAGAGCATGATGAAGTACTGACAGGTAGGTCCAGGTCCCTGCAGTAAGATGAGTTGCTCTGGGAATTGGGTGTATGTGTATGTATCTAGGCAGGAAAAGAAAAGCAGGGTTTGGCCTAATAGTACAGAGCATCCTGTCCCTGACAGTGTTCAAGACCAGGATGGATGGGGCTCTGAGCAACATGATTGAGTGGAAGGTGTCCCTGTTCATGGCAGAGGGCTGGTTATAAGATGATCATTAAGGTTCCTTCCAACACAAACCCTTCTGGGAATCTATGGTAATGAAATTTAATTCAAATTAGGATGATGAAATAAGTTGGAAGCCTTGCAATTACTCTGTTGTACAGAGATTTATTACCTGCATGTTACAGAAGTGATGTTACTGACGCAGTTAAAAAGCAAAAGTAGTTTCTGCCAAGTCTCTCAGGAGTTAAGGTGAGCCCTCTCTTGGACTGCAGTCCCCATGGCCAGCAGCTGCCTGGCTCCCCTCCATGGCAGCTGGGCTTGTGCCATCCTCACCCTCGGTGCCATGGGGTGCTGCTGTGGTCTCGCTGGCAGCAGCTGCTGCAGCTGCAGAGCCATCAGCATGTTCCACCCTCTCAAAGAAGATGAGTAACTCACAGTGCCTGGTCTGAGGGAACAGATCCACAGCCATGGCTCTCACGGGCCGGAACGAGGCTCCTTTCACCCTGTTGGAAGGGGCTCGGCACAGGCTTGATGGGGAAGGGAAAGAAGGGCAGGAAGAAATGTATTAATATTTTAGTAAACTGCTCATCACTTCTGCTCTTCTCAGAGAGGTTTTTCTTCCCCAAGCTTCAATTCCACGATAGGTTTATTCACCACCCCTAATGTTTCCATTATGACTTGTGTATTGGGCAATACCATTCCAAGCCAGCTACTGCAGCTCCCAGCTGTTTCTGGTGAAAGGTAAGCCTCCAGGAACATAGCTTGAAAATAAAAATCCAGCAGTGGTCCCCCTCCTCAAAAACCAGAGTTTTCTTCCTACCACATTAAGTAAACTTAATGCAAGAAACACTCACTCGACAAAGTTACCCATTGCAGCTCTGGGATTGCAGGAGACATAGATGAGCTTCTTCAGGTGTTCAGCTCTTCGAAGGGCAAGAATTACCTTGGAATCTAGATGATCAAAACCACAACAGCTGTTCACTGGTTCTGTGTGCAGCAAGAGCCTCACAGAAAAATGCCAGCTTATATTCAGCATGAACAAAACTGCTGCAATGTTGCTCCAAGCGATACCTGAAGCCTGCACTTAATTTATCCCAATGGTGTTTTCTTTGGCTCCCCACCAAGCACCCGTTGAGCGAACCAACTTAAACCCTAACTGGTGAACTTACGCAGCCCTGCTCGTGGTGGATCTACAATTGTGATCAGGTTCTGAGGAGCTAAAACATTCATTAGAGAAGGAACAATATCTTCTGCCTTCCCACAATAAAATTCAATATTATTCAGCTCTGTAAGAGAAAAAAAAGTTATCAGAGTGCTTGTCTAGTCAAAGCAGCTTTCAGTTCTTCACCTTGGATATTAAGTTTTGATGCCTCAGAAACTCTAAATTGTTTAGTCTACCCTGGAATCAGTGTAATTTACACAATCACTGTTAACTTCAGATCATTTAAACAACAGTAATTTCAGCATCTTCCATTATCGGGACTAAAGCAAAAGCCCAGCAAAAAACCAGCAATGTTAATGTGTTTTTTTAAGAGGACAGCTGTGGTTTCATCTCATTTTTACACTGAAATAAATATTTTACTTTTCAATTTAAAAAAAAAAGTTCAACTGGAAAATTGATCTCATAGGCTAACAAGGTATTTGTTTTCAAGAGCAATTAAGTGTTTAAACAGGACAAGATCACTATCAACAACATGTAATTCCAGCCTGCTTAGATAAGGTAAAGAACAACTGGCTGTGCAACTACTCCTTACCAAACAGGTCTCAGCATTTCACCTTAACTCACCATTAATCTGGGCATTTGCTTTGGCATCCTGAACAGCTTCTTGGCAGAGCTCAATTCCAATTACCTTCTTCACTCGCTGTAGAATCAAAGGAAAAAGATCTCTCTGTGATCTGTACGTGTGAATTTAACCATTTTTCATAGCATCAGCAATTAACAGGGACTTTGACTCCTACCTAGGCTGCTCAACACAAGGGTGAGATTTTATGATGTGGTAAAGGAGCTGCAGGCAATTCAATTACAAATTAATTAAAAAAATTAAGATATAATCTGTTGCATTTCACATACTAACTATTTTCTTCCCTTGTAGCCACAGATAAAAATAGGTGAAAATTAGCTTCTATCCAGGAAGAGAAATTGCCAACCTTTGCTAAAGAAATCCCAATGGTTCCTGTCCCACAACAGATGTCCAGCACGGTGCTCTCTTGGCTCAGTTGTGCCCACTCCCCAATGGCAGTGTACAACACTTCTGCAGCTTGTGTGTTCACCTGGGAAATTAAGTTTCCAATAGATCTACTTCTTCATAAACAGTAAATATGTTTTAATAAGTCTTAGTAAAGCATGTTTTCTTGTTTCTAAAAAACAAATCATTATACATTAAAAACACATTTTAAAGTTTTGGAAGGGCAGAAACAAGTTTTGGAAAAGCAAACAAAAATTAGTAATACAAGACTCCTGTACTGTATTTTTGCATGTTCAGTGTTACAAAAGGCTGCCATTAAACAGGAGGAAAATTGTAACGAACTAGTAAACAGAAAAAGTTGTCTTCCATGTGCTCCCATCAAGCTTACAGTGCTTTTACAACCAAACATAATATTTACTGCTATTTAGTCACACCAAATATATAAAAGGTTAAATTTCTAGGTATGGAACATCTTGTTTCACAGCATTAGTCAAGCTGTGGAACAAAAGCATTCATGCAGATCCAGTTAAATGAGCAGCTTCACATCATCCTTACTTGAAAAAATGCATGAGGAGAAATTCTAAATTTTAGGCCAAGGAGTTCTTCATATATGTACTTATCACCAGCCACATGCTCCAAAGGCAAGTCCTCTAGATTGGGAGATTTCCTGGGGGCAGGGGAGGAAGAGGGAGACAAAACCAAAAAAAGAAGACAAACATGTTTGTTACAATCTTCACCAAAGCTGTAATCATCCTAAAAACCGTAGTGCTACATCCTAAGCAGTAACATTTATCATGTGCTCATGGAGGCTCTCCTTGGCCATTAATGTCTCAGGGTGGAAGGACCTCCACCATCTCCAGATGAAGATGGTGTGAGCCTTGTGCTCTATGGAGGATGGGGAGATTGAAAAATTCACATAAATAGGGAAGAAAGGCAGAAATTGCTTGATAATAACAAACATTCATCTACTGCAGTAAACACTTCTATAGCTTGACAGCCAGCAGTGGTCAGTGGGTTCACCCACTGAAACTCTTGCTGCCTCTATCCAGAGAATGGGAAATTTCAGGAGTCTCTTGTGGAAAAGGTGAATAACTTCAACAAATTAGTAACAACTGCTGCTACTTCTATAAAGTAGACAAAACAATGCTATGAAATTTGCAAACACCAAAAATTCAGCCACCACCAAAATCTCCCCAAAGCGAAGTCAACTCCCTCACCTCTGTCCTTCCTCCACAAAGTACAGGGAAGTAACACCACTACTCTTTCCCATCCCGTCTGTGAAGTATTTTGCCATAGAGATTTTCAGGTCAGCTAGTTCTTCTTTATTCAATTTCTAAAGTTTTCATGTGAAAAAAGGGAGAATAACTGTTTTAGTGACTTCAAGATATGATTTAGTGTATGATTTACATAAGAATATTACTTGTTCATATCCATGTATTAGATTAGCCTAAGTAGAATTAGAGCAATGAAGCACGGTAAACCACACCAAATAATCACTCTATTTCTCTTTTGTATGCACGATTCATAAATCAAATTTAAGTAGTTCTGAAGCTGTGAGTCTGGGCTGCTCATTACATATCAAGTGAAATACCTGAGGATTGAAATAAGCAATTGCCATGATGTGGCCGTTGCGGCTGGTGCGGACCGTGAGCTGTTTCCAGTGCCCTTCGTAGGTTTCAGGGCTGTACACAGAGTAAGGAGTTGACCTGCAGTTTGCAGAAGATCAGTTACTTATACAGAGAATTCTTTTTTTTGTGTTACATTAAACAGTGCATTGAATCAAAAGAAGGTCACTGTGCGAAGCGATGGAAAAAATGCTGACTACAAAGAGGGTACATTGATTTCTCAAAAAAAGAATGACTTCCAGCTAAGAAAGTCTGATGGATTTAGTATCTCCTAAAGCAAAATGATCTGTCCCTCCTTCTCAAAATCCTCTTACCCATTTTAACCCATGCAAAATTACAGAGGCAAGAGGCAGCTTCTCACTTCATTCAGAGATTGACATAACTTTATATAATGCTTTCATTAGCTTCTCTGCTTCATATCAAGTTCAAATCTTCCATTTTCATGATCCTTCTGAGGTTTCCATTTTTGTGGATTTAACTGCTTTTTAAAGAATGCATTTTCTAAAGAAGTACTCTTGCTTAAATGTGCAACTTTTGGTTTATTCCTTTCTGTAGGATGATTCTTCTCATCCAAGGAAGCAGTGGACCTTGGTTAATTAATTATGCCTTTCAGAAGTGTTTTTCTGAGTGATTCTTTACAATTAGTGGAAAAGCTCCTGAGCAACAGACACTTTTTGTTGCATACTTACACATCCCATTGCTTGCAATAAAGCTGTGTTCAGCTGGTACCTGTCCCCACCTCTGAGCAGCTGAGCAGAAGCAAGGGAAAAAGTCCCCATGATCCAGGCACAAGGTGGAAACAGAATCACTAAAATTTGAGACTGGTATATCTTGGATCTTAAAACTCGGAACAAACGCTAATTAAATGTATAAATATTTTTGATTAAGATATCAAAACCTTTATGGATAACTCATTTTACTTATGCTCACCTTATGTAGTCTTGGAAAGCTTTTACTACTTTTTTGGCAATAGCAGGAATGTGAATAGTATCAAATGGCTCCACTACAGCACATGTACCACCCTTATATTTGCCAAGACGACAACCCACAGTTTTGTCTTCTTGATTTACACCAATCCCAATCAAGAACTCACATTTGTTGCGATATTCAGTCTAGATTTAAAATAAAGTTATGTAAGATATTTACACAGCATTTATTTGTACATGCCAAGTTTCTCCTGAAATAAATCCCATGTGGTTAAAATAATTTGAAAATTAACCCAGGACATTTAGCTCATATGGATGAAACTCATGGATTTTGATGTGTGTGAACTAAGAGTAATAATGAAAAGGTATTAGTAAATCTTGTTATTTAAAAAGCAAAATATTGCCTCTGTTGAGGAATGTATTAGCTTACGACACAGGTTTACAAGGACAGCATATTAATTTTAAAGTTATAATATCCAGTTATCCATTTTTCTGCTTCCTGTTAATATTTCCACACAGTATTTACATTAAAGGCAACAATATCTAAAATTCATAATTTATTATAAGATGAAGTTGAATACTCAGTTTGTCCACTGCCTCTCAAGACCAAATAATGAACATAACCCTCAGCTCATTAACTCTGTTCCACACTTTACCTGAGATTACATTACCTGTAAGGGTGATGCTTTCACTCCCTCCACTGGGCAACATAATTTATTAAACTTCTGCTTCTGCAGGAACAACCAGGGTAATAAAGTTCTGTTGTTATTTCCTATTTCCCTGCCCAAATCAGAAACAAAAAGTGTAAAGCACGCATTTAGAAAAACTGAGTTCAAGAGTTGCACAAGGCTTCTTTTTCCTATAGGGCACAAAAAAATAATCAGATTGTCACATGGAAGAGTGTTTCTTCCAGAATTTTTTTAACAAGCAAATCCTCTCCAACTTCATAAGAGCTGTAACCTGAAAAAGTAAGGGTTAAATGTAGTTACAATGGTTATGTACTGGATTTATCAACATACCCACACATGATAATTAACACCAGTTTTATCCAAGGAAAGAGACAGAAGTAATACTTTGATCTCCAAAGACCAGGCATAATATTATGAAGGGATTTTAAAAGAGAAAATCGTAGTACTAAATTGCCATTTCTACAAATTGATTCTCTCTTACACCATGTGACAATGCCATTTTTTCTTACAGGCACATAGATCCTTCTGCTTATGGAACAAAAAATGGACTTTAAAACCAAGTTCCCTTTATTAATCAATCTTTTGAAGGTGACCAAGAACATCAATAGCAGGTTTTGTCAGATGGAACAGCTTTTAGGCTGTAGCATCACAGATCATCTTGTAATTACTTTGACAGGGAATCGAGTTTTGACCTACCTCTAACTCACTTCAGTTTAGAGGTATCAACTGATGTCAATTTAGCTATATCCCATCACAAGGCCAAGTCTTGTACACATTAGGTTACAAACAGGAATTACTTTGTTAACTTCTGCAGCACTTGTTCGCACTCCTGCTTCTTCTGGGCCAGCTGCTCCTCGTAGGGCACGTTCCACAGCGGGGTCACCACATCCGCGATCCGCTTGCTCAGAGGCTCCTCTCCGCAGGGAGCCGGACGCTTCGCCTCTCCCTGCTCCGAATCCTCCTCCTGCTTCCTCTTCTTGGCGATGGGGTCGGCTTTGGGCTTGGCCAGGCGCACGCTGAGGTGGCGGCTCTTCCAGAGCGCGCCGTGCAGCACCCGCATGGCCTTGTCCCGCTCCTCCTCGCTCTTGAACGTCACGAAGGCGAACGTCTGCTTTCCGAAAAGTTTTATCTTGTGAGGATTGAGCCCGTACTTGGCAAGGAACTTTTTCACATCGTTAAACCCAATGTATTTGGGCAGGTTCTGTATCTCTACTTTATAGATCTCGGAGGTGAACAAGTCTCCCTTAATGTATCTGTATACGTCGGGGCTCTCCGCGAGGTCTTCCCCGGCCTGGCTGTCCGGCTCAGCCCCATCTCCAGCCTCCGCCACAGGAGCCGTGTCGCGGTCGGGGTCGCAGCGCTCACCTTCCTCCGCCATGGTCCCGCCGGCCCCTCCGCCACCCCGCACACCTCCCGGGGCGGGGCTGTAGCCTCACGGACGGGCCGCTGCGAGGAGAATGACGGCAGAGAAATCACTTGGTTGTTTTTTAAGCACTGCTTCTCAGCGCTGCCGCTCCTCGCCCCCGAGAGCACCTGCGGCCCTTAAACACATTATAAACAGCAGCTCATACATCACCCCCTCCCTCACGCGTGCGCCATCTTGGGCCGGGACGCGGGATGCCGCCGCCATGGCGCGGGGGGTGATGGGAAAAGCGCCTGGGAAACGGGACAACAAAAACGCTTCTCGGGGGGCGGGATGGGCCGAGCCGGCGGTCGGTACCGAGGGTCGGTGACACGGCCGGTACCGGGGCCGGTTCCGGGGACCTGTGGGGGGACCGATGTGGCGGGGCCGGGGCGGGCGGTGCTCCGGCCGCGCCGGAGGCGGGGCGCGGACGCGGGGCTGGGGGGGAGCGGGCGCTTCCCATGGAGCCTTGCGGCGGCGCGGCGCGGGCTGCGGGAATGAGGTAGAGGCGGGCGGGGCGCGCGGCAGGAAGCGGCGAGCGGAGCGCGGCGATCGGGCCCATGGCGGACACCGCGGTGAGGGGCGGCCGCGGGCGCGCGGGACCGCGGGGGGGAGAGCGCGGCAGCGAGGGCCGGGGTGGGAGAGTAACGGAAACAGGTGGGGCCACGCGGGGGGAGCCCAGGGCGGGTAGGGCCGGGGTGGGGGGGGGACGGACGCTGGGCCTTGCTGGGGGCTGGAGCGGCCGCGCCCGCGGGCTTGGAGGTTTGCGGCCACTCCGGGCACGTGTGGCCGCTCGGGCCGGCCCCTCCGCCCGCCTTGGCCGTTCCCCGCCATGAGGAAGCCACAGAAACCCGGGACCTTTGGGGTAGTCCTTCTCCCCGTTTCCTTCCTTTCTTCTCTTCCCGCCCGGCCCGCTGGCCGGACCCCGCGTACCGCAGCAGTTGCCCACGTGCTTTATATCGCGGCAGGGCGGGATCGTATCGTGATACCGGGATCCACGGTCTCGCACATGAATTGTGCGTTTCTCGTGGTCTGTGCAATGACTTGCTCAGGCGCAGAACGCATGATGAATTACCATGCGGGATGTGCTACTTACACACATGGATACAATGTATAAAAGTTTGGCTAACGTTTCTTTTCCTTTTTTTTGGAAACAGATGTGAAGTAACTCCTTTCTCGCTTTTTTTTACATGCTGGAACACTGGGGACATAAAACTGGCAATAGCTTGTGTAACATTGTTGATACAATTGGATTTTATTTTGCACCATTTTTTACCTAATTTTCCCTCGCCCCCTGTTTTTTCTTTTGTTTACTATTTAGTAAAAATAGACTGCTTTATTTCTGTTTCTTTATGCATACATGGTGTATACCTTCTCTGTAAAGGACATTGTGAATAGAGCCTGTAAGAGTGGACTCTTCCATTTGAAAAGTAAAAATATAATTTAAATGTCATCTACGTGTAGACTGTTTTTCCTTTCTGTTACTCAAGAAGCAACAAAAAACATAACCCAAACCCAAATCAGTTCCCTTGACCTGAGATAGCTGTTGTGTGGCTTTGTTAAACTTGCATATGAGTCTCCCTCCTAGGCTTGTGTGCTGAGTGCTTCTTAGCAGTCCATATGTATGAAATACTAGAGATGCTTATCATTTACTTACTAGTCACATACTAAAAAACAGTCTTTAGCTCAATGAATGCTCTGGTAGGTTCCTAAACAACTTAAATAGGAAGTATTATTTGGGCTATTTTCCTGTTCCTTGAGGAGCCTTAAAGCAAGAAACCTAAATTATTCCATGAGTGTTACAGCTGTGCCTCAAAATATCTTTGAGTGTGTTGATTGTGGGTGATTCTAATACATAAGACAGAATGATAAACTCGGGATGCAATGTGTCCCTTAAGATGGATTAGGTGGATGTTGTGTGGGGTTTTTCCTAATTTTCCCATTAACGATAGGTTATTAGGCATTAAGAACTAGAAGGGGTTTAGTAGCATAAAACACATTACAGAGGAAAAGTTCTTGAAGAAATTGCTTTTCCATAACCAAGAGCTATTACTCCCAGGCCAAGCCTCTGCACAATTTGTAAGTGGTTGGATTAAAACATCTAGCACTGCATGAGCATCTTTTTGTTTCTTAGTGTAACTGCACGTTGACTTGAAAGTCATTTGTTTTCAGATATAATCATATTTCTTTACTGTTTGGGATATTTCAGTTAATAAGATCTAGTTGCTGATAAGTCATAAATGTTTTAAACACAGATGTGAGTGCTTCAGGGTTTGGGTACATAGCAAGTTTGTGTTATCTTTTTTTCTCCTCAGGAAGCACATGAGGAGCATGATACTTCTACTGAAAATGCAGATGATTCTAACCACGATCCTCAGTTTGAGCCCATAGTTTCTCTTCCAGAGCAAGAAATAAAAACTCTGGAAGAGGATGAGGAAGAACTCTTTAAGATGTGAGTAGAATATTTCTTGCTCTTATCTGAATGTTCATTAGGCTTAAACTTGACAGTGTTCATTAAAAGCTGCATAACTTGCAGCAATCTCTGTATGAAGGGGTAATCTGACTTGGTCTGCACGGTGATAGCAGACATTGAGTGGGGAGTGATTGATGTTTCCCCAAGAAAATGGATTCTGGAACCATAGAAGGGAGCTGATAGTGCAAATCTGGCTTTAGCATTGTTTGCATAAAAGACAACAACTTAGGTAATGATTATTGAAATTGTAATCGTGTGAATGTAAAGCGAGTGTCTTGGGAGGAGGGGAATGAGATGTACGTGGTGTTGCTGCTATGCATCCCTGGTAAAGAGTAATGTACAAGGTACTGAAATAACAAAAGCAACAGCTGCAGTACAGTATTGGGGCATTTGTGGCAGTTCCTGTATGTTGTCTTCAACACAGTTCGTCCTTAGATTATGCTTATTGTCAGATCAGGATGGCTTGGTCTGCCTGAAGAAAAATGTAGTCTAAAGGCTTAAGAAGCATTTTGAATTTGATCCCTGATGTGCTTGCTTTAAATAGGTTTAAAAAATTCTGCTTTTACTTAATAACAGAATGGTATTGCTCATCTGGAAGAGAGATCTGAGTTCTCCTTGTACAGATTCTGATAATAACTAAAGTCATGGTCAGTTTCTAACAGGTAGTGTGGTGAACTCTGGCTATAGCAAAACCTGTTAATTAACTACATGAATTTAAAAGGTTACCTACACCAAATATGTTCATCATCCCTTAAGATTATCCAGAACCTGTTGAATTTTAGTACAGTTATTACATAATTCCTAATATTTAAGCTTTTAATTTATTATATCAGTTTCTGAATGTGTATATTGAAGTAGAACAGGGGATCTTACTAAAGAAATTGTCTTCTTCTTGTGTGTGTCTTTTATAAAGAGCTGTGCTGTTCGGTCAGGTGTGGTGTTTTAATAAATATTTTAGTACATGCCGGCTAATTAAATTTTCTGTTCTCCAAGGCGAGCAAAGCTCTTCCGGTTTGCATCTGAGAATGACCTTCCAGAATGGAAAGAACGAGGAACTGGTGATGTGAAACTCTTGAAACACAAGGAGAAGGGAACAATTCGCCTCCTCATGCGGAGGGATAAAACCCTAAAAATCTGTGCAAACCATTACAGTATGTTATACATTGCTAAACTTACTCTTGATTTAAAAAATAAGATGGTAGAATTTATGGTTGTCTCTTGCTCTTCATACAAGGCATACAGGCATCAAAAACCATGAGGGGTTAATTTTATTAATGGAAGGAAGCTGGAGGTTTTTTCCTTCAGAGTCTGATAGTGCTGTAAGACTAACTAAAGTCACTTTAAAATTTAGCTGTGATAGACAGGCATTATGTGATTGCTTCCAGTGTGTGTGTGTGTGATTTTAATGATTAATACAGTGTAGAACATGTAAGCCTTAGTACTGTTTGGAATAAGAATTTAATGTATGCTGGCTTGCTCTTGTAAAACCATGATGTAATAGTTTACTACTTTGAGCTAAGTGTTAGAATTTCCAAAACCAATCCTTAACTATCAGAAAACAAGAGACTGAGGTGCTAAAAATCTGAGTCTGCCTTTCTCTGCTTGTGAAATAAACTGAAATGAACATGTTATATTGGACTGACTCATTCAAAAAAGAATCCTCTTTGAATTAAAAGAAACCATGAAAGAGCAAGACAGACTTGAAAGTCAGCACAACTTGCAACAAGTAGACCAGTTGGGTAATACTTTGCTTGCTTTGGTGATATTCAGATATTTATATGAGGAATCTGTAGTGTTCTGTGGAGTTAAACTACATTTAGATAACTTGAAATAAGAAGTAGCTTAATGCAAACCTCAATAATGCCACTAACCAGGAGGAATAAACCTTTTGTTTAGGGAAATAAATGTTGCACATAGCAAAACAGAATCAATGAATTTATAGTATTCATGTCAAAAGTTGTTTAGGTTTTTTTTCCTGAAAAAGATGCTCTCCATATAGATTTGTTTATTGAATTTATGCTGACTCACAGTCAGACAAAAGAACTCTCTTTGTTTTTGCAAAGCATTAAATGGAGCAAAATGTATTTTGATCTCTAGATGTTAAAAATGCAGGGAAGGGAATAGACTCTTCAGACTTCTCCTGAACTAGATGGGGCCCAAGGAGAAAAAAAGCCCTGCTTACACTTCGCATGTCTGTAATGTAAAAAGTCTTAAGGTACTGTGGGAAGTAACATTTTAACTTCTCCACTCAGTCAGGTGAGGTAATTGTAGTGTCTTGGAGAGACAGGGCCCCATTTACTGGGAGGGAACAAACATATTGAAAAGATGCTGTTTACACTTTGCAGCACTGCAGAATTCTGTATTATCTTGTAGTACAGCTTTAAACTGATGGGAAAGGTAATTAACTTGATGACTAATTGAAGGAATAATGTTTTTTTAAATTAATTTTGGTAGTAGTTTTGGTGTGCAGAAGAAGAATGGGTGTTGTTTGTCTGGATGGCTTTTCTTCCTGAATAATTTGTCTGTATTTCAGAGCTGTGCTCAGTGACTGCATCTCTTAGTATCACAGTCATCTGTTTTAAGCAAAAATTGAATCCAGCTCTTTTTCCTAACAGTAGTGAATCCAGCATCCTCTCACACAGTAATGCCCTTGCATGATTTTATTTGACAATGTAAGGAAAAGTATATATGAACACCACTGTCTTGTATTTATCCCAAAGTAATTCTGTGTCTAGTGCTTTATGTAAGCATTGCAGCCTGTTGTCAATGAGATTTATGGAGGCTGGTGTGGAAAGCATTTGCTGTTGTTCTGTGTACATCTTTTAATGCTTTCTTTTCAGTCACACCCTTAATGGAGCTGAAGCCTAATGCTGGAAGCGACAGGGCATGGGTCTGGAACACACATGCTGACTTTGCAGATGAGAGCCCCAAGCCTGAACTTCTGGCAATCCGATTTCTAAATGCAGAGAGTGAGTGGACTGGCACTGAACTTATACTGATTGTCAACTGTTGTTTCTCTGCTTGTCTAAATGCTGCTCTAAACCATTATTGGAGATGTACCCCTGCATGGTAGTGTTAGCTAATTAATTCTTTATCTGAGAGAAGTCTGTTAATCATTTAACCATATCTGTTTACAAACAGTGTAGTAATTAGATCTGCAGTAATATTTGTACAGTTTCTGCCCTAGGCACTTTTTTAACCTAAGCCATTTCATGTAAGTGCAATGCCAATTAAAATAAAACTAAAGGCAGTTAAGAGACTCTCTTGCAGCTCACTTTCATGTAATTCTGGTGCTCAGTTGTCGTTAAGATTAGATTTTTGCATTAGAAACAAGGAAATCCTGACCTGATACTTCTGGTCTGTCTGCATTAGGAGAACATCTGAGTTGTTTTTTCTTTTTTTAATGAAGTATGTAGTATCTTCTTTGTTTTGATTAAATGGAATCCTCAATGAAAAGTTCCAGTCGTACTCATCATGTTAGTGGATTTTTCTGGAGTGACTACACCGAGTACCAGAAAAGTAACTCTAGTAATGGATCAACTAGGATTAAATGAAAGAAGTGTTTGGAGGCAGAGGAGGTTTATGATGTTTTGTTTTGTTGCTGGTTTAGGGTTTTTTTTTAAAGAAGCAAAATGAAAAAGTGTTGCATTCTTTGTTTTACAATTTTCCACACAAGTTTAGTATGGTAGCCTCCTTTTCTCGTTACATACTAGATGGATCTTAAGGTGGTTATATATTTTAAAACTTAATGGATTTGGATACATCAGGAAAGAACTTGGTATATCTTGCCTTTCTCCTTTGCCTTCAGTCTCCAGTATCATTTTGTTTAGCCAAATAAACCTTTCTGGTCCTCCTGATTAGTGCTTGCTTCATGATCAAGTAGGAGATGAAAGTGTAACTACTTGCTCATCTCTGAAAAGTCTTCCCCTCTTTCTGGTAGAAGCTGTTCAGGTTATTGAATGGTCTGTCTTGAGGGAGTAGGCCTCTCTTCCTGCTCGCCCTTTGCAGTACTGACTAAGCAACTGACAGGTGAACAGACATAAGTTTGACCTTGGGGTGTCTCTGCTGTTTGAGATGCTTGAAAAGGAATTGATACAAACACTTCCTGGACTAGTTACAAAGTGCCTTCAGAATTCCTGTGGGCCAACAGTGACCTCCTGTGGTCAGCCAGACCAGCCTGGGATACCAGGCTAGTATCACCTTGGTTGTCCTGGTGTCAGGAAGATCCTTGCCTAATCCCATGTTGCTTTTATTACTTGTGTAGAGACATTATTGAAATTTGATCAGCTGCTTGGAATGGTTGTTGAATTGAGTGGTGGCTTAGACCAGAAGGTAATGAAGATTATGCGTTGTTGGTTCTCGCAGTGAGGAATAACCCTCAGTAGTTACAGTGAGGTACAGAGTCTCAATGCTGTACTGGTGAGACAGCCATTATCTTCCTTTGCTGATGCTAAGAGCCCCCAGTTGTGGTCAGGTTGTGGAAGACTCTTAGGGTGTAACACAGCTGGCAAAAATAGCAGTTCAAAGCTAATTTCAGTCTTTTGCATACAGATAGTTGTATTAGCAGTCTCTGACATCATATTCCTATTCCTTTAGGCTACAGACAGCTGGGAGTTGCAATAGCTACAAAACAGCTCCTGCTGGCATTACATTTTGAATATTTTGCAAAATAAGCTGCTTCATTAAACTTGCTGAAGAAGATGAATTGCTTTTGCACAAAGATGTGATTGAAGAATTTTGTATCTTGTATGATTTACTAGATTACTTCATAAGTCCCTACAAATTTTGTTTACACAAACCTTCTCCTGGGATATCTTTCTTCAGGATTAGAAGTATTCAGTGTTGTGAGGTGGGAAAAGTAATGAAAAAATATTTTATCTTCACTGAAACAGATGCACAGAAATTCAAGGCAAAATTTGAAGAATGCAGGAATGAAGTAGGCAAGACAGCAAAGAAAGGTAAGGTAGTCTCAGTGTACTTGATGCCACATTTCTGAGCTGTGTGAGTGGTTGCAGTACCCTGGTGTGTTGTGTTCCAGCAGACTCACTCTGTGCTGAACTGCAGCCTTCAGTTCAGGTGCTTTTCTGTCTGCGAGAGTAAGAGCTCACAGGAGTGACGATGGCCTTCTTTCCTGTGGAAGGCTGTTACAGTTGCTGTTGGGACATGGCTGCTTTGGAAATGCTGCCAAGGAAATATTTATGGCTTATAGTAAACAAATGAACTGTGAACACTGCAACCACAGTGCTCTTTCTTCCTTCCAGGTCCCTTTCCCAAATTTCGCAAATGTACAATCATGCAAGTACAATATTTAATGTTTTTTACAGTTATTAGTCTGTGTGAGGTTGTTCACAAGTCTCTAATAGATTATTGCACCTCCCTTTAGAACTGCCTTTGTGACAAGGTATCTCACCATGTAAATAAAATAAACATTTTTATCTTTCTTAAGTACAGACTAGCAGTGCTCTGCAGTCAGCATTCTTCAAGATATTTAGATTGGAGTTTTCCAGTCATAGGAATTCCCTTGCCCCAATTTCAAACTGGGGACACTTGACTTTGCTTTTTTTGGTTAAGATGACAAGAAGCTAAGGACTTCTCTGGATACTTTATTGGTAGCAGCACAGCTGGCCAGATGTTACACAGTCCTCAGTCCTTGTGATTAAGCCCTTGTGTAGTGATTAACGTATACAAGTGGTGTTTCTTGAATTCTGATATCTGAAGTTATTTCCAGAGGAACAGAAATGGAATGAGTCACTCCAGTGGTCAGTGAAGAATATCTTTACTTTTGTCCAATACCAGCTGTCTCTCCCCACCCCCTTCACCCTCTACTTCTTTACTCTTTCTAACAGGAAAATCCATTACTGCCTGTATGTAATACTTTTCCTAACCAATCTTTCAGCAGGCACAGACAAAAATGATAGTGCTGATAAAGTTGCTGAAAAACTAGAAGAGCTTTCTGTAAAGGAAGAGAGCAGAGAATCTGAGAAGAAAGAGACCAAGGAAAAAACTGAAGAAAAGCAATAAAATCATCCTGGGCCTTGCAGTTTTTCCTTTACACTTTTTTTTTTTTTTTTTTTAGGTTTTTTGGTTTTTGTTTTTTCATTTTTACAAGGGACTTTATATGGAACTGAATTCAACATTCACATTGTTTTTTTCTAAGCTTTTGCCCTTTGGAAGGTGTCTTCAGAAAAATTCATTCCCCTGTCATGAAAATGTACTGTGCTAACATTCTTTTCCATAGTGGAAACACTTATTTATAGTCATCCAAAAGAGTGAATAAAACAAACTTGAAAACAGCATCAGGGGACAGAACTGAGTTTTCTGTATACTGTAAAGGCTTATGAATACACTTGTTTAGTTGAGCTACATATCATCATTCCTGTGGATTAAGTAGGTTAACAGACTTTGTCAGGAGGGAAGATTAGGATTGCATTTGTGTTTCTTATATGGCTTCTAAACTGTAATCTAACAGACCTTTCACACCTGCTGCTGTGTGTACCTGACCAGGGAATGTGCCTGTGCTTCTTGAAACGCAGCAGACTTCTGGAATCAGACAATTAGAGCATTCCTGGCACGCTGCTGCTGCTGATCCATCAGACAGTGAAAATAAAGATGGGGGACAAAATTTATTATGTCAGATTTGAGAAGCATTTTCCTCTCGCAAAACAAAATCTGTGCTTCCCCCCCTCCCCAAATTTGTTAATAGTACAAAGGCTTGATTCTAGCAGAAAGTTCCTCCTGTTGTCCCAGATCTTCCATGGTGCTGCTTGCTGACTGAAGGCAGCAGCAGTAGCAGCCTGTTACACTGAGGTGTGTGCAAAGGAATCCGAGCTGTTTGAGTACCTTCCTGTGAGATTCCCCGTGCCTTTTTTCCCTGGGCTTTGGAGCTTGTGTTTTTTACCAACTGGAGGAGTTTTGAACTTCTCATGTGTTTGGTAGGGAGGCTGTCCCTCTTGGAGAGCAGCAGGCTGGAATTCACTTTGGAACAGTTAATTATAGTGCACATGCCTGAGGGACACCCTCCTTGCCAGAATGGGCAAATTGGTCAAATCTCTTCCCTGCAAATGTTTTCTGTTTATCCAGTTTCAAATTAGTGCTAGAGAGTAAGAAAAAAAACATAGTAAGCAATAAAATCAATACAATTAAGTCTGATAGATAAATTGAATTTTGTTGTTTAACAAGGATTGTGTTAGGATAGAGATGAAATTTTTATAATAGTTTTGAAAATAATTATGAAAACTGGACAAAACTTGCTAAACTGTAAGACTGAATGATGTTAACATGGGATAGCAAGACCTTTTTGTTTTCATAAAGAGGCTTTTAACTCAGGTTCTGCACTCTACCTGAGGAAAATATATTTTTTAAAAATAAATCAAGTCTTTCTTCTTAGCACTGCCTTTTGATGCTATAGTGAACAAGTCTTAAATCTGGAACTGTAATTAAGGTACTCACTTTATTCACACAAAATAATTCCTTTGGTGTTTTGCACATTCCCCTTCAACTACAGCAGATATCAGAAGTCTGTTAATTAACAAAGATGGTTGAAAGGCAAAATAAAATGCTCTTTAGTGTTTCTGGTTTGGAAATAACATGACAAAGCTATTTTGAAGTATTTAACATTTGAATGTAAAAGCCAAATCTTTATCCATGAATCACTGTAAATGATCTGATAATGTCAAACTGTGTCTAAATTGATAGAAATGACTTAAAAATTTCAAAATAAACTTAAATTTTCATTTAAAGGATTTGCTTTTTATTTTGAGAACTCTTACTGGGAATGCATTTTTAGTCTGTAGGGGCAAAGTGATGAAGGCAGCAAAATGGGCGAGTTGCATTTCACTGTCAAACATTGTACAGAAGGGGGGGACAGCACCTGAACAACTTAATTTGTCTTAATATTAGTTATTGATGACTCCTGCTTAATGTCATTGCCCTCTCTTCTCTTACTTCAGCATCCTTAAATGACTTCAAGACATTTCCATTCCTGTTCAGGTTAACTGATCTGTGTTGACGGTTCATGGATTGCAACCATCCTTGCAAATCTGCAGTCTCAAAGAGCAAAGTTAAAAGAGACCACTCAGTAAAATAATTTCTCTGGGTAACATTTGGCTGAAGAATGTTTTAGTCCTCTAAACTAAAGGATGGTCATTCAGTGTTCTGGTCACTTTAGCTGTTCTACACATTAAAAAGCAGTAAGTATTTTTAAAATTATCTCAGTGAAATAAGGCTTGTTTTTGTGCAAGTCATTCTAATGATTAAACTCTCTAATAGGTAAAGTAGGTTGCCAGGTGAAGGTTTTAAAAAAGTTCTAATCCATTTTTTATAAAGAAGGAAAATACAACAAGGTTAATAAAGCATTGTTGGGTGCTAAAGTCTGCAATTCATACAATGTTTCTGCTTGCTTCAGGTTTAGAAAGATGCTACATAGCCAGGCTTGGTGATCCAGCCCTTGGTGGTACAAATGGTTTTGTATGAGCTGAATGAATGAAGTCTGAGGACTCTTGAGTGATGCTTTCAACTTAAAAATTATTGAATTTTGACAAGCATCAAACCAATATCTTCTTCACAGCTAGTTCAGGTCTTGAAGAAGTCTACTTATTATAGAAATTAATTCAAAGTACTTCTCTCTAGATCCCATGTTAATTGTTTTGAAGACTACGCTGATCTGTGGGGGATTTTTTTCTCCAGGAGTAAGTTTACATTAGTATACTAATATATAATACTAAATCTCTCATTCACAAATTGCAAATGCTCCCTGTTTGTTGTGTTTTAATACTGTGTTGAGGGTTTTTTTCCTGTGTAATAAGCAATCACAGGACTCACTTTGTGTATGATACCAAAACATCAGAAAATTAAAATTCTTCTCAACGCTATGCAGATAGGACAATATTGTAAATTCTTAATTTTGATGCAACATGCTCAAGGAATACCTGTGTGTAAAGGGAAAAAATATGAGTCTGAGTAGTTCTTCGGATTTTGTTGCTAAGTGTTATTAACAGTTTGAGTATTGTGTCCTCTGGTGGATTTTGTGTGTGGCTCATGATGAGTTGTGCTGAACTCTGACATCCCTCAGCAATGCTGGGCCTTGAGCTGCTCAGTGCATTCCTTCACATAACTCAGTGAAAAACTTTAATGTTACTAGAAACCTTCCTCTAAAGAAAGAGAATCAGAGTTCAGAAAACTATGCTTGACACCTTAATAATATTAAATTGCACCTATTTGTGTAGAAATGGAGACAGTGGTGGAGATTCCATTATAAACTGCCCTACTGGGGTTTGGTCTGTACAAATTGCCATTGGATTTCAGTGCCAAGTCCTTAAACAGTGGGTGATTATTTAAACAACTCCAAACCTTTCCAAAGAACTTCCCATTGCTGTCAGTATTTACTCCTTCCTGTTCCCAGGACACCCATCTGTCTGGCTGCTTCAGGTTGTTTCTAGCAAGCTGTATTTTCTGAGGTGTCCATGGCAAGCCAATGCTTTAATTTTGATGAGCCAAACTAATTTCAAAGTGTTTTTACATTGCTGAGGTCATGTGTAAACTTAGACTAGTTCAGTGAAGTGAGGTGTGTATAAAGGATTTTATTTTATTATGGTTTATTTAGGATCTACTTTAAAGGTCCTCCTAATTAGATATAGTTAGAATTACTCTTTAAAATAGAAAGAAGAGGAATTGCCAGTTTTTTACCAACCTTAACTAAATCTTTGACAATGTATCATTTTCAGAGTAAAGAGCTAAGGAAAACTTAACTGCAGCAGATCAGAATTATTTTGCTTGAGGAAGAAAAGTTGAAGTAATGAGCTGTAGAGTGGATTCTACATGTAAGTGATTTCTCAGACTAGTTCACGTGAAAACAAGGTGTTTCTCAAGCAGCTTGTGCAAGTAAGAATAAGGAAATAAATATTGAGAAGGTTGTGAAAACTGACAAGCACAGGAAGAAAAATCTTCCTAATATTTAAGAGCTGAGTAGTGTTAGTATCTACAGCTATGCATCAGATTTATGGACACTATATTTTTGTAATATGTAAATTTAGGTATGGAATATCTTTGTCCACTTAAGTCACATTAGACACCAACCACTGACTTAAGACCTGGTCATATTTGTAAGACTTGTCAAACTAGTTTGCTGTAGTCTCCTAGTGAAAACACAACCTATATCAGATCCATAAATAAATTATATTTGTAGAAATGCACTTTTTTTAAGTATTAATGCTGCAGGTAATGTTTGCGGGGTGTATTATCTGTTACACCAATATAATGCTTTAAGTAGAAAGAAGGTGTTAGGACAAATCTGGATTAACCGTTACATACAGCAAACTTTTATTTTGTGGAATGTGTCTGACTACTACAAGTATTTCATCAACTTCACAGTCTTAAGTATGTTTCCAGCTTTCAAACTGGAACAGTCCAGCTCATTGTTTATCAGTCTTGACTACAAATTTATATCAGCTGAATCACTGTATTTTAGATATGAACTGTTGTATCAAGATGTGTAATTTGCTTACAACCTAAGAGAGAAGCTCTTGCCTGTTCATGTTGTGCTGGCTGGCCTCATTTCAAATAGTTTAAATTTCATCATTTTCTAATGCTTTTCTTCCATAAAAGCAATTATGGCTATTGTAAATGTCAACAAAAATGGATTGGACATTAAAATGACTGAATATTTTGTATGCTTGGAGGCTATTTATCAAGACTATTCTAACAGGTATAATTGAAGTTACATTGCTTCGTATAAATAGTCTTTATCAGTTTTAACATCTTGTTGGCTGGTTTGTGAACACTGTTGGCTTGCAGAGTTTCAGCAGCATAATTTAGAGTGATATTTCATTTAGAGGAGGAGAATTGCACTTAACTAATGGTTTTAAACAGGACGGTTAGTGAATCTTTAAAACTGCTCGGAGGTCTATCCCATTCTGATGTAAGTAGTTTTTTGTGGGGAACATTTAGGAATCAGTCTGCAGAGTTTCATAGTAAATGCAACTTGACATGCCCCATCACTGCTGTTGGGAAATATACCAGATCTGTTCTGAGCAAATGTCATCCCATGAAAAATATCTATTGGAATCATCTAGAAAATGTTGTTATAAATCTGTTACAGCTACTGAGAAATCATTATTAGGCAATAATTTCTTGATTTATCTGGTAAGAAATAAACAACTAAATGAAAATTGTTATATTGAAGTTCCAGTGGGTAACTTACTAGGCCTGGCTTGTACCCAGAACTGTCTGGCTCTTGCTTGGACTTTTGGCAGCACTGTGTAGCACAAGATGATCCATGTGTCTCTGTTCTGAGCACTGTAAATTTGAGGGGAAAACCAGTTTTTATTAAACAACAAATTAGTGATCGCTGAGGGTTCTCCCAGTGATCCTGAGCAGTTTGCAGGTCACCAGTACTAAGAAAAGTATAATTATTTATTGTGGTCACTGTTTAATGACAACAGCAAATTCGAGCTAGGAGCTAACTTGCAAGTGACCACTAAAATATTGCAGGGATATTCAGTACTTTCAACTGTGCAAAATAAAAGAATTTTCTTAATCACGTAGCTAAGCTTTCCAGCTAAAATTAGTGCTGTGACTTGATATGAAAATTGCATGGCTTTCAGGCTTTCTTGATTTTTGCTCTGTTATGAGTCTCCTTTCATCTTACCAGCTCTGAGAGGGGTACTCTGCCATGTGGCTCCAACACAGCTTCTGTGGTTGGCCCTTCCTCCTATGGGGTAAAACCTCAGAGTAAAATCTTTCAAGAAGACATGCAATTACTAGCCATGCTCTGCCAGATTATTTTTAGATTGTTCTTTGTAGCTGTGTTTGTTCTTTGTCATTAAATCTTTCCCTAACTCATGCTGCCATTGCTGTTTACTCCAGTGCTGCCAAAACCTTCTGGCACGCTAATAAGGTAGTGTGAATCCAGAAACTGCAGTCC
Organism: Poecile atricapillus; assembly: GCF_030490865.1. Taxonomy (NCBI): domain Eukaryota; kingdom Metazoa; phylum Chordata; class Aves; order Passeriformes; family Paridae; genus Poecile; species Poecile atricapillus. Next base: position 7,196,070 of record NC_081264.1, on the reverse strand, counting down.
TTGAAATAAAGGTGTTCCAGAAGAGCAATTCTGAGACAAGCCTGTTCTGCTTTAGTCAAGTCCTCCTCAGACATCCTTAGTGTTTGACAGGTAAAGTCATCTGACTGCTTTAAATATACTTGGCTTGTAATAATATGATGGAGTGTTGCTCAGCAGTGCTTTGTGCTGGGTTGAAAACAGAGCATTCTTTAGAACTGGAGTGTTAGTGGGAAGGAAATGAGGTGAACTGTGGGAACTGTTGGACACAAAATTACAGAAAATTATTGCTTTCTGATAGGTAATCTACAATGTGCACCAGAAAAAAGTAATCCCAAAGCCCAATTCAGCATAACACTGTAGTTTTGTGATATGGAATGTCTCAGCCCTCTTTTGGAAATGCTGGTTCTGCATGACTGCACAGAACAGGTGTCATCATCCACAAGATGATTGTGCAGCCCAAACCAGGCTGGCACTGTGATCTTCAAGATAAGTTCAGTTTGGAGATGCGCCTCTTCTTGTTGCTATGTAAGGTACAATTCTTTGTGTCCTGATAACTCACATTTATCTTTAGTCTCCCTCTAGAGAAGTGTTGTGTGATTGGGTTATTAAAAAAAGCCAAAGTTACTTGCTGTTGAGAGCCTCCTTTCAGAACAGGAATGGCTTGAAAGATTGGCCCAACAAATGGGGGCTGATACAGAGAGATTGGATCAGCATCAGTGTGTCAGAGTGATGAAGGGAAAACCATTCTGAAGAGTGGAATGAGCAGAAGTGCTGAATCCTCCCCACTTTCAAAGCTGTCTTTGAGAAACAGACTTTCTAGAGAGGAAAGAATCCTTAGGGGAAAATACAATTGAAAATAATTAGGTGCAGAGGAGGCAGAGTCTCTTTAAGAATAACTGCAATTCACAAGAGGGAATGTTACTGTCCCAGAAAAGCTTCATCTTTAAAAATAATGAAATTTAAATAAATCATCAAATTCCAGATATGTATCTGGAAACTTGCAGGTCCATGCTAAAAATGCAGATATGACTGTCACCTGGGGGAAAACTTTACTATTTTTCAAGACCTAAGAAATGCATTTGAGTAGATCTCATACATCCATTTCAGGATGCTGACAAAACTTCATTAACAGTCTATAGTGCAACTTAGGATAACATTTTCTAGATTAAAATAAAAATATCCCTGGAAAATTATTTAGATTTCTGTTTGCAGCTTAAATTCTTCACCCAGATTGTTGCTTGAGTGGGAGGGAGGATGATTAAACTGATGTAAGTGATGAAGTCTCTGCTTTGTCAAGTAAATGATGCTAAACTTGTGGCCCAGAGCATTAGGTGTGCTCCTCAAATGCATCTGCCAGCTCAGTTTTGTTGAAAAGGGACCCAGCTCCTTGGAGGCCACTCAGCAATACACATCAGTCTTGGTAAGTGAAGGTGCTGGAGAGATTTTCTTCCCAGGTGTGCCTTTGATCTGCTTTAACATGCTCATGTAGCTGCACCTGAAGCCTTTCAACCTCGTATGCAGAGTCTGTTTCTGTGTAAAATTTGTTGACCTTTTGACAAGGGCTTGAGAATAATTAATTCCAATAAACTGGCATGAGTAGTGAAGCATAGGAAACAGTCCGCCAAGCATGCAAAAATAACTAACTTTAGGTAGATGTTTTCCTTCCTGTTCCTTAAAAAATCTAAGTCTGGAGATGATTTTAAGTTGCCTTGTGGCTTTAGTCCCTCTGGATAAGACTCTTTTTTTTAGCAGGGCAGTCGCTAGCAAAAGCTGAGATTTCACATAGCCATATGTCCTCAGGCTGGAACTTGCTGGCTTTGCTTTTGTTAAAGCTGATGCTCAAAATTTGGGTTTTCGTTTGGTTTGTGGTTGTGTGGGTATTTTTTTGCTAAGTGCAAAGCTGAGGACCCTTACAGATTTTTGGTTGGGTTTTACTTTTCTGTTCTTAAGGACTTCTAGGACTGTGGAATTAATCAAGTCTCTTAAAATGACAAATGTCCTTTCTGAACAGCACTGCAGTGTATGCCTTCTAGGGCAAGCTTGCTTTTAAGAACACCCAGCAGTTGCTGCAAATGTGGCTTTTGTGTTAGGCAGGGGTTACTTTATCTGCATGTTGGCAGCTGCAGAAGAGGGATTAGCTGAGAAAGAAAGCAGGAGGGAGGGAGCAAGATGTATGCAGCTCCTGGTCTTGATTTCTAAACTTCCAAGTGGCCTTGAACCCTTCTTCCCATCGGAGGGTTTCCTTGAGACAGGCGAGCTGCTGGGTGGTGCCCACGGGTGTGAACAGAGGAGCCATTCTCACACTGCTCTTGGGAAAGCTGATTCGGTGAACTTTCTGTTGTTACCTTAAATTACCTCTTCTGTCTGCCTCCTGATGCTAACGGAGAGATTTTAAAATAACAGAGTATAGTGTAATTTCAGTTATGTTTGCACTCAGTTACAGACCTTGGAATCAACTGAATTTGGCAGAGTGCAGCAATTCCCTTAATACTGTGACTCTGGGTGTAGCAGAATGAAAAGAGGGGTTTATTCCCCGAGCGAGCACGGCAGGATTGGCGTGCAGCTGGCCCTGTCCTGCAGAGCCCGGCTCGGAGCCGCTCCCTGCGCGGACCCGCAGCGCTCCGCGGCTGCTGCGGCGGTGCCGCGTCCGCAGCCCCCTCTAGAGCCCCGCTCTTCAAGGAGCTGCTACGGGAGCTTCAGCCTCCCACACAGCGCCCTGTGGAGCTCAATACATTGCTATTTTTCTTTTAGGGGCGGGTGAGGGGGTGTCTTGTAGAAAGGATAGAATTGGGGCCCCCCGTCCGCAGGGTCTGCCCCGCTGCGGGAGGCCCGAGCAGCCGCGTCTCGACCGCCCTTCGGCGGGGCTGTGCTGGCTGCAAGCCCCGCTCCCTCTCCCCGCAGCGCTACCTTAAGGGGCTGGTTGACATCAGCCGAGTGGGCTGGGCGGTGTGGGTGGGATTTCCTGTGCTGGAGGTCAGCTGCTCCCGTCCCTCTCCCGTCCCTCCCAGCCGCCCGGGTCCCGCTCTCCCCGCGCCGGAGGGACCCGCATCCTCCCGGCTCCCTCCTCTCGGGTTGGATTTACATAGTGATGTGTAAACTACAGGATGCCCAGCAGCACTGGAAAGAGGTTTAAACCTACGAAATACATCCCGGTCTCCACAGCAGCTGCCTTATTAGTGGGTTCGACTACTTTATTTTTTGTTTTCACGTAAGTACCGCTCTGGCGGAGGGGGGGCCCGGGCTGGGGCCGCCCGGCCCGGCGGGGGGAGGCGGCTGGGCTTGACAGTCCTCCAGGCCCTGCCGCTGCTGGTCCCGCTCCCCGCCTGCCTCCTGCTATCCCTGCCCGGCTTTGGTTTGCAGAGGCTCACCATCTCTCCCTATTATAAAATGTGCCTGAATGTCAGATCCACCATTTCACGGCACGTAAAAACCCATCAGCCTCCCGCAGCTGCCGGCTGTGTGCATCAGAGATGCCCGAGCCCCGCAGCCCCTCTGCCCGTCTGTGCAGGGCTGGTGTACGGGAGAGAAATGCAGCCCCGGCCGCCCCGCTGCCGGCAGGCGTGCATCCAGCCCGTGGCGAGTCTGTGCTCCGGGAGGGAGAGCTGGCCTCTCCCGTCAGTCTCTCGCGTGTCTCAGGGTTTATCCGGCACAGCCTTTTCAAGTGGAAGGAATCCTATTCTAAGCACTACCGATTTTACATGTTTTTATGTAACTGTTCCTGAAAGCTTGAGGAGCTGATGAACAAATCTACATTTGCTTGAAAGAAAGATGAGGAAACTTTTCCCCTCTCTGTTTCTTCTTCTCTCATTCCCTTCTCCCTTAAATGCAGAATGGAGCTGTGGCTGTCGGCTTGCAGCTCTCCTGTAGTTATATTAATATGTGAGTGCTGTAGTGCTTCGGCTGTTTCCATTTGCTCGAGTTCTGTAGCTCGCTAACCCTTCCTGTGCGGGGGTAGCGGCACCCTCCCTGCAGAGGTGTCCGTGTTTCCAGAGATGCTACAGAACTGTGCTCTCAAAGGAGCGTTGACTAAGCTGCCTTTAGGAAGGTAAAAACATGGCTATTGCATATTAAGATTTATTGTTTCACTTATTTTGGAACTCTGTTTTCCTTGTTTTGCTGTTGCTATTTTTTAACCGAGCTCAGTGAAGCTGTTGGAAGCAGAAGGCTCTATAGGAGTGGGAGTATGTGTCTGTGTCATTATCTTTTGTGGTTTGGCTGTGATATGATTCTCGATGTTTCAAAATGCTCATCGCTGGTCTGGTAATCTCAATGTAGGATTTCAGAATAAAGTGTAAATGTTGTTTTGTCTAACAGTTTCTTAAATCAAAACAGATTTTGACACTGAGTTTTGCTCTTGACTTAATGTGCGTTGATTTTTCCTTGCTTGTTTTCAGTGCATTTGATATGAAATATGGATAAATCCTTTCAGGATATTACACTGTTTCAAGAACTGGTCAAGTCTCAAGAGCCAGTACAAGTATCAGCCTATCATTCATCATTTGGGCATCTAATTATAATTTGGTGCTCACAGGCGAAAACAAGACAGAAGTTGGCTTTTGTGATGAGTTTGGTGGTGAACTAGAGTGGTGAATATGAAAGAGTAAAAAAAAATGCGGCCTTAATACCAGCATTTATTTTTCTGGCTGCTTGAGGAATGCATGTATGCTAAGGTTGTTTTGGAAGCTGTATGTTTGTTTTCATATGATACTTCCCATGTAGAGCTGCAAATTGCTTAGTGATGTAAGACTTTCCTGGTAACACAGTTGTTGTTGAAACATCCTTTTGGCAGCAGGACATCAAATGAGATGTTCGTTTTATAATTTGTACGGAAGAAGCAATTGCCTTTAATTTGTTACTGAATCTGAAACTTCACTCTGCTCCCTCTGTTATCAGTGAATAATTACATGCAAAATGAAGTATTTTAAGGATCTCTCCATATTGTAACTTGGCCTGTGTATCTTGAAGTGTTAGTAAATTTTTTGAGGATTGTCCCAGACATACGTTCTCTGCTGCTGCCAAGTCTTGTGTGTAATAAAAGTAACACATAATTGAGCAACTGTTGTCAGGCAGAATCTGAAGTCCTGTCCATTCAGAAATACTCAGATGAATTTGTATGGGTTTGGTGTTGTTTTTCATGCTGAGCAGTTTTAGTAAAATCTGTCTTTGTTGTGGAATCAAAGCAAGCCATATGCATGAGATTAGTTTCTTTTGTGTGGTGGTGGGTTGTTTCCCCTTTCTTGAGCATTTTTTATCTTTTTCCACAGGCAATGTTTTGTCTTCTGAAGATCTTTTTGTTGTGATATGTTATTAAAAGCTGAGATAGACCTGAATTTTCAGGTGTGTTGATTTGTACAACTTGTTTGATATTGGATAGAGCTCTGATATGCAGCAGTTGAACCACCGGCCTAAAATTGTTGTAGCAATTTTAGCAGCGCTTTTGATAAAATCCGTACTTGCTTGTCATAGCACAAGAACGTAATCAGATGAAGATTTACATGTGTGTTTATTAATTCCTTATTTGTGTCATTAGGCTCTAAGGCTGCTGTGTCTGTTAATGAAGTAACCTGTGCATAAATACATGAACCTGATGATGGGTGGGACTCCTATCAAATTTTGGGTGCAGATCACCTCAGTGTGATGTCAGGGGTTAGAGCAACTTCAGTGCAGTGGAATTGAATAATACAGGCTAATATATGTGGAAAAACTGAATAATAACTATTTTTAAACCACTTACTGAATAGAAAAAAAAAAAAAAAAAGCTTTTTAAGGCACTGGAAAAATTTCTGAGTAACATGTATGAAAACAGAGCCTCTGACTTGGCTTTTTCCCTAGACACGTTTGTGGTCTCATGCCACAGGTTATGAGTGTCTTCTGCTGGATGAAAAGCTCTTTGAACTTCAAGGCCAGGGTTAGCTTTTCAGCAATGTGGTCTTTATTTTTAGCTTTTTTTCCAAACACCTTTGCTAAAAAGCAGCACATAAAGAATGTTTGAAATACACCTTGTCTGCTATTAGTTCATATGGTGCTGATCAGTGGTACTGTTATACTTCAGGAAAATCGCGTTTTAGATTCTCCTTTATTCTTTTTCCTCAGATAAGCATTTAGTATTCACTGTATCACTGCTGTATTTCTTCTGGTTTTATGAGGGGGAACTAAACTATTTAGCTATCATGATTATTGCCTGGAAAGGCAACTAAATATTGCAGTTGTATTATCGCAGGCTTTTAGCACTCCATGTGTGTTCCTTCAGTAATAAATACAGTGTCTGAGTAGGTGGTCTAATTTGTCACAGTGGGAGTGTAAACAAGTATTAACTCTAAGCATTATGAAGGAACATATCAATAATGCTGTATAGAATGATTAAGTTAATTTACTTATATGAGCAAATCTAATGGTGTAATGAAGGAAGAACTAATTCTTCTTAACATAGGACAAATCCAGTGATTTAGTTTTAGCAAACCTGAACTTATTTCTACCAAACTATTTTTTCTTCATATTTTTCATAAGACTTTTTGATAGAGGTAACAATTTAACCTATTTCAGTGAAGTCTGGACTCTTATGCCTTGGAATACCAAGTGATGTGATGTAAACTTAATTGTTCAAAGACCCTGAGTTTCAAGAACTTGCTACCTTATTTTAGGTTGTACAACTTCAGTGTTACCAGAGAATGCAGCTTGTCAGCAAGCAGAAAACCTGTTGGAATCAGTGATATGAAAGGACTTTTCCAACCTAAATGATTCTAAAATTATTCTGGAGCTAGTAGTTCTCTTTACCTGCTTAAATTGGCTACTTACTGCAGGTGTTGGTGCTGAGAACTTCTGACTTAGTTCAGCAGCTGCAATGCCTGTGTCTGGAGATTACATAGCCAGCTGAAAGCATATGGTTTTAAGGGGAAACTGTGGCTCATTTTAGAAAGGAGAAAAAAGCTCATCATTCTCTCTCTGAATATTGTAGGCCTGAAGTTTCTGATAAAATACCCATTTTCGGACTATTTTCTGTAGCATTCAGCCTCTTGAGCATCTTTGAAATACAATAGAAACATGTAATTCATAACAAAGGTCTAGTTGCCACTGCTTCTTTGATATAATGGCAGTAACACGGCTGTATATTATTTCTTTAAATGGGATAATAAAATGGGTAATTTTCTGGGTGAAGTGAGAGCACAAATAAGGTGAAAACTCATTCAGTCAGTACTGAAAATGCGAACAACTTTGTTCTTGAGAGTCATAATGGGAGATAATCATAGATATACACCACAGACATCTGCAATTGGCACTCTAATGCAGTCTGTGGCACAGGGAGTCTAATACCAATAACCTTCAGGAAACAATTGAGGAGTGATAAATTGGTGTAGAAGAGCAACTGAAGTTGAAGTCACAGTAGGGAAGGAAAGAAAATAGAGAAATAGCCTAAACCTGTGCTGTTCAGATGGCAGAAGGAGGAAGAATGGCTGGTAGACTGTGCTCAATAGCAGGGCTCCTGGATTTACCCTAACAGGGAGGAAAGCTTGGCTTCAGTTAAGGAATATTTAAAGAAAAATTGGTGCTCCCCCCACATTTGTATATCATGTTACTGCATTTCATGAACTAGAAAGACTCAGCATTTCTGTAGTTAGATGTCTTTGAATCCAGATGCATTTATGATATATTCACCCCTTAAATCATAAGCACTACCCCTTTCCTGCAGTTTTCTTGTCCTACACTGGAACAGCCTTAAAATAAACAGGTAATGGCACTTTAAAGTTTAAAACTATCATAACCATCCTGGATAGTAGTTAATGAAAATATATTGATATGTGTACCTAGAGTTCTTGAACTATCTGTTAGATCTTTTCCTCCTATGACTTGCATATGTTCACAGATCAAAAAGGAAAAATACAGTCTGCTGTTTTCACTTGGGTTTGTTTAGTCACTAGCAAAGGCCAAGCTGATAGAAGATCATCTTTGCTTTAGTGAATTTGATTTGTATCCAAAGATGTTTTTCTTGTCTGAAGTATTTAGTTCCAGATGTGCAGATGTTCACTTCTGCCAGTTTAGTGTTCTGCTTTCAGTTAGATCAAACGATAAAATGTGATTTAAAATGTACATTGCAGATGTTATTGAGCTTCGTCTGTAACACAGGTGTGTTTTATACCAGCCTAGAGGAAATAGAACTGAATGCTGAAAAGTAGATGCACAATAAAGAAAAGAAAGATAAAATTGTAGCTCAGATTGCTTTATCTTGATATGCTGCTGGACAGCATGAATTCTGCCTTAGAGTGTGGTCTTAGATCCTTCTTACGGTTTGGCTTCTGCCTAATAACTTGCTGAAGGCTGCTTGTGGATTTGGGAGAGCTCTGGTGGCAGTTGCTTGTGCTGTGTGATGCCAGAAGTTCCAGGTGTGATGTGGTGTATATGAGAGCACATGGAAACACTGCCACACCACAAATCCACTTCCCATCCATCCTAACCAGATGGTCTTATCAGAGATCCTTGGCATTCTGAAAACTCTGGAGCACAAAGCTCCTCTACCTTGTCTGTTTCTAGCTGTGCTAGGGGTCCATTTGGTAGTGGTAATGCTAATTATGAAAAAGAACCATTTCCCCCCTCCTTGAACATTCTTTCCACACCATTCTTCACTACTTGGAATATTAATGTTTTCTGATTTTTGTTTTTTTGCTTACTATATGCCAAACCAAGAAATTGCTGAAACTGGTAGGGAGCAGCTTCACTGACAGCCATGCAGGTGACACTCTGCAGGGGAAAAAGAGTGTGCAAAAAAAGTGTGCCTCAGTTTAATCAGGTGAATTTTAAAACTGACTTGACAGTCACATACTGATTTCAAGCAGTGCAGTTTGGCTTCCTGAGATACCTTAACATTTTCCATGTTAAATGCATCTTTAATGGCAGGTTTTTCCTGTCCACTCTACCTGCGATCCAAGAGGTAATGCTTGCCTGGTTGACCTGAGTCATCTCAGTTGTCATGTCTGTAAGCTTCTGAAAAATATTTACTTTTGTTATGACAAAGAAATGTCCTTTTAAGCTGTGGCAATTTCAGCTTGCTATAAAATTTTTGGAAATAGAATCTAGACAAACTTGTCACTCTAGATAAGTCTCAACAGGAAAATATATTTAACTGAAGTGTGAAAAGTTTTGTTGTTCTTTTTTTAATGCTTTAAGAAGCCTCAGTTTTACTGCTTTTAGCTAGTTGATTTTACGATCTTTGCTTCCAACAGCAAAGTTGGCAATACAGGACATTTCTGCAAGCTATTAAAATTCATTCCTTTAGGAAAAAAACAGATATTTATTATCAGTGGGAATATTTTCTTCTTCCCGTAGTTTGAGAAAGTAAAAAGGAAAATCACGTTTGTTGAGGGCAGTAAATGGCTACACATGTTCAGCTGTGGATGCAGAGCTTTCTGCAGCCTCTGCAGTGGCATTTAAGTGCTCACTGTAGATCCACTTTGAAAAAGGCAGAAGAGCTACTGGAATGGAAGTTATTGCTGTACATGTGCTACAGCTATAGTCAGTGTGTGATTTATGCCAGTAGCAACCTCCTTGCTATTCTTCTTAATAAGCAGAGATTAAGGTCATATGGAAATAGGAGTGAGAGGTTCAATTAGATCAGGATGGGCCTCTCAGCCTTTGTAGAAGAATATATGAGCAATTTTTCTTTTTTTGTCTAAAGTGCTTTTCAAGATGCTAATTTAAATACTGTCCTTGTTTGTCCAAGTATGCCACATGTGTACCCCTTTATAAATAGAAACAATCTCTACAAGATTGTTCAAGCTCAATTGGTTTGTTAGTAATGTCAACTAAAGAATGTTGCCAAAAACACCAAACTTAAACTGAGAGATAAACACATGTGGTGACCTTGGAGATCAGATTTTTGAGGTTCATTACCTGGACTAGTTGCTAATTATACACATAACATTATTGTGTAAACAACTTATTCTGCTACTACGTGCTTCTCAGCTGAAATGAGCTGTCAGACCCTGTGGTGTGGGGTACCTGTGAGGGATGACCTGGAACAGGTTTTCTGTGCTCACGTAGTGTATAAACTACAAGGAAACTTTTCAAGGCCAACAAGGGGAAACCATGAGCTTTGTTCAGTTTGCATTGGAAGATGTCTGAAATACAGCAGTAAAGTGGTGTAAGCCAATTTAGAGCATGAAGGAGATGCACACTGGAGTGGGGGAGAAGTATTGTAAAAGCTACATGGGCTACACTTGTGTAATCAGGGCAGAAGTGGAATGCTGATTTACTGTCCTTTGATTCAAGCCAGTAGATGCAACACTTATTTCTCTATAATCCAAGAGTAATGTTCAATTTGGCTGCACTGTTACAGAGCTACTATTAGTTGATCATTTGTCACTGGGAGCAGCTAATGAAATTGAGAGGAAGAGACATGGGGGTTGAGACAGAAATGCTGCAGTTTTTAATGGAAATTCTGTATTGTTCTTTTGCACAGAATACCATATATTGGAAAAGCCTTCTCAGCCTTGATCTTATTTTACCATGGAGAGGCAATTTTAGGGATCCTTGCTTGGTGATTGGAAAAATTAATCCAAATGAGTACACCACAGTGTAGTGTCTACTACATAAATCTTCAACCAGTAATCTGTATCCAGAAAGAGGATTTAATTAGTCACTGGTTGGCTTTTTTTTCTTTTTTTGCAATTGCTAATGCAATTTAGCTAGACTTGCTTCAAAGCTGTCCAAAGTGTTTAAAATTCTGTGCTCTAAATGTATTGTAAGTGGGTACTTGATTCTTTGTTTTTCTCGGGATGGATATTATGGAATAAACTGTACAGTAATCCATATTTAGATACTGCAGTGGTTACCATGGTCCTCTGTGAAAGTGTAAACACAGAATTTGTGCACTTCAAAAGTGAAATCTGTATGAAATACCTGTACTCTGCTGCTGTGTGTTCAGATCATCCAGCAACAAAACACAGCGGTGCCAGGTGCAGGAAAAGTATCTCTCGAATTTGAAATCTAAACACCAAAGCAGCTGTTTCCAGTGTATGTCTGCACCATGAAATGACTACTCTCCAGAAAACCTTAGTACAAACTCAGACTAAACTAATCACAGAATATTCTTAAATGAACAAATTACCTTTTAAGTTGGAGCCCAACAAAGCAAACTTGAGACTGCTTAAATATATAAGGGCCTTCATAAATAAAGCCAGACAAAGCGTTACTCTCCCAGGATTCTTAAAACTAAATTGGCATTTACATTAGCTCTTATTCATGTCTTGAGGGAAATAATGTAATGTAATATCTATACCAACACAATTTAAATACAGTTCTGGGAATACGGAAAACTTGGACATTTCTATAAACAAGCATAATTTTAATTTCGACTTGGGTCAATCACAGAAATGCTTCAAAATGGAAAAGTTCAGCGTAAAACTTCTCCACTTACTCTGATCCCTGTCGGCTAGGAGAGGCAGGTATTTTCTTATGGAAAAACACTTCCTCTCCCCCCTTTCAGCCAGTTCAGTTTCAACAGTTATTTAGGATTATTTTCCTTGTGTATAACCTCCCTTTCAGTTCTTCCTCATGAGTGAAATCTCATTTTGCATGTTTAGCTTTCTCTGAAGATTAATGTTTGCCCCAGCAATAAGACTCTCCAGATGTGTTATGATCTAATAATGTTGTGGTTAACCCTTGTCTGCTGTCAGCAGCTTGCTGAACCACCTCCTGTGTTTTACCAAGCCCCAGCACTTGATGATGCAGTTTCTGGCTCCAAGCAGTGGGAGCCATGAGTTCCTTAGGTGGGCAGCTCTCCCTCCATGGGGTTTGTGTCTGGCAGTGGGCTCAGGAGCCACACTGTTAACTTGGCTCCAACATTCCAAGGCACTATGTTGGAGGAGGGTCTTGAGGATGTCTGTATCGTCATCTTCATGTGCTCAGATTTGTGACTTTGACCAGTAACTCTAGGTCTCTAGGTTCTTGTTTCATTTTGGGGTTTTTTAAAAATTATTGTCTCATTTCTCTGTTGTGCGGTGCACAAGTCTCACATCTTTCTTTTCTCTTTGAAGCTGGCTTTGCACATACTGTATCTTGTGTAAATGGCTATTGAGTCTTTGTGGCAAAAACAATTAAGAGAGTCAACAGGTACTAGATTTTTTAAAATTACTACGTTTTGAGAATTCTGTAGAAAGAGGTATATACAATAGCTGCTTTCTGATACATAGTACAAACAGAAGGAGAATCTGATGACTTCTAAATCATGTATGGAAGTCGTAGCATCTGCAGCAACAAAGGAAATTAGTATCTGCTACAGAAATTTCAGTGCAAAGACAATGCAGGATTAAAATGACAGGACTTTCTTGGTGCAGCTATTCAAGCAATGTGATATTTTTTTTAAGTTGTGAAGCAAAACTTCTAATCCATGTCCAGACAGTTATGTATCAGAAATAAAACACAAGCACCACCAAAGCCAGTCTGTATGAGCAGTGCTCTCAACAATCTGGCAGACAGTGGAGGAGGACAGGCAGATACATACAGGTTTTTCATAATATTAGAAGGGTTGGTTCCTTGAAATGAAATGGTACTGGTTGTGACATCTTTGTGTATTTTTAGAATATGGCATTTGACAAACAGATTGCAATGATAATAAGATAGATACAAGGTCTTTCATGTAGCATTGAATTTGGCCTGCTGATGATAACAAACAGGTTGGAAAACATCTGCTTTCCTTCTCTACTGCTTCAGTTGAGAAGACTTTGCTGGGGCAAAGCCATGCTCCTCCTTAGGAAGTCTCCATCCCTTCTGGTCTCCAGTAATGTAACTTGTGAATAAGGTCATCAGTGCTGTAATCCCTGTTTACTTCTTAAACTGGGGCAGAGAGACACTGTACAACTGGAGTGCTGATGCTTAGCAAATTTTGCACAGATGTGCCAACTCCAGGCTGAAGCCCTGTCAACCCAGGACTCAAGGGAGATGATTCTTTCAGAGAACACTTCTGAAGATTTGCTTAATTCTACAGTTTCTACTCAATCTAATGTCATTTTGGGCTGTCATGCAGCAAGACTGTTTTATTTCTTGAACACTGCATGAATGTATGAATAGAGGGATATGTGTACTAAAGCTTTGTTGTCTCTCTTTAAAAGTTTAATGGTAACATTGTAGTCTTTAAACTTTTATTTGTATGTGATTCCACAATGACTAGTTACTTTTGCAAGTAATTTTTCTTGCATTGTATTACAAAGACTAGTGGGATAGAGCTAAACATGATATCTGTGGTTTGAGAACTGAAAAATTAATGATTCCTCCTCTAGCCTGCTGTGTTTGATTTATAATTCATATTTGATAAGAGACATGCTCTTCTGAGCCAGCTATCATCTCTCCATTTATATCTAGGTGAGTTTTTTTTTAATTCTTCCTGTGGTGGGTGCTGTGGGGTTGTGAATTTTGGGCCCTAGAGTGCTCCTGAAGATTGTTTCCAGACATACATTTTCTCCATCTCTCATCTCTCACATGAGACTCTTTATCCTCTGTAGGATCTGGCCCCAGGGCTTGTGTTGACCCCAAACGTCACAGCTGCTGTCACAGCCCACTGCCATGACCTGTGACTTTCAGCATAACCCAAGTACATGGTTTACTTTTCAGAGGCACTTGACAACAGAAGGAAATGGAGAACTATGGAGGTTTTAAGTGTCCTGAGTAGCTGCTTCCAGTCACTCTGCTTTTCAGGGAGAGGCATGGCTGTGGACTAAGCTATGAGCCCTTCACAGAACACATTTCTCACTTCCTAGGTTTGGTCTTTTCCATCACTCTGGAGCTTCCTGGGCTTATCTGGCTGCATCTTGTTTGCGTCTTGTACTGGTATTTTTGCTGTTCCCTGTCTCTCTCGACAGATGATCTCCAGGTCAGTCTGTTCAGGTGGATAAGGCCTTTTGCCCAACACACACACAGAGGGTGATCCACTTCTTGTTCACCCACTGAAATGCCAGAGTAGAGGCCTTACAAGATGCCATTCAGATTCCAATCTCATCTGTCTAGCTGGGGTGGCTTTTAAGGATTGATGAAACAACTCTTCTGTATTGAAACTGTAAGTGCTCTCAGTGGGCCACTGTCTTTATTTGTGACTCACACATATTTGGCGTCCTCTCCAAAGAAGCTGACCAACATTTCTATCTTCTTCCCCACTAAGAAGTTCTGTATTCTTTGTGAATTTATTTGCTCCAGAACAGTAAGCTGAGTTGCTGGCTGGTTAAAAGGGAAAGAGATGTGTAGCAATTTGCCAGTTATATTGTCCTCCTCTGAACACAAGAAAGCCCTATTCAGTGGAGTGAGGCACTGATCCCACATTTTTGTGATTAATATGTTTTGTGTTTTTGTTTGCGTCTTTGAGAGTGACGTTATTTATTTTTGTTGCTTCAACTGTTTGGAAATGAGAAAAAGCTATTTTGAGTGTAATATTGACTTGGCATCATTAAAACAGTGTGTCTTCTTGCCAGTTTTTTTCTTGGTTCCCCTAGAAATAAATTTCTTTTGGGCTGCTTCTGCCATTGTGTATGTTGTGATAAGTCTCCAAAGCATCATACTCTGCATGTGTCATGTCTGATGAGAGACTGATTCCCTTGGGCATGTGAGTCCTGCCAACTCCTCAGTTAGAAAACTTGAGGTTTTAATATACATTCTGTCTTTTAATCCCAGTTTGGCTGCTTCTTTTGGAAGACATTTCTCTTACTTTTTCATAAAAAAAGCTTACAATTAGGTTGAGCTAGTTAATTAAACAGCCTGCATCTAATTCAGATCTCTCCTCTTAGTTTCCTTCTCACTTTTTCTTAAACTGTGCCTGCTTAAATAACCCGATGAAGCTGTGTAAGAGTTACTGAGATGGGCTGAACCCCATCTAAAGCTAGAACCTGAATCTGATCTCCCTACCTGCCCATTGAAATCTCACTGCAAAGTGATTACTCCAAGGCATCCAAGGGACTGCATGTTTTGTTTAAATCCCTTGGAGGGCTCTTGGTCCTCCTGGCTTGGCTGATTGTGTTCTTTCAGCTGCCTTTATCATGCACATGTCCTGGGCCTTACCCTTCTGAAAGATGACTGTCTGTGGCCAAGGTCAAGATCCTGTTCTGTAACTCTGAAGGGATGAGCTTTTCAACAGGACAAAAGAGTAACATTCTTCAGCTTCCTCTTGGAAACATCTGAATCATTTTGGTTAAAGCCTTAACTGGGACAAATACTTTGCTTGAAGGGCAGAGGTAGCAGAAAGATTCAGCCTAGCAGTTAATTTGGCAAAGTGATTAAGAATGGAAAATATGCAATATTGCTTTATACCTGTGCCTTCTCAGTCTCATCAAGAGATATCTGAACACATTCCATCAGCTTTTCCAGTGGCTGTTAGTCTTGAGATGCTTCTTTTCACTGCTTAGTTTTCAAGCTGCTCTTCCTAAACTTCAGGAAATACTGAGCTTTCCCTCTGAAAGTCAGTCCTCTTAAATATGCTTCTTCCATGGGGTGACAGTCTTAAAAATGTATTGTTTGCTCTTTTAGTTCTCCTGAGTTCAGAAAACAGCGATTTAAGCTAAATTATCTCTTTTAGAAGACATTTCAGACAATTTGCAGTCTGCACCCATTTAAGTGGTAGGGGGCAGGATGGAAAGACAGAAGAATATAAAATAGTGCTGTTATGAATTATTGTGCAGTAGGCAAGGATTTCTTTCATTCTCCCGTCCCCCAATCTTATTTATCTAAGGAAGAAATTGCAGAGTGAGAGAGAATATTCTGATTTCTAAGGCAGTAACACGGAAGGAATTTTGCATTTTCTCTATGAGTAAGCAAACACTTCACTATCACTTTCCTGACATTACCTGTGATATTTTGAAGGCTTGAATATTGGTGAGAAGGTACATCAAGGCAGACTTAGACTGCTGATTCTTATTCTGTATTTGCCAGCCTTCACTGGGTCCATGTTCAGAAAGCAGAAACCTGTCAAAAGTCAATACATCTACACTGAATTTCCAAATTATTATTAGTATTCTACATGCAGATTAGCTTTCTTTTTGTGCTTATTTACCTGTATCTTGGAAATAGCCTTCTAAAAATATTAGCAATAGATGAATACACGATGAGTGCCACACTAGGCACACTTTAAAATGCTCTCATGTATATGAAATCTAAAATTCCTTATTTCAAACAGAAAGAAAAGAAGTCAGAACCCCTAAGGGGAAAGTACTACATGTTCAGGTCTCTTGTCATGGCCTATTTGATTTATAAATATAAAAAAAATGTTTGTGTTCTAGAGCTGTGGCTGGTCCAGTGTTCTTTGTTGTTCTCTCACAACATGACAATCATCCAAAAATTTTGTTTCCATGTAAATACCATGCGGTTTTAGGTGCATTATGGTATAAATATATATCTGGATATAAACTGTTAATCTGCATTTTTGGGTGAGCCTTAAAGGAAGGTTCAGGCACAATAAAATAGACTTGTTTAGTGACAGTTCAGCATCACTTCACTTGCCATGTATGATCACCCTATCAAGAACTGCATCCTGCTGCGATGACAGTTTGCTGGAAACTCTCCACAGATTCATTGGAAGTTGGCTGAGCCCCAGCTCCACAAATTACTGGTCAGAAGAGACTGTTTGTAGGGCACAAATCTATCCAATTTGTAGTGTTGATTTGATTCTTTTTTTAATTAACACTTTAAAAAGTGTGTCAGCAGAGTGCCAAAAAGACAAGAAATGATCAGCTAGAAGATTTTATTGCAGCATATGATGCTGTTCCATATTATCATGGAAACACAGCACTTAGATACAGCAATATTTTATTTCCTGTTACTCTTGTTCATTTTATGGTCAGCAGCAATTTTAAATAAACAGTCTTCAAAACAAATGCTGGGCTTTTTCCCTTTTTTCTTTTTGCTTCTTCTTGATTCTTATCTCCTTTCCCTGAATTCTCATTAAGTCCGGTATCTTATTGAATCTAAAGCTAATAAGTTGAATTTTCCCCCCTTTTAATTTTTTCTTTTGTAAGACTGCTTTCTGTCTGGTGTTTCTGGCTCAAAGAGGTGATTGGCAGGAATTACATAAGGAGTACACTAGTCTGCAGTCCTTTGGAGATCCTGCAAGTACAGTCAGGATTAATAAAAATCTGGTTTTTGATGAAATCATCTTTCTCCTCTTTTTATTTTTTATTTCAGGTATAATTTTTTTCCCTTTTTTTTTTTTTTTTTTTTAAGCTGTTGTTTCCTCAGTGCTCTGTGTGAGACCTGTCTCTCCTCAGTCCATTCCTTCAGTCTTGGATTGTGAGGGTAATGAATGTCAGCATGAAAGATCAGAGCTGGTGTTGACAGCAGTTTAAATGCCCCCTTGCTTATGTTTCCTATAGAATGGCTGGTTCATAGCTACAGATGCTGGAAATATTCTGTGCAGGGAGGCTGTTCCAGGTGCTGGAGCCATCGCTACAAAGCAGTGTTAGTGCTGTGTAAGGGCTTCATGCTGCTCGCGGCCCAGCGTGGAGCAGCCTGGGCCAGTTCCCATTCAGAGCTCTCCCTCTGCCCTGCCCTTCGGGAATGACCTCGGCTGGCTGGATGCCCACCCAGCCACTCTGGCACTCTTCCCCTCACAGGATGGGAGAAAACGGGATGAAAAACCGCGTGGGCCGAGATAAAGACAGGGACGTCACTTACCAGTTGCCATCAGAGACCAAACAAACTCAGCTCAGGGCAAATTTATTGCCAATTAAAATAGATTTGGACTATGAAAAGAAAAGATAAAACCTAAACACCTTCCCCTCATACTCTGTTTTTTGCAAGCTTAGCTTCATTTCTCTGTTCCAAACTGCTCCACCTCTTCCTGCCCCCTGAGCAGGGCCGAAGGGCGGGGGAATGTGGGCTGTGCTCAGGCCGCTTCAGCCCCTCTCTGTTGCTCCGGTGTGGGCGCTCCGCGGGCTGCGGTGTTCCCTCAGGAAACACCCCCTGCTTCAGCACAGACTGCCACAGGCAGCAGTGTGGATTTGCTCTGTGCTGGCTGCCAGGGAATCCAGCACAGGCACTCCCAGGGACATTCCTCACACTTTCCCCCTCACTCCAGGGACGTTCCTCACACTTTTCCCCTCACTCCCTGCAGGTTTTGCCCTTTCTCAAAATGCCGCGGCCTGGCTGAGGGCTCCCCTCACAGAGCCCTGGCAGCCCTCAGCATTTGGGCACAGGCGCCCAAACCCCAGAATAAACATTTCTACATAGATGTTCCAGCAGTTCTACATTTATATGAGTCTTTACATACAGGAGAAGGTGATTGTTACCAAAAAATGAAGTTTTGACCGTTATCATCCTTACCTGTACCACAAGGTCAGTCAAACAAGTTGGGAGGAAAATAGATTTGCCTATTTTTTTCTACCTATGAATTACTTGGTTTTTAGTAACACTAAATCTCTCTTCAGGAAAATTGCTGAATGTCAGAGTGCAGCAATGGCTCACTCTGATTTATGAAATTCCTCAGAATTTCCATTGTGATTCTGTGAGTCATGTTAATGTGGCTTCTTCAGCTGTGACTCGAGGATCCTCCATTGGCATAGCACTGTAGCTTCTCTGTTATGGTCTGGGGGTTGTTGGAGGCCAAGCACAGGACACAAAGTCCATCAGTTCTTGTGCTTGCTTTACAAGCTGCTGGTGAAGAGAATTCACTGCTGGGATGCTGTGGCTGAAAATGTGCCCACACCGGGGGCTGGCAGCAGGTAATTCTGTGTAGCCTGACGAGCCAACTGCTTTGCTGCTGACTGGCTGCTGAAAAGCCTTGTCCCTCCTGCTAATCCCAGAGAAAACTTGGTGGGGTTAATTTTAACACCCGTCTTAAATGCTGGGGTTTGGTAATAATGCTGAGATTCTTAGAAGAACCCTTCCAGAAAATAGCTGCCTCTTCTCTGGGGACTAGAAAAGGTTTAAAGATGTGGAAACTGCCTGTACTAACATCCACGTAGTACAAGGACAAAACATGAAACATTTACCACAGTTTTACAGGCATATGTTTGGGTAACTTTGGCAGCTGTACCCAATTATTGGAGACTACATAGGAAGAGCCAGGAAGAAATAATCATCTTCTGTCAATGTCAGGAAAAGTGACTAGGTCAGAAGCTCTGTGAGAAATGAAGTTTCCAGAGCAGAAGTACTAAAGCTTCAGCCCAGTTCACAGTTTTCTCTTTTCCTGTCCTGAAGCACTCCATCATAATTGCCTTTGCTCATACTACACCTGTCAAGAGATGACACTGCTATGCATTAAACTTGGTAGTGTGACAGCAATGCATTTTGCCCTGCCAGAACAGAGGCGGCTTGTGCCCATCTTCCAGTATTTGATCAGGTCTAGCAGCTTTTTTTCCCCCTAATTTAGAAATAATGCCAAACAGTTACACATTGTGTGTAAACCAGATTGACTGTCCTTCCTGGGCCCCTTTAAAAATATTGGAGAACTGCTTTTAATGCCTCTGTTTATTTTGGTACAGTGTCCAGACTGCTGGAAGTATGTTTATAGTACAGTCTAACAAGCTGAGTCTCCTCTCTAAGATTTCAGTGCCTCATGGCTGGATAGAAAAAGCCAATGCACTCTAAATATGTATTTATGTCAGACTCTGGCGTGCAGGAATAGTTAATGCCACCTAAGCTAAGTTTGAGCAGCAGTTTTTCCTCAGCACTTGATACAGTGATCCTTGTTACTGTGGTGCTCATTAGTCAGACTTATCAACACCTGTGGTTGTGAACATCACCAGTTGTATTAGGTCATCTGTATTTAAGCTGGATGACTTGATGAGAAACCATTTTAATTTGCTGTCTACCTGTGCAGCCTGAATTCCAGGTTAACTTTGAAATCTGGTTAATGTTTTGGGTGCAAGAAATTCAAGTTTATAAAAACAGTGTTACTTACATTGAACTGAAGTTATAATTCTGCTGTGAGTGCCTGGAGCAAATATAAGTGACATATAAGCTGCTCTTTACTGTGCTGATGGGCTTTCAATCCACTTTAATGCAGTGGATTTAATCTCCTGTTCTTCACACTTCCCTTTTGCTTAATCACAAAGACTTCATGAAGTGGAAGATCATTTTGGAAATGTTTTATTTTTGATAGAAATATCTTCCACACAGGAAGAAAGATTGAAACATAAAATAAATTTTAAGTTTGTTTTGAAACACAAGAATTATTCTAAACATTGAATAGATAATCCTGGTAGTGCAAGATTGGAGTTGTTTAAATCAAACTTGCTGCTTGAGGTCACAGTTTGTTTCCAAATGGTTTATAAAGCCAGTTTGCCACATCTGCTCTCCCTGCTCATGTGAATATCCCCGTGCCACAGTTACTCATGGCTGGCAAGGAGTTGGTGCTCACTACCTTTTTTATCTAGGCTCAGACCACTGAACTTCTCAACTCTTTCTCAGAGAAACTGGGTGATACAGAAGAGTGGTCATCCTTTTCCCTTGCTCTCCCAAATCTTAAAGCCGCTGTAAAAGCTTTGCTGTAGTTGATAGTTCACTGATGTAGAGTATGGAGAATTTTGCTTCGGTGCCTGTTGGAAGGAACCAAACTGTTTTCCAGTGTGCCTCTGAAAAGTGCCTCTCGTGTTCAGTTCTAAAATCTCATGCAGTCCCAAAGCTAATATTAGCAGTAAGCTTTAAAGGCTGACTGGAGAAGAGAATTGATTTGGAGTATAAAATACCTCTTCTGTCGGTGTTTTGGCCAACGCTATGTAGTATGGGCAGTTGTTAAATCTTCCTGAATTTCAAAAGAATGTAGGTATTTAAATGATTTACAGGTTATTAAAAACATTTTTATCATACCATGACAGCATTTTAATGAATTACTTTTTAAAATTACAGCTGGAACAAATACCTGCTGGAGTAGGAGGTCCTTTGGTATGTAGCACAGTTGTTGCCAGGAATATATTGAATATTTGAAACCCAAATTGGATGTAGTGAATCTAGTTGGCTCATTCAGTAAGTCATTAGCAAAGCATAAAAACCCTACTGTAGCAAACTCATCCTAGGCTTTCGAAGAACAATCCTGTTCCTTATTGACAGAGTGAAGATTGTTTAAGCAGTTTGGGGATTTGGGGAGGAATGTCCTTGTGCATGCATTAACAGCCCACTGTCTGGGGGGTTTACAGTGATCAGCTGAGTGCTGCAAAGTGCTTTTCTTCCTCACCACGCTCCTTCCCCTTTCCTGTGCTGAAACTGCTCAGAGAGCAGCTGCTCCTCTGAGGCACAGCCCTGGCTGGCACCTGCAGCACCTGCTGAAAGGAAGGACAGTATTGCTTAGGGATGACTCACAGGAGCCTTAAGCCTGCCCTGTTACAAGCAGGAATTGCATCTTCCTGAGGCAGCCAAACACAATCCTTGGGTACCAAGTTTCACCCCAGGCTTCTGGCCTTTTCTGAGCACCCAGCAATACCCCAAGCTTGTTGTCTCATTCTGAGGTGCACTGGACTATCCTTGCTGTTCACCTGGGTGGCTTTTGCCTATGCAGGTGAGGCCCAAATGAGTGGTTTTTTGAGAAGAGTGACTGGGAACCAGTGGGTGTTTAATCTGTGCTTTTTCAGCAGTGCTGTTCATCACCACAGTGGTTTTTGCTGGCTTACAGGAAAAACCCGCACAGGAGAGTGGAGGAGTGAGAGGTAAAGTGAGTCTGACCACTCTGGTCACTTTTCTGGATTTTCATTTGCCATTGGCAATTTCAGGAAGGTGCTCAGGGGCTGGCAGGGAGATTTTGCTCTGTAGGAGTGAGGCATATGACCTTCCTTTGAAGTCTTTGGGCAGGAAGAAATCAAGTCTGTCCTGCTGCCTCCTGTTTTGTTTCTGGGGTGAAATGTGATCAGAGTGACCAGAGACAGGTGGGCAGTGTCAGAGGTCCACATGAAGAGGCTAATAAAAAATAGGATCCTAAGGCTTAAACATTTTTTACACACCTGCCAAGCTTTATAAAAAGCCTGTCCTTCGTCAGCTATTTTAAAACACATTAGAAAAATGAAGTGACTCCCACGTACCAGTTGGTGACTTTAATTCTTTCTGTATACAAGCAATTTCATTGATTTAAGGTGGTGCAAAAGAGTATTTGAAATTTTAGTGGAACTGATGTGTCTCTTTGTGTCATACTGAAAGAATTATGAATACTTGAATGAGCAAACAATGCAAAGGACTGAAGCTGTCATGGTATTTGACATAGAAAAGGAGACCGAGTTACAATATGAGGTTTTTGCATACCTGGTCTGTCACTGAACAGCAAATATGTACAGAACAAGTTAATTTATTTTTCTTTTTAAATTTTTATTTGCCTAATTTTCTTGCCTCTGCAAAGAAAAGTGATTAACTGCACTACAATGATTGCCAGTCTCATTCCTGTAGCTGTATGAACAACTAATCTTCGTGAGTGCTAGCATGGATGGAGAGCAGGACTGGGAATTCTGTGTTGTAATTTGCAGCTTCTTCAATCATTGGTGTGTACTGCATGATTTTTATATTCTAGTCACAAAACTTGAAAATGCACATTCTCAAAAAGTTATGTTCTTAATGAAAAGTGTGATTCACTTGCTGGAAGTTTCTCTGTCCTTTTTATTTCCACTGTGGTGAAAGGGAGTAAGTACTTGGCCTTGATAAACTCTTGTGCCAAGTGTTCTTTTAAAAACAAAAAAGATATTATGGCCCATAGTTATTTTCAGCATAGCCTTGTTTGGAAAGCAAACAGAACTTGAAATTAAGTAATTGCTCTCCACAGATTAAAGACATGTGGGTTTTCCTCTCCACTGTATATTGCCCGCTTGTTCAGTGCTTCAGCTTATACTAAACTGTTCAGAGCCAGGATGCTGTTGAGCTAATTAATGAAAATGGTTTTCATTGATTGCTGTGGAAAGAAAAGGACTAACTGGTTTAATTAACTCAAGACTATGCATATCTGGAACAGTGACTATTGATCTGCGTGTGTTTAATTAAAATAAAGGACTTGCAATTTTTGCAGACCTTGTCACCTCACTCTCTGGTTTGAGTAGGACTTTACAGTCTGAGTGTGCCCTTTCACAGTAGCTCCATTTGCAGACCCTCAAACTGCAGCAGCTGGGACTGGCACCTGGGCATGAGGGAGCAGAGTACAGAGCTCCAGAGAGCCACAGCAGCACAAAGTGACACTGTAATTTCTGCTCTTTGTCCTCCCATTTGAGCAGCAAGCTTGTCTGGAAATGAGATGACTAAAGCTGTAGGAAGCCAGTGTTTGTGCTATGTACTACTTCTAAAATAAATGCTTTCAGAGGGGGAACCCTTCTGTCTGACAGGTTTCTCAGAGGTTAAGGAGACAGGAGATCCAAGGTATTATTTAATGTCTCTTTTTTACTGTTTTTTAGCTTCTGTATTTATTTAGCTCGGTCAAAGTAGTGCAAATCACTTGTCTAAACCAGAGCTTTCTGTGTTGCTACCAAGGCTTTGGATTGAAAACTGCCCAGGTTTGTACTGCTGGAATAAAAATAGTAGTTGTAAGGTAGTCTTCTTAAAGCAAGTACTTCCAGATGCTTCTCAAACCCTTGGTCAGTATTCCCTCTCTCTTAAACTTATTTTCCTGGCTTTCATCTGGAAGGCTTCCAAAAGTAAGGAAACTGAACAAATAAAATACGTAGACTATGATTCTAACTTTTGCTGGCCACTTTGGGTACTATGTGAATAGGAGGGAAAATAAGGAAAAGCAAGACTTCAAGCAGCGGAATGGATTCTGACATGAGTTGCTTCTGACAGAAGCAACCAGTGGAATTACTAAAAGGTGTGATGGTTTTTGGTTTATGATGGATGGATTGTTTATGACTGCAGAAGGTGACTTACCCTGTGCTGCTTCTGAAAAGGTTACCAGACCACTTGCCCTCCGGCGTCCCTTTACACCCATTGGGTGCCAGCTCTGATGGTGGCTTTCATCAGGTGTGCTGTCTGGTTCAGTTCCTGTGTGGCCAGTAGCAGAGAGTGTCGGTTCTGCGCTCTCTCTGCAGTTGCCACTGCTGTTGGCATCAATTTTTATTTTTTTTTTTTTTTGAAGCTGTGCCCTTAGCCTCCCTTGTGCATGAAATCACTGGTTTGAAATTTAAATTGCAGGTTGCAGTGTACCTTAATTGTAATTATCCCCAGCACTTCCACTATAAGACCTTAGGTTTAGTTCTGTGAAACTTGCCATTTGGGTGAAGAAATACACTTCACACCAAGGAGTGTTTGTATGCTTAGGCTAAACCAGAATGATTTAAATAAAATGTTTTGTCTATCAGAATCTTCAAGTTCAGTGATACTAAACTGTAGGGACTTGAAATGGAACAACAGGATTGCTTTTGTGGTTGGACTTTTTCTGTCTCTGGAGACAGAAAAGAGCAGTGGGGTTTGTGTTCATGGGCAGGGTGCTACAGTCTCTTGATGTTCACTCACAGGGCATGATCTGATACCCAGGGCCTCTGCCCTGCCCTGAGGAGGCAGCTCTGCTCACTGAGGAGGAGATGTGGGGCCCTTTGCCCAGTCTTTGGATCCTGTAAGCAGCAGAAATGAGGGCAGAAGCAGATGTTTCAGAAATAGTTCTGTGTTTTCTCAGTGCTTCTCAGGTGGGCAGTCAGGGAGCTGGGCAGGGGAAAGCAAAGAGCCTGCAAGCACCTGGGTGAGCTGGTTTCAGTCATCTCACAGTGACTTCAGTCTTGGTTTGTTTGCAGAGCAGTTTCATCTTGAGCTTCTAGCTCTGAACAATACCAAGTTCATGTTAGGTTGGCCCCTTTCACTGACTGCCAAATGCCAAGGTCCCTAAAAAGTCAGGTTCTGGGGGACACATAGCATTTCAGGTTCCTATCTGCAAAATCAGACTGAGATGCAGAGATGATAACTCTTGGGGTGTTAAAATGATAAATACTGATGTTCGCAAAACACTCATATGAAGTTAATTATAACAGAACATCCCAGAAGGAGAACAATTCTATATTGAGTACAGAATGTGCACGGCATGCAGTGAGTATGGCCCGAGGCCACATGTTGGCAGGGTACAGTGATCCTGAACAGTACCTGCTCAGCCAGCATGCAGAGCAACAGCAGCCCTTTAGGGAATACAGGCAATAAAGAGATTAAATTTGGCCCTCTTGTTACATGCAAGTGACTTTAAAGATTCATGGACAGTTTTATTCCAGCAGTCCAATTTTCTGAGCACTTGCCTTTATGCCAGTGTTGTCATTTTATTTAAAAAATATGATAGCAAATATGAACTTACAGTATCAAGTTGCAAAAAGAAGTGCTGGGCTTGGGGCTGGTTTTTTTCCCTTACTCAATTATTAGTCTGAGGAAGGTGAGAAATCCAATATTGTACCTATAAAGTGGGAAAGCTTAAAGGATATAAGCAACTTATGTTCCCTTGGATTGATCTGGGTTGTTTCAATGCATTTTTCTTCTTTATTGTGGAAATCATCACAGCTGATCTTGGAGCAAGTAAAAGATGTTGCTCCATGCAGAAATATTTGGAAAAACACTTGCTTCCCCAGGAATTACGGTAAAGTCTATTAATATTAGCCTACAGCCTATTTTTACAAATAGAATTATGGGTTTCAGTTTGTTGTGGTCACGTTTCTGCAAGACTATCTTGGATTCTTCCATCTCACTTCTAAAAAGGGACTGTGTGATGTATTAAGCAGTATCATAAATATAAGTCTTATATTTTAAGAACAAAACCTTAGGCCTCCTTGCATTCTCCATGATGTTAAATATTTCACAAGTTTGACTCTTTTGCAATCCTTTGTGACTTTATAAATTGTGGTTTTATGGATTAGAGTTCAAAAACTGGTGGATTTTTTTATAACTTCAAATAGATTGGGTGAAAGTAATTATTATTCTTTGAAATAATTACAAGCATGGCAACTATTTCAGGCAGAAATAACTGGGATTTCAAATTCTTACAGGCAAAGCTATTCATCAATCAAATAAATCAGTCCCTGATGGGAAGGGGAGAAGGAGTAATCGCATGTTTTTGTGGCACAATAAAACAAGGAAGATATTGTGTCTTAAAAGTCCTACTGCACAGATTTAAGATACGTTTTTTCCATTAGTACTTTAAGGACTAGGGAAAAAGTCAAACTCTATGTCTCTCAGGCTTTGAGATAAGCATAAAAAATTCCTTGTCTAAATTTAATTCCTTAGTTTCTCTAAAAATCTTGAGAATGGTTTTTAGAATAAAAAATGAGAAGTGTATGAGAAGACTAAACAGGCTAAAAATCTAGTAACATTTTGGTTTCCATGAAATTTCAATCTTTAAAAATTACTAAGAAAGGTACTTTATTCCTGCAGGAATCAAACTAGGAGTGGTATCAGCAGTGGGAAGGGTGGACAGCAGTAGAATGGGAAAACTTGGCTGCTGGGAAAGTGGTTACCATCCCAGTCTGGAATAGTAGAATCAAAATTTCTTTTGTAGCAAGGAAGAAGCTTGGGAAGAAAGGAAATAAAATTGTTTTATATTGAGACTTCTTTATATCCTAATGTTTGTTGGTTTGCATTATGAGAATTGGGGGTTTCTGTCTGTATTGACAGCTGTCGCCTCCGTGTCTGCTGGCTGCTTGAGCAACCAACCATCTTCTTAAAGCTTGTTCGTTCCCCAGAGGGCAGGAGAAAATGTTTGGACCATTTATTTTGAAAGATAATTATTGCTCTAAGCAACCGCTTAAAATTTACACTATTACATTGATTCGAGTGTAAACATATGAAAATTGTTATGATACTGAAAAAGAACATTTAGACTGAGAACGTCTGTTGTGAAACAGTCACAAGTTTTAAATCACTGTTGTTCTAGTAGGAGTCCTGTTTCTTTTCTCTGTACGAATATGGGTAAAGAGTTCAAATTTGGATTGTTAGAACTCGAGCTAGAGGAACAGATCAGGGAAGGGTAATTCTACCGTGGGCTGACTTTTCTTGGAAAGAAAACTTCCAGAATGATGCACAATACTCTGTACAATGCCAAGCCACCCTTTTCACAGTCGTGGGACTTTTCTCTTCAACTCCTGCATGTCAGGAGTTTGTGGTTAATCTAAATTTCATAAAAGCTTTAAACCTGGTTTGGCTTCAGCAAAAAAAAGGCATAATGACCTTTGGTCAATGTCAAGATGATCTCCAGTACCAAATTAAGCATTGCCTTGACTTCAGGAGGGTTTGTAATAATTTCATGTTTATTTCTTGTACTCCTTCTTCTCATGTAATTTGTTTGTTGAAATGTAAAAGTGTTGAATCATCTCACCAGAAAAAAAACCTATTTTAACCTCTTTTGACAGAAAAGGAGGAAAAGGGAAGAAAATGTCTGCATATTCTACACTTAGGAATGGATTGTTTTGGCAAACTTGGAAAATGGAAATGATGCCCATGGATCCTTCTGTCTGCTTCCTTGTCCTTCCATATTGGGTACTGTTGTGTGTAGAGCTGTTTTAAAATTCAGCACTACTTAACCCTCCCTGCCCCCAGTTATGCTTTTTTTTCATTAAGTAATAATTCACAACAGGATACGATGATGTTGTCCAGTCTGGCCACACCTAATCTGTGCTGGGACACACTGACTTCATTCACTGGTAGGTGTGGT
Organism: Poecile atricapillus; assembly: GCF_030490865.1. NCBI lineage: Eukaryota > Metazoa > Chordata > Aves > Passeriformes > Paridae > Poecile > Poecile atricapillus. The sequence continues at coordinate 7,168,553 of NC_081264.1, read as the reverse complement.
GATTATTAGACAGTTTGCCACCGCACCCTGGAGTGTTTTATTGCTAACAAAGTGTTCAGCTAAAGGAAACATCCCTTTTTCTGGCAGAAAAAAAAAAAAAAAGAGGCAACTTTCTGTCTCTAAAAGAACTCATTCCAGGAATGTGTAGTGTAAAAATTTCACAGCCTGGAATAATCACTGAACTTCTACCAAATATACAAAGAATTGTGTGGCTTTTTCCATTGAGTAACAGCATACTGCAATATTTAAAAATAATTATCTTGGTTTGTATGGTTCCAAATTTTCATCAGATCTTATGTAGAATGGCTGAAAGGAGGGCTCATATTTCTCTTCTTCCTCTGGCATGCAGAAAGGCTCATTTTATTGTGTGAACTTCTTTGTGGACAATCCAGAAGGGAAACTGCAGAGCTTTAGAAGTGGAAATATTTTACTTTTTGGCTGGTAGGTTGTTCATGACACAAAGCAACAGTGGAGGGTAAAAACAAATAGAGCTCATGTGTATTTCTGGTGAATATTGATGTTAATTGGATTTTGAGCTTCAGTTCAGTTTACAACCCTCTTTTGCTTGCTGTTAAAAGAAGCCTCTAACTTAATCAGAAATGATAAAAAGAAGCTGTTGTGCTTTGCAGAGCAACAGAAATGCCACTGATGAATGACCAGTCTGAGGTATTTTTAAATTCAGACTTGCTGGAGGGAACTGAACTTAGAGTCCCTTCCAAGTAATTAAATTAGACGGAAAGACTTCTTTAAAAATAGTTTAAGGGATGAACCATAGTAAGACATGCTAGTTTCTTACTGTGAATGCAGCTACGCTACTGAAATTATTTCCCTGGGTTGTAACTAGGGGAATTGCTGAATACTAACCAGCTGGAGGTGTGATTTCCTGTAAAAGTAGGAGAGGACAGAAAATCCAGTTTAAAGCTGATTTGTGACCTTGAGGAAAGAAAGATGAGACAAATGATAGAATTTCAGGAAGTGATGAGCTGCTCATGCCAAACATGTGGCCACCCACAGGAGATATTTTCCTCTGTCTTACTCTGTGTTTTACCCTGTCTTGCTGTAAGCCAATGCTGAGGTTCCAGAAGGGTGCTGGGCAGCAAGAGCCTCAGTTTCCCTAAAGCAAACTTGCTGATCTCTACCTGAACTGAGTTTAAAGCATGATAGTCAGGAAGTTGGGTATAGAGGCTCAACTAATAAAATTCAGTGATAGTCGTGTGTTTGTTAAGAGGAATGAGAAGGAAATGGCACTGTCTCACAAAGCTGAGCTGTGATGATGGTCTTCCTGGGAACTATTGTATCTTTGTAATAATTTTCAGAAGGGGCTGACAGCTTTGATGGCAGGGAAATATTTCATTTATTGCTGTTGTAAAAAATCTGCTTTTGTTGATGCTGTGGTGAATATCCTTTCCCAAGTCCTTACATCTACAGTTTCTTTTCCCAAAAAAGCTTACATGAGAGAGAGAACGTGCTAAACTGGACTGTCTTGCTGTTTGTCACAGATCAGTCCTATTTCCTCATTTTTTGATTATAAAATGAGGTGTAGAAGCCATGCACATTTGGCATATGTTTGCCATGCACATTTGGCATTTTGAAGAGACTATTTTTGTTCTGAGTGGAGGAGTATTAAGAATTCGTGATGGAAAATGTAGAAGCAGCAACACTGCAAATGCTTTGAGGCTCAGTAGTAGCATCTATGAGTTGATTTCTCTGCATTTATCTATGTTGTGATCGTGGTCACCACCATTCTAAAGCCTCCCTTTTCCTTACAGTTAGTTTTTGCTAGCTGCCAAGCTATTTCATGTGTCCCTATCAGTGGGAAATCCCTTCTCCTATGCAGGGAATGTAAAAGAAGCCAAGATTTCCTCTTCTTTCTTGCAGCTGTGAAGTGATGTCCAGCTCCTGTGCTGCACTTCTTCCATCAGAGGAAGGAAGTCTCCTTCTCTTTGTGAGTCTGCCAGGTAGAGTCTAGGGAGGAGCATAGCTGAGGATCCTGAGAGGCATTCCCCTGGCCAGATTTCTTTTCAGGAATCTTGAGGCTTGAGGAACTAAGCAAAAGATGCTTGCATACACCTGAAAGATAAGATCTGTTGGATGCGGTGTAGTATTTTGGATGATTGCCAGTTTTTTAATGCTGGAGGTCCTATAATGGCTGAATTTTGGGTGGTTTGGTTAAAAAATGGACTCTTGGCAAAGGTGGCTGTCTGCACATCAAATGTTTGGGCTGCCTACTTGTAAATCACAGACATTTCCTGAGCTACTAGCATTTAGAATAATTAATATATTTCCCTTCTCTCTTTATTTTATTTCTTTTTTTTTAATCACTTTGTACATCTTGTTTCTCCATTAGTATAAAAATATGGTCTGGAGAGCAATAAACAAATTAGGAGCCTCACTGTGCTTGTATACAGTAAGGCAGGAAATGGACCTCCTAAATGTGTGTGCAGGTGTGACCATAAAAATGCTAGAATGCTATTGTTCATTTGAAATGAGTTATTCTGGTGAAAACCCTGGAGTACTGGAGTTGTTTGGAACCAAGAAAAAGCTAAACTTGGCAGGGCTGTGCTTTAAAGACCCTATAGTCCCCCCTGCCCCTTCTCTGGCTTGTTTCTCATCTGTGGGATACTGATAAAGCCTTTTTCCCCTTGAGTTACTGAAAGTGGTGCAAGCCAGAGAGCTCATTTTTACTCTCCACTTGTGAATTTGCCTTATTAGGAGGTAGTCAGACAATTTCATACAAGTGTGTGACTAACTTTGGACTCCTTTTTTGTAACACTTTTGTCTATAGAAACAATTAAACAATTTCTCCACAAAAGAAGGACAGACATGCTGTTTTCCTTAAGTCCCTTCCAGTGTGTCCCTAATAAAGGGCTTGATCAAAGCATTTTGCATTGCTATTACACAGCCCAATTGTGGAAAGGGTCTGATTCTGGTTTTAGTGAAATGATCTCCCTCAAAAGTTGGCAAAAGCAGGCTGGCAGCATCTCCCATTTAGACTTGAGGATCCTCTAGAACACAATTCTGCTGGACATTCTTCATGTTGTTTACAGATCCAGCTGCCAGGCTGTTTCCCCTTGCATCTTTCAATGGGAGAACTTGAAACTGATTTTAATACCTGGACAAATTGTACAGGTAAGAAACTCTCCCTCTTTTTGTGGCTAAGACTGAATATTTTGTCCAAGGGAAACAAGAGTTTTATAGCAAGAGCAGTTTCTCTGGCAGAGCTTTAGAAATAAGACAGCTTAGCAACATTTTTTTATTATTATTTTTTTTTTAAAGTATGCTTTATAAAACATTTTCTGGAGGGAAACTTCACATCAGCAGTGATTTATCTTCCTCTAGGGGAAGGACTAGAGGCAGTGAAATACTTTGCTGTTTAATATCCAGTGGAAGAAATGGCTTCCCTCTCATACTAATGATGTTGTGTTAGCATCACTGAGGTCATATACCTCTGTGCCAGCCAGTCCACTGGGCAAAGTTCATTGTGCATTCTTATGGAGGCTAAGCAGTGTTTTCTTTTTTGGGAGGATATTCTGTCTAGTCTTTGGCATTTCACTTTGTATTGGAAACATAACAGTTCCTTCCTAGTGCACACATTATTTACAATAATATCCTATTCTTTCGGTATGGAGCACAAGAATGTGTTTGCAGGAAAAGGCCCTGTTTTAGGAGGACTGTAAATTAAGTGAAAAGGTGCATTTTGAGGAGGCTGCTTTTTTAAGATTTCTAACAGACCATGGTTGTAAAGCTTTCTAAACTAATAAAAAGAAAGCCGCCCTATATAAGTGGAGCCTTTTGTCCATGTTACAGCTTGAAGAAATGTTTCATTGGGACACTAATTTTAAAGGATTTTTGCGATTCTAAGTTTTCAAAAGTTTTATTTGTATTAATAAGTTCTTATTTATTTCTTCAGTTTAATGGCAATGGTACAGTCAATATGCTTATAATAGTCTTAAATAACAGATACACAAATATTTTTTTGTGTATTCCCAAGCTATAGTGAGGGTCCACCAAAGAATCAGCTTACAATTGCCTTCGTTGTTGCTTTTTCAGTAGGAGCTGCCTTTACAAAGGAAAGTACATGTTTTAAAAGCTCTTGTTGAGCTTTGGCCAGCAAATGGTGAGTTTGCTTTTGGCCCAATTATAGATCTGATCCAAAACCTACTGAATTTAAGTGGAATGATTCCAGTCATTTTGAAAGAGTTCTGGATCTGGCCCATATTTTTAGCAAAGGGATGATGAAGGGCTGTACCTCAGCATCTGTCAGTTCTTTCTAGCAAGGCCACATCTGGGTTCTTTTGTAGTTTGCTTCTGCTTTATCTTAGACTTCAGTTCCACTCCTGTGGGCCCGGAGCCCAAGCTTCTGGTTTTTTTTATAATCCTGTCCTTCACCTCTTCTTCAACACCCATTGTGAAGCAAGCAGGACAAAGTACTGGTGTAAAAACCGTAAGATCTTCCAGACTTTGCATGTTTTGGCTTTGTGTGTTTTTCTGAAGTTTGTTTTTGCCAACATCTCCCTCCTTTGTCTCTCACATATTTGCTGTTTTTCTGAGATACTGGAGGAGCATTTCTAATGAAGAACAGCACAGATGTAGCTACAAAGCTGGCAATATATTCCCTTTCTGGAAAAAAAGCTATGAAATGGTCTGCCCAGATAGGATGTTAAGGGAATGATTTTTCCTTTTCCATCATATCAGATTGTTTTGCAAGTATATTGTAAGTGGGAGGATGTGTGTAGGACACGTGTTTTAGAAAACTGTTTTCTTATCTCTGTAGGCCTGGCTGACCAGGCCAATTTCATACTCCTGATAGTTTCTTTGCAGTCAAGTAGGTTTGGGTATGAACTAATGCATATCTTCAACGTACATCTGAAAATTGCAGTTTCATAAGGTTTGAGTTGTATCAGAGATGATGCTGGAGCACTGGTGTGTATTCTCACACATGTCATAACTCTTTATTTAAATAGTCTTGGGTGTAAAATTAGCTTACAGATGTGTTGGGCTGGGGAATCAAGAGCTGCTGATGCCTCATTCTTCTGGCAGTCCTTGTTAACACTGTGCTTATATAATGCTCTTTGAGGGGACACTGTTGCATAAACACCTCTGCATTGCCTCACTGAAGGTTACTGCTTTTGAGACACTTGTTCTTAGTACCCTGCATAAGAGTCTATTAGGCTGGATTAAGATGTGGCTTTGTACACTTGCTGTTCAGCTGCTGGGATCTTTGGAGGAGTCAGGTGGGAAGGAAGGGGAAAGAATGCTGAAAAGATCAGAAATAGCTGCAGGGAGAAATTACTGCAAATTCATAACTGTCAAAAACTGTCAAAACCTTTAAATAGCTTGCTGGGCCAATAAAGCATCAGTAGAAATGCATTGCTGCAGAGCTCAGTTCCAGGCAGCCTCAGTATTACTAAGGAATGAGGAGTGATCCTGTCTCTCATATCTCTGTGACTTAAGACTTAAAAAAACAATTGCTAGATCCATTGCTTGAAGTCTAAATGGGCTGTGAATAGGACCCTGTTTCTTGTGGTGATGTTTCTGGAATTAAAACACTTAAAATGTCATTTTGGATGCCTTTTGGCTTCCTTGTTAAGATGCTTCAGTAAGAGTTTGACGTAGTTGAGTAGGGAGCCAGGAAAATTAATTTCTCCCTATAGTGTTTTCAATGGTTTATGCAGTATTAACATCTATACGTATATACACACATGCATATATATGTATACATACAAATACATGTAAATAAAAACACCCATAATAGAAGTAGGACAATTATACTTTGTTCAGAAGTCAGCAGTTCAATTTTTTCCTCATCCCATCAAGTTTCAAACTCATCAAGCAGGACCTGCATTTCTCTCTACTTTGTTTCTTCATCACTGTTTGATCCAGCAGTTTGTTGTTCCCTCCTTCTACTGCACCTAAATGGTTTTTTACATAATTTGTGTATGAGGGATGTGTGAGTGAAAGCCATGTCCAAACAGGAGATAATGTTTTGAACTTTTCAGGTGTTGGACTAGTGTGTTGAAACTACTCCAGGATTTTGTTTGGTTTGGAAAAGGAAACTGTGGGGTTTTTTGCTCTTAGTAATAAAATCTCCAGGGTGAATTTTGATGGCTGAGGTCTGTTTTTCTGAATTTAAGCATCCAGTGTGCATAACTGAGATTTTTGCCAAGGCAACTGGAACTACTGTGATTGATCCTATGGAAAATTTGAAAGTTAGGATGTACCAGAGTGTTACAGGTGTGTTCAGGGGCTCATCTTTTTAATGTACAGTTTGACTTTGGTCCAGAGAGGTACAAGAAGATGTGGGTGTCTGAACAATATGCTGGATAGGAAACTTGACTGAAAAAACTCTAACAGGATCATGATGTTACTGGACATAGCCAGTAATTGTTTTTAATATTTTTATTTTGGATTGTACTACAAATTACTTGTTCTTTATAAGCTGAGCTAATTGGATTACAGAATGAGAAGGATACAGAGAGAAGGGAGGAGTAATTAACAATACCCAAGTTGACATGTACTGTGGACTTGCTGTCTGGTCAAGGAAAGGAATGAAGTCCATTGAATGGATGTGGAGAAATCTGTCTACCCAGGGCTGGGAGCTGGTTAACGGCTAATCCAGGAGTTGTGTGCTGCTGGCTCTGAAGCTGCAGGCTTTGCTTGGCAAGTGAATTTTGTAGCATTTGGAAAAGAATGGGACTCAACTTTTCTTGTGTTCTTGAGGATTGAGACATACTGTTTATCATGGCTATTCTGTACCATGACTGAGAAATCAATTCTAAAGGAGGGGAAAAATTTTGAGCAGACTTGAACATGTATTGGAAGTGTAGGAGCTCTATCTGTGTTAGAGAAAGATTTGATTAGAGGACAGTGTGCACCTGGAGCACTGCTTGGTGGTGTTCTTGGTCAGGTAACTTAGGGCTTTCTAATATATCAGCACATGCAATGGCCTTGGGGTTTAATTGTGCAGTACTTGGGGAAAAGGCAGGGCTTTTTCAGCAGAAGCATAGTGAGAGCTCTGGGCTGTGCTGCTGGGGGAAATCCTCTCCTGCTCAGCTCTACTCTGAAATGGGCTGCTTGTACATGCAGAGGGAATAACTCATAGTGAGAGGGGTCTGGGAACAAGTTAGTTTAAACTCCTAAGCCATTCTTCTACCATCCACAAGAAAGTGGTATTCAAACTTCTGCAATAATTGAAATTACCTATAAATAATGGGATAGGGTGGCTTACATCAGAACATGTATTTCTGTGCTGACAATGCACAGCATCTGCTTCTGCTTTAAGGAAGGACTGTAGAGACTTGGGGAAAAAAAGCCTTTGGCATCACATGCAGGGGGAGCTAATAAAAAGCTATAAATCGAGTAAATATATGGGCCTCTTCACACTGACAGTTCCCTTTGAGAAAGTAATTAAGGATGGGGATGAAATTTTAAAGAAAACACATGCACTGGGAGACTTTGAGTGGATCTCAAACAGCAGAAGAGTAAAGAATGTATCAGTACTTTCTTGTGGAATATAAAATAACCAGCCTTTATAGGGTGAGCTGTAAGTCAGAAATTTTGCCCCAGACTCTGCTGCCTAATTGAGGAATGGCTTAGCCTACAGTATGTCTTCCATTTCTGATGAATCTTTGAAATGAACTGTGTTGCTGGATAAAACACATGGTATTTATGTTTTGACAGCAAAACAAATACCATGTATTCATATGCTTGGACACTAATCTTTTGAAGAGAAAAACAAAACCCAAACTCAGCCATGATAAAATCTTGGCAGCAAAGTAGACCCAGATGAACTGCATTTTGTATGCAGTACAAAAAAGCTTCAGTTTTTTCTTCCCCATGCCTGGCTGACTGGCCTTAACACTTCCCAGCAGATAGTTTGCAGTTGCTTCCAGGTTATTTCACAGGCTGTAGTTATCTTTCTGATTGCAGTCAATATTCTGTCAGTGATAAATTTCCCCTGATGGTTTTTAGGAGAGTACATGAATGTGAGATGCTACAGGACAACTAAGGAATGGAATTCTTTAAAGAATCACTCTTGACTATGATTCACATTGTTTGCAGTCTCTCCTAAAACACACCAAGACTGTATATGCTTCTAGAGTGGCTTTTTCAAAAGGGTATTGTTTCACAGGTAATAATTTCAGTGCAGCAACTGCAATGAAAGTGGTTGTACTAAACAAAGTTATAGTTAGAGAAAAATCTGCAAGATTGATTTCCCTTTTCTGCTTTGGCAAGAGCGTTTTTATTCAAGCAATAACTGAAATAGTGTTGAGCAGATTTGAACTTCTCAGGATCACTGGGAAGAAATGGTGGATAGAGTGGGAAATGGCTCAAAGCCACCACATGTTCTTTCCTGTATATGCCTGATACGGTCAGGGCTTTGAGCTGAAGTCTTGATTTCTAGAGGTAGGAGTTCTTCTAGAGTTCTTTTTCTGTAGTGAGCTTTTCTCAGACTGCTGTACAAGGCTGATGACATTCCAAGAAAAAAAAACTGCATTAAAAGAAGGCATCAGCAATACTTGTGCTTCCTTTAAAGTCTGGGCTCCATTTCCTTAACTCTTTGCCATGCTTTAGCGCCATTATTTCCGGTGGGATTTAAATAGACTCTTCACTGTAACACAGGGCAGACTCGCTCGCTTTTGGCTGGCAAAAAGCAGGAGTTGAATTAATATCTTCTCTGATAGTAGTTCAAGGGTTTGAATAGCCATTAGCAGTAAATGACTGGTAATTACTCTGGCTTCCTAACCTAGCAGAGACCCTGCTGCTGTATTAATCTCTTGGATGTGGAATGCAGCAGAAAGGTGTTAGGCTGTGAAGGCTGCCCTGTGCAAAGCTTGAACCAAATCTCAGTCAACAGATGAGCATAACCAGCTGCTGCCTTTTGATCTGGAGAACTACAGGACTTCATTGACTCAATAGCAGTATGCTCTTATTAGGTACCAAGTAATGTTATTTCTTCATTGGATTTCTGTAGCAGTTTGCAGTTTACACTCCATAGTACTGGTCTAGGGAGAGACTTTACAAGCCTACTGTATTTTCACACAGCTCTAGCCTGGGAGCTGCCACTCCAGAGATGCTTTAAAAGGAGCTCTTTTGAAAATGTGTCTTTATTTTGGTGGCAAAGTTCTGCAGAAGAGCTCAGGAGGTGTATTAGTGGGAAGGGTTTGGCTTAGGACTGATGACCAGCTTTCCTCTGTTTCAGATCTTAGTGTTCAGGAAATCAAATGTATGCTTTATGAGTTAGCACAGTTGAAGCTGTATATAATTTTATAATGTACCATGTAGTAGAAGAATGAAAGGTTTTATCTACAAGGAGTGCAATACTTAAAAGAAGGGCTTTTAGTCAATTTTAGTAGATTGAAACAAACCTGTGGATACTTTTTAAATCTGCAAACTTCATGCAAACATCCAGTTATGCTCTGTAGATCATTTGCTGGCTGGGGGTGTTTTAGCTAACACATTCAAGATGGATATTTGGCAGTGTTTCCTTTGAACTGCCTGGATGGCTGAAAGGCCGAGTGCTTTATTACACATCTCATACTGGGACTGCTCTCTGTGCTACCAGAGGCATGTCAGTTTTTCTGTTGGTGAAGTTGCTAGTAAAAGTCTTGGAGTGTGTTTTGGCCAACTAGAAAGTATTTGCAAATCTCATCCAAGAAACAGAATAGTGCAATCTGTTATTTTTGTGGGATGGTGGGTGGATTTACAATGCAGTTGAACAAAATAAGATTATGCATAGGCTTCTGGGTCTCTGTAGTAATTCTGCTTCCTTCAGAGCTTCTGTCTTTTTGTAAACCGTCTCAAACAGTACAGTTTTAAACCTCTTTCTGGAATTGAAATTATCAATTTAGATCTGGGAAAAGCTGATCCAACAGTAAATTGATGTCAGTCACAGCCAATGTGTTCAGACCAAAGACTTCTTTGCCTGCAGAGACCTGGATTGTAGGGAATCCCACGTGTCGCAGAGTTAAATCAGTGATACACTGGAGTCATAATGCCAGAATTACTGCTTACTTGGGTATGTGTATATATAAATAAAGAGATTTAAACTTTTGAAGAAGATTAGAATGAACTTTTAAGCATTTTTCGGTGGTACTTATGAAGATGGCTGGGCAAGATTCTACAGAATATTGTACGTGTGTTTGGGTAATGACAAAATAAATTCTTACGGTTTCATACTTTCTCCCTCCTCTCCCTACTCACTGGACTTCAAATCTTGAAAAGAGCTTAATAAATACTTATTAACATCTCAAATCTTCTAAAACTTAGTCCCAAATTCTGTGCTTCAGTCTTGTGGAGTACCCGTAGTATGCATCAGTTTCTCCAAAGAGGATCTGTATCTCTGTACTTCATTCCTAAAAGACTTAAAATGTTTCTAAATTCCATAAAATACCCAATGGGCTTTCCTTGATACTAAATATTGATAGTACACATAATCGAATATTCTATTTTTGAAGTTTATATCTGAAACAATATAGAACAGACTGCCTTAGTTTAGCATTCAAGTATTGAAAATTTGGCCTACATTTTGAAACTGCAGGCCTTATTTCCCTAATATTTCCCACAAAATAATGCAATAACTTGGGCTTTTGAAGCATGTGATATGAGCTGGGATCAGATGCATTCTGCCTAACTTCTGCTTACGTACCCCAGCTGTTTCCTTTCAGGGATAGGACACTGGTGGACCAAATTTCTCATTCCCAATAAGTGTGTCTGCAAAGTACAAAGCTTCCTGCATTACGTGATCTGTACCAAGTCTCTTGCCAGCAATGTTTAAATGTAAAGGTAGAAACTGAGAATTTAGTGAGTCTTACTAGCTGAAAGCTGAAGTTTGTTATTCTGTTAATAAAATAGGTTATGCTCAATATAAAATCAGCTGTTACCAAGTGCCACAGTGCCACTTTTGAAGGAAATGCTTGTGGTAATTGACTGTTGATGTTCTGGAACATTCCTCTGCTTGTACCCCTCTTAAAGCATAGGAGAGAAAGGTCTGGAAAGGGAGCCAGCATTTAGTCAGGTGGACAGAATTTACAGGATAGATACTGAAAATGGAATCAAACATGAGAGGCAAATACCTGAGAGATTTTCAGATGGTTTATGTGGGTACAGTAGGTGTTAGCACATTGTCCTACTAAGCACAGATAAGTAGTAAACTCAGCTCTATCTACTTGCCACCTGTTTCTTTGAGTTTATTTTTCTTCCTTCCTCCCTCCACTACAGGTAAAACCCAATGCCTTGTTGATGGAAGTATAGCAAATAGGAAGCATTATTTCCCCTTTTTCCCAGGAGGGGATTTACTTATGAGTAATAAAACCCCAAACTGTCTGAACCAGATCCCAGGGTTCACTTCAGTCCTCATTTTGATTTGTAAAGAAAAGCAGTCTCTCGTGGAGAGGTTTAGGAGACATCCTGCCTTGCATGGTATTTCATAAGAATTGAGATGCATTTGAAATACAAAACAGATGCATTTGAAATACAAAACATTCTTTCATCAAAGTGTCTTTTCAACTATGGATAAAAGTCAGACCTGATGGGGTGGATTAGCTTTATCTAGGGTGAGATTCACTCTTCAGCTTAAATACTGGTGTTCTTCTCCTCTGGATTTCCTGGGCTTCAAACTGAACTCAGAAGAAGGAGGATTTTTTATAGGTAGCTGCTGATTTATTTTACCTCCTCTTCAGAGCAAGGTTTCACACTACAAATTCAAGTGGCTAGGAAATGCATGGTGAATTGATTGTAATGGGGTGTTTTTCTGCTTTCTACTCTTTCCTCTGCCTGTGCAATCCAACCAGGCTTGCAAGTGTTTCAGAACATGTCAGTTCCTAGATTCCATGGGGCATAGGGCAGTCAAGCAAGTCGTATTTAAATCTACCCAGTGACTTGTGTTCCCACTTAAACTGAAATTCTCAGTGTCAAGCCTTTTAGGTGGAGGTTGATCAAAAACAACCTTTGTTTTCATGTTAAGTTACAACATCAGTCTTATAGAACTAAGTTTTTTCACCTCTAAAATGAAGGTGCTATTCATATAGACTTACGTTTAAATTAATTATTTCCATTCGTCATATATTGGCTATGTAAGTCAACAACAAAAAAATAAAAGGACCTGTCCAAAGCCTTTAGGGAGCTCATTTAATGTCTCACTTAAATATTGACTTAGAGAAATGCTTATCTTTTACATTAAAGTGTGAGTATAACATAACCAATAAACCATTTTCTAGGATTCTGATTCAGTGACCAGCTGAGAGATTTTCATGGAGCTTGATGTGCTGCTTCACAGGAACTAAAGATCCCAGGGGTGGGTTACATCTTTAACATGTGAGTCTGTGTTTGGTGCTGTTGGATATTGAGAGGGTTAAACAGTGAAAGAATGCAAAAGAAATATCACTAGTTCATGATAATTTAAAAGTGGTCTAAAATTTTGAGGGCCTGAATGTGACAATGTCCCTTTTAAAATATAATCATCATTTATCCTGTGCCTAATAAGAGGTAGAATATGCTAAGCAGTACATAATCCTTGCCCTAAAGAAATGTCCTGTGCTCAGTGGATGTGAGGCACCAAAGAGAGCCATGAGGGTGTCATTATGGATATAACAGGCGCAATAGGTGGGATTTGAAGATGCACAAAGCACTGCAGATACAATGAAAAATCCATCTGAATAAGAAGCAATGCAATAAAAGTCATTTCCACCAACAGGTACCAATGGTCAGAATGTGCTGGTTTAGAGACTCCAGAGTCAAGGTGACATTGACCCAAGAGGGTACCAACATTTCAAGGTTTAGAATACAAGAAGAGGGGAAGAAAGAAACCCTTTCTTTGTAGGAGGAGTAAAAGTAACTTAGTAAGCAAAACAGCTGTCAAGACAAGATCTGTGATTGTCTCCTGCAATGCTTGACTGCAGGTAAGAGGCAGCTCTGAGATTCTTTCAGACAACAGTAATATCTCTGCATATTTTTAGCTGTCATAAATGGTGTTCAGGTGTTCAGGAACTGAAGGGGAAACAGCCAAAACAAAGAGATGTTACAGACAGTTTTGAGCAATATGTAAATGGTTAAGCTGAGAGACACTTAGAGAGGCTATAAGGAACAAAGGCTTTGGTAGTGGCTTGAGCGCTTTAAAACCATGGGGGGAAAGAAGCAGCTGTGTGTGTTGTAATTGTTTATTATGTAGAAACTGGCTGTTTGTAGTTAGTACCTCTCAATTGAACTCTGCTTCCCAAAAACCTAAAAGCTGTTGGAGCTTGGAGCACATGTCCTTCTGGGAGCATTAAAGAGAAGTTGGAAGAGAGTTTTGTCTTGGAGCCTGGGCAGAAGGAGGTCAGATTTCTGTTAGTCCCTGTCAGTGTAATAAAGCTGCAATTGCTGTCTTTGCTGCACTTTTCAAATGGATCCCATCCCTGGGCTGTGTGGCCCAGGGTTGTGCACACTGTGCTTTTCCATTTGTGGTTCCACAAACAGCACTCTTTTTAAAGCTGAAGGCAGAGATGAGTGAATGCAGCTCCAGATGGGAACTGACAAGTTTGAAAACATGTCAGCATGTGTATATTTTTAATTTCAAAGGCATCACACTAGCATTAGAGTTGCTTTAATCCTAGAAGTAACTCTGTAGAACTATACAATTCTTAAACATCTCTACCATAGAACAGGCGTCTTGGCAAAAACACAAGCCCCTGTGGGCCACTTAATCTCTAATGAAGGTGAAATATTCTTATTCCAGTCTTTTGGACTGATAAGCTACTTATTGAGGATATTGTTGTTTGGACTTATTCTGACATTATGTACATCAATTGCAGAAAACTGAGGAAGAAAATTTTGTTTTGGACACCTAAATAATATTGGCTTTTGGAATTCAGTCCACAGAGTTCGGTAAGGTTGAAATTGAAGATTAATCTAAACAGATGCTATTAATAGTGGTGCTGCTAGGAGACTGAGCCTGAATTCTCTGTACAACAGCTGATGTCTGCTCTGAAATATGTTTGGTGTTGGTGCTTGAGATGTAGATTTGGAGGTGGGAAAGATTCTTAATGCAAGGTTTCATCACATGGGGATTATTTTGTTTCTTAGTTCACGCTACAAAATGACATTGCCCTCCAAGACCATTTTTTTGCCAGTAGGGGTTCTCGAAGGGAATGGAGGGTGTGCCTCCACTCTATAATGGGAATCAACATATTGGACTACTTAAAATTGCTTCTCACTTCCACTGTGCAAGACTGATACAAAAAGCAGCAGCTCTGGTCATATCTGCTGTGCCTTGTGTGTTGGCAGGAAGGCAGTGAAAACCAAGATTGAGTGCTCAGTGTTTGTGTGTATTTAAGACCTTTAGGAATGCCAAAATTCCTAGTTGTCTGTTACAGTGAGGTATCTAAACAAATAGATGTCTGGGTTCAAGCTTCCCTCCAACACCTACACCTGACTTGCTGAGCTGTAAGCTACAGTGGAATCTGAGTGCCTGATTTCTACATGACTTCTCTCCTGAGCTGGAAAATATTTGGTTAAATAAATTGTTAAATAGTGTCCTATTTCACAACAGAAAGAAGGATTTTATTATTTTTTTTTTTTTATTAAATTTGCATGCCTAGAAAAATGGCTGATACTGCTTCATCATGGGCTTCACTAACAAAGATTTTTGTTTCTTTGATATAGTTTGTCAATGTCTCTGTGTTAGTGCTCATGTGCCATAAATCTTAGAACAACGACCTGTGATAGTAACTGGTACAAAATGTCTGTAGGCTTAATCAGTGTCTCCATCAACCGCTTTCATCTCAGTGAAAAGAACAGAAGAAAAGAACAGAAATAGCATCTGCTGAAGTGATAACCTGAGGTCCTGAGGCAGCCATTGCTTTCTGACCTCCTTGCACAGTTTCCTTCATAAGGAGACCCATTTCCAGAGCACAGCTTTGTTTCAGGTGTGTGGAGAGCCTGGAGGTGCTTGGTTAGTGGCCCCTGGCAATTGATCCTGGAGGCCTTTGACTTTTCTGCTGGGATCATTTTATTGCCTTCCTGCCTGAAAACAATGAGCTTTTAGTTCTGACACTTAGTGAGATTAGACCTTATATAAATGGCCCTTATATAAAATGCAATGGAATGGTAAAATTGCCCAATTAGTAAAACAAAAAGCAGACTACATAATTGCATAAGAAGTGAAAACCACAGATGTGAATACCTGGGCATGCTGTGTGGTGTTAGTGTAGGAAGCCTAGTTATGGTTTCTGGTTTTTTCATGAAAAATGTTTCTTGAGCAAGTTCTAATCATCTGACTCTGCAGAAGAGATTAAACCAAAACAGACCTTAAAAGACAATAGAAACTGTTAATATACTGTTAGGCCAGGTTTGAATTGGCTTACCAAGGGCAAGCTGTGTCCAGGTGAGTGTTCTCTGATGGTAAGAACTAACCTGCCAGAGGTCTAGTGCTGAAAACCACTGAATGCTACAAGCTTGCTGCTTGGATGATTCATATATTGGTATTTCCCAGCTTCACACATATCTGCAAATGGTACATTCCTAGTTTCTGCTTTTAAAAAACAAATTTCTATTGAGCAACTTCTTATCTCTCCTTACTATTTTTGGTATTCCAACCAAAGATGCCCAGACTGAATCTGAATACTGGATAAACCTATTTATTCTATTTAGACTGCTTCCTAAGGAAATGCCAGGCTTTTGCAATTACCCTGTCAGCTGAATAATTTCTAACTTCATTGGTCAGTTTTCACATTTGAGAAGAGAGCTGGAAGCCTGGAACAGCATTGCTCTTTCTGAAAAGGAAGGGTGACACAAACATTTCTGTTCAGGAGGAAGCAGCAGCATTTAGCTACTGCAAATCATTTGGCAGGAGCTGACCAATGAATTGTCCAGTGTGGACAGGTCATCTTTGCTTAAAATTTCCTCTTTATATATGAACTATATACACATGTATCTCTAAAACAATGGGAAGGGCTGTAAGAAATACCTGAGCATGTCAAATGAGACCAAATGACAGAGAGGAGACTACCTCAAACCTGAAACAAATTTCCTCTGAAATATAGCTGTGATCCTTCGGTTGTTTTTCTTTGGGGCTCATCTCACTGCTTGAAGTAAAAAAAAACCAAGTGCTGTTTGATTTGATATTATTGCAGGGAAGAACTTCATGGGTCATCAAATCCAGCACTATGAAAAAACGTGCATTCAACCAAAAGCACAGTTGATAGATGTACCTGCCCTTCATCTTGCGTCTTGAACTGCTTCAGATTTCTGATAGCTCAGATGTCTTGCTTGGAATGAGAATGGTACATTTTACTGTTGGTGCTAAGTTATGAGCTTGCTGGCTCTGTCTGCCCTGAGCTTTACTGTCATTGGCACAGGAATGCTGGAGTAGATAAGAAGTGATGAATGACTAGTTCTTAGGGTTTTTTCCTAAGCATCTGCTGTTGGCCCCTGTCAGAGGCAGGAGGATGAGCCTGCTGAACTCATGCTCTGGTATCAAACAAGTGTTATTTTCTTAAGAATTTTGAAAATCTTCTCTCCCTCTGAAGCGGAGGAGAGGAAGGAGGGGGGTCCTACATGACTG
Source organism: Poecile atricapillus (assembly GCF_030490865.1). Taxonomy (NCBI): domain Eukaryota; kingdom Metazoa; phylum Chordata; class Aves; order Passeriformes; family Paridae; genus Poecile; species Poecile atricapillus. Next base: position 7,152,013 of record NC_081264.1, on the reverse strand, counting down.
GACTGCTGTCATGCATCGTGCTTGGGCCAGGGAGTAGGAGGGCTGCAATTTCTAAACAAAGCATTGATGTTTCTTCATGTTGCCTCCCTTCACCCAAGGACTGATGGCTTCACCCTGATCCTGTCAGCTGCACTCCACTATCCCTTGGACTTTCTCAAGGAAGCAGCTTTGGCAAATGGTTTTTTCTCCATCACACTCACATGTCAGAGAGTATCTGTGGAAATGGGAGGCTGCTCCATCACACTCATATTTTGAAGAAGAACTGGAAGCTGTGCAGAGAGATGATCAGAGGTTCATTACACACCACCTTGGAAACAGAATGTTTGGTTATCTTTAACTTTGCAAAGTTCTCTATATCTTAGCCAGAGATTCTGGGGTTTTTTTGTTTGAAAGGCATGACTGAATGTAAAAATGGCCCTTGAAGGGGCCTCCATGAAGGACTTGCATGTACGAGGTTGAAGGCTGTAAATGATTGAAATCTACCATTCTATCTAATACCTGAGTTTCTAGGGAGATCTCTAGATTTCACTTGTGCAAATGTGACCAGTTTGAACATCTGAAATTACAAATAAACAAGTTAAGCTTGGTGCTATGAATAATAATGTTTTTGCCATGGTTTCTGAGTGTGCTGGTTTATTTGTTCACTGCTCTTCCTCCCTCCTTGATTAATTTGAATTTCTAAAATTTCCTGACTTGAACATCCATGAATCTAAAAAAACCTGATTTTGCAAACACTTGCATAGACACACATATGGGGTCACTTTATCTTTTGACATTAGAGCTTTGTGAGGAGTAAAAACATTGACATAATCCTAGAGCATCTGTTTCTAACTGGATGATGAGTCCACTTGTGATTTATTAAGGAAATAAAGAGAAGCACTGATTTGTATCTGAATATCCAGGGCAGATATGAGTGGAATAATCTCTCAAACTTTTTTTCCTTTGTAAATATTTCAGTTTAGTAGGTTTGGGTCTTAAACTTTTCCATTACTCCTTAGAGGATCATGTTGGATGAGCCTTGGACAAGGAACATGTGATGCTCTTTAATATTGGCAGGTCTTGAAAGCTCCTGAATAGATTAAATGTCTTTTTGCCTTCTTAGAGATGGCCTTCTTGCCCTTTTTAGAGTTTGGATCTAATCCAAGAGAAGGCTAGGACTTAGCTCAGCTGCAAACAAAACCTGACTACTGGCTCCTGAATTATGAATTGAAACTTCACATAATGGAAATTTGAAGCCCAGTAGTCTAAACATAAAAGTTGCCTTGCAGTGTTGTTTTGAATGAGTGCAGGTAGTTTTGCTGGGTTTTTTCCTGCATAGTTTTTGCTTCCCTTCCTGTCTCATTCTTACTTGTTTTAATACCTAATTGTGGGCATACAATACATAATTGAGAGGCTCTGGTACAGGAAGCTTTTTAAATTCATGTGAAATGTGGAAAACATAACTCTTTAACTTCATATTTAAAGGTGCAGTGTGATAAGGGTCTAAGGGAATGACTGCAAGATTATGTAAATGTGTATATAATATCAAACTAGCTTTAATACTGTCTAGTCCCCTATAATGTTCAGGGGAGATTGTAATATTGATTCAGTATTCCCAAGTGCTAATTTTGGCTAGAAAATGTCAGTATTAATTTAATTACTTCATGTTTCTGTCCATCTCATCATCATAGCCTTGAATGATGGCTTTATGATAGCCTTTCTCCACTCTCAAATTTAATATTGAAGTAATTCAATGTTTACTTCATATCCAGCCCTTACTAGAATGATAGAGGTGTGCCTGTCCACAAGTGTACCTGAAAGTCTCTGCAGGATCTTGCACAGATGTAAAAAAGGTACAGCTAAAAGGAACAATTATCTTGTTTCACCATCTCTCACCCATGGGTATTACCTTGCCCATTAAAGTACATTTTTCTGAAAAGCTTACAATTTTTACAATTTTACAATTTTACAATCTAATGACACCAAGTGAAGTATTTGCTGTTTTACTTCTTGTTTTCTTCCAATAACTAATTGGCCTCATCCATAAATTGGTATTATATTTCTAATTTCTCTTGCTTGAACTGTGCAGCAGCTTCTGGGACTGAGCCCCACTGTACCATCCCTCCTGGGTAAAGAGTCCTTTAGCATCTCCTCAGGGTTACTTCTTGCTGTTTGTAATTGTCACTTCCCAACAGAGAGAGTGTTTAAAGTCTCTTATAGAAACCTGTTGTTTCAACACTCAGATTTTTTTTTCATGGTGGTTTCTTTTCTGCCACCTTCAATTTTCCAATGCAAATTTAAAAATTTGGATACTAAGATTTGAATGTAATACATCAGTGGTGCCACAGAATCACGCCCTGACTTTCTGTTCCCTTGTTTCAGAAAGCTGAAGGCTCTGTGAGTCATTTATTCATTGTGCTGTGGCAGTGGCTGCTCCTGAGTCACTCACCTGCCAGGATGCTGAAGTTCTTCTAGACATCTTTCCTGAAGTGGTTGCCTGTGCTCTCTGTTATCAGAGGTGTAACTCTGTCTCTGGCTTTGCCTGTTTAACTGATGTCAACTGAATATGTGCACATTTTTATTTCTTCTTTATACTTTTATTTTTTATTTCATCCTGCCAATCTGTGTGTTAGCAGAACATTTCTTCCAAGGAATTGGTTATATCTAGACTTCAGCATTTTTATGTATCTGCATGAGCATTTGGCTAACTCTGATTAATGCAAAACCAAGCTAAAGCAATTTCATTCCCCAGTGACTTTATGCTGTCAACTACTTTGAGATCTGTCAGTTAGACAACCCTTAATCCATTTAGCATGTGCTTTATTGACATGAGCCAAATTTGTAGTTGGAGTATCATGTGGTGTAAGTCATGTGCCTTGAAAGTCTTAAGTACTCAATCAACTCTACCAGCTAAACTCATGACTTCAAATTCTGAAATCAGGTTTGTTTGAATATTAGTATCATAAACCCCTTGAGATTGCCATTAGTTGCATTTCTGTCCTTTAATAGAAACCTATGCAAATTTTTCAGTTTCAGTCCAGCACTGGTTTTGGATGAACAAGGTTCCAGGGGCCAAGGCATGAAGTCAGCAGTCATTTCTTCAGGGAACTGTGGAGAATTGCATCCAGTGAGACTTACATTTAAAAATGAACTCATTACAGGCTGAGTATTGGTTAATGCTGTTAAAAACTGCAAACAGACTGGAAAATTTGGAGCTGATATATTAAGTGTTGGGTGAGGAAAGTGTTTCAAATAGATCACAGGCTGCTGGCTTCCATCAAGACATTGGCAACTCTTGTAATTGTGCTTCTGTGTTCCAAGTGCCTGTCAGAGGTCAGCATCTCTGGGAACGACAGTGTTTGTATTTGATGTCATTGTTTATGCTTCGATTCACAAGCCTTTCTTTTCGTGTTTTCTTCAGTAGAAAGAGACGTTGTTAATTAATGTTCCTAGATAGGAAAGCCCATCACAGTTTAGCTAAACATAGCATGCACTTCTTGATAGGAATGCTCATCAAAGTTTAGCTAAACTTAACGTGCATTTCTTAAATCTTTGAACTCCTTGTGTGGAGAAACTGGCCTGGCCTCATAATCAAAAATTAAAGTGGGGCTACTGCTGATTTCAACTTGATCTCTTGCTTTAGATTTTTAAGTTCAGAGGCTGTTGCAGCAGCTTCCCAGGACCCAGTGTCTCAGAAAGAGGATCTCACTGTTAACATCACACACTGAGTGTTTGGGAGAAGAACTGATTTGATAACTTTTCTGCTTGAAAGATAAATATTGAGGGAACTTCAGAATATTCAAGGGCTTCCCTCTTTGCAAATTTATATCACTATACTGTCATTTCGAAAGAAGAATCTGTTACACTGTGGGAAGAACGTCATGGAGTTTAAAATTAAGTCTATTTTAGTTTTGCATAAATCCATCCTTACTAATCTTAATCTGCCTTTACTAATCTTGCTAGCCTTCTGAAAAATTGGAAAAGGCTGGTTTGAAATCAAGAGTGTGCAAACTCGAGTCAAAATCCAGTTCCTGAAGGCAGCTGGTGTGCAGTCAGCACCCTTTCCATGCTTCTGATGGAGCTTCTGATAACTTGAATTATCCATGACTGATGTCTTTATCACAGCCTCCTGTGCTGTAAGGTGAGGGAGAGCCATCTGCTCACAGCAGGATTAATCCAATTGATGGCCCATGAACACAAGCTGCTGCTTCATGGATCTGCCTCTCTGAGTGATGGGAGAGGCTGTTGCTGTCGTATCACTGTAGAGACAGGCATGTGGCTCACTGCACTTGCAAAAGGTCCCTCAGGACACCCAAGCTTTGTTCTCTACATCAGCAGCAAAAGAAACACTTGTTTAGGGTGTTCTCACCTACGGCTTGTACCTCAAGAAAATGAGGCTGGAACTAAAACCCATTGTATGCTCAGTATTATCTCAAAACTGAACTGTGGATTAAATCTTATTTTGCTTAAAGAGTGTAATAAATATTTATTTTGGGGAAATGGCAATGTCAGCAGAAGACTTGAATAAAAAAAAATAGTTTGAGATTTATTCTTTTTCCTTTTAGTTCCTTTGAGCTTTTCCTTTAGGGCTTCATTATTAACAATGAAATAGCAAACCTGCTCAAGGGCAGAACTGTACTCTAAGAATCATAACTGTGGTTATAAAAACAATTTTTTCTTCCATAGTATACCAGATAGCTTAAATTTTAACCCTGTAAAGCAGGATCCATGAACTGGGCCATATGAATTTTTGCTGATAAGGTTTTGAATTAATCCCATTTTGTATAGACCTGTGCTTGCAGAAGCTTAAGGAAATTCATCACAGTTGCAGATTGTTTTCCAAGTAATATCCTCATGGACTATGAAGCCTATCATTTTATGATAAATGCATAAAGGTTTTGCTTAACTTCATTTTCAAGCCACTCCATCTCTAATCTCTGTTGCTCAGTTTTTAAGTAGGCTTTGGCAGTCTGGCTGAACTACGGTAGTGCTGACATTCAAATTGCACAGTACGAGCTGGGGGAAGGGATGTTAGAGGAGGCTCACTGTAGACACAGCTTGGATTTTTTTCTCCCATTTGATCCAGCTGAAACTCTAACTTTCTGCACAGACAAGCAGTCAACGTGATTTTTGAATATTTGGGTAGAGGATAATATACAGCAAAGTAATTCAGCTGTAATCCCTAAGGATGGGATAACAACATCCCTGCTGTACAAGCAGCTAGAATTATTCAGAAGGTGTAAAGGGGTTTTAATGTTATGAGGAGCTGCCTGTAAAGGGTGCTTTTGAGTAGGCACATCTGTAACTTTGCAGATTAAATCAGAGGCAGGCACAGATGAGGCTGCTGGGTTGTTTGCTGTGCTGAGGAGGTGACTAAGCATCTGCAGCTGCTGGCAGGTGTGCTCAGAGCTGCAGGTGTGGCTTCCAAGGCTGCTCTGCAAAACAGGCATTTGCTCACAGTGATCGAGGCATTGTTATCACTACTTGTTCCAGAACAATCATTGTTGAGATTACAGCATTAAATAAATATTTCCTTTATATTAGTGTTATTATCTTTTAATCTGCCTGGGTAAGGGGGAATGACAGTAGTTCTGGGAAGAGCTGTAGTAGGGAACTGGCTCTTGGGTATTTGGCTCAGAGCTGTTCTGATCCGTGGGGCTGTGCCAGGGCTGAAACAGGGGCAGCAGGGGGACATTTGGGCCAGCATTTAAGCTGCCACTGCCAAAATCTGGGCCAAAGCATGAATGGCTTTGATAATCAATGTTTCCATTTTAGACATGGTTCCCTCTTGCTTGCTGTAGCAGCAGATACTAAAGTATGAATTTCTCCAGGTTGAACTACTTTGAGATAACTGCAGAGGGGAAGGATTGTGTGAAGAGATACTGATACACTCTTCTTGTCTGTGAGTACACCTCAAGAGAGAACTATCCAAACATCTTTTGTTATCTGTGATCTTTGGCATAAACTTGCACTACATATCTGTCTTTGAGGCAGATGGCAAGCTTTTACTTAAAAAAACCCTAAAAACAGACTCAAATCTTAATACCCACTGATTTGTAGCATCCATCCAAGGTAGTGTTTGTTAAAAGTGATTGTTAGTTGTACAGGAGTGTGTTGGCCTGTTCCTTTTTTCCTGGTTTAGGTTTTACAGCCTGTGGTGTGGTGTTAAGCTGAAGGCAGAAGGGGAGCTGTGGCAGCGTGGGAAGCAAGCAGGGTGTTGGCACATAGTAACTGCAGGCAAGAGCTCCATTCCCCATCCATTCAGAGTCAGATGGCCAAAACCCACCCCAGGTTTATTCATCTTTCTACAGGCTTGTTCATATTTCTACAGGTTTCTGTCCAATTCTTTACTTCTTACTGTCATCTAAGTTATTGTAGTTACAAGAACAGAGGCTTATATTACAAATAGCAATGAATAGAATTTATGCACAAGTGGGTGCTGTTAATTTCAGTTATACTTATTGAAAGGCTTTGAAGAAATTAAAAGGCTTGGGGTTTGTTTGGGAGTTTTTTTTCCCTAAGAAGGTATATATGAAAAGTGCTCTTTTTAAACAGATGGATGTGTGAATGATGAGGAGGTAATCTGATCTATAAATATAAATACAATTTCGTCTACTGGCTTCAGGCCAAAAAGCAAAAGGTTTAAAAATCATTATAAATTAAAAACCCCTGCTTTAACTTGAAAATAGTTTTTCCTCTGAACAGAATATTTCACAGTGAATGACCAGAGAGGCTCTTGATGAGAATTGCTGTTTGACTGAGGAGCTCTGTCAGGCATGCAGATCTGGAAGTCACAGCATGCGACTCTACCCTTGTTGCCAAAGTTCTGCAGGCCAAATTATTCCCAATGTGGCACCTAAAAAACTTAATCTGTGTTGATGTGTATTTCCTCTTACAGTGCTCTTTTGCAACTATGAGTTCAGCTGTGCCGGGTCCACCTAGCCCTATATCCTGTCAGTGACTGTAGCCAGTAGCAGTTGCCTGAAAAGGAGTGTTGGAACAAGCCAGATGAGATTGGCCAGAATACTGTCCCTGATTCCCACAACTGCAGTTCAGAGTGCTCTTAAATCAGCAGTGGTGCCTTCTTTGCACAGTGTCAGGCTAGGATCACAGAGGGTGTTGCAGGGAGTGCCCCAGCAGCATAGCTTGTGCCAGGGCTGGGTCTTCCAGCTTTTGGCTCCTTGTGTGGAGGAGGCAGGAGATCCAGACACAGCTGTCTCCATGGAGAAGCAGTGCTGGTGCCCAGGTTGGGAGAGACAGTCTGTACAGATGAACATGTGGCTCCACCACCAGCAGGTCCTGGGCAGCAGTCCCACACCTCAGCTACTTAGAGCAGGCCTGGGAAGGGAATTTGCTTTCCTGAGAAATAATATTTCCAAGCAATGTTATGTTTCGGCCATAACTGAAGAATAATGTATTCTTAGTCTAAATAATTGTAATAAATCTAAATACTACCTTCTGTAGTCAAAAACTATTCAGCAAAAGTGGAGAGTTGAAATATGCAGAGGAAAAGCCTCCTCAAATAAAGGGCAGCATGTTATTAGGATCTATTTTACTATCACAAGAGTGCTGATCCTGTTGCATTTGTAGACTGTTGCTTTTCTTCCTGGGAAGGCTGTGAGGTTCATATGAACTGTGCTTCCTGCTAACAGCCCCACTGTTGAAAACTTAAGAGAGCTTTTCAATTTGCCAGACTTCTGGTGAAAGCCTCTGATCTGCATTACACAATTGAGCCTCAGTTTGTGCCTGTCAGAGGCCGGTAGCTGGTAACATGTGGGCAGCTCCAGTCTGCCTCTGAAAGGTTTTGTTCAGTGTGTGCCTCTGCTCGGCCCCATCAGTCCCTTGTATTTTTCAAAATGTTAAGTACTCAGCTTTGCTCCAGTACATTATCTCACAAATCTTCTATTGTTTGGCCCTTTTCTGAAGAGCACATTATGAGTGGTGGCACGAACCATGGCCAAGTCATGTCTACAGTGCATGCAAAGGTACTCTGGGCTGGAACGGGTGCCACCCACCACTGAGTGCTTTGGGACTGCCTGAGTTGGGGTGCTTTGGACTTGTTCTTGGCCTAAACTTCTCAATAGTATATAGCATAAAGTACTGTGGCTTTGTTCAATGGGGACAAGCAGTGACAGGTACATAATGTTCCTATTCTTGGAGTTGTTGGATGGAAGGGAGCTAATATGATAACCCATTATACTTTGTCTTCTGTGATCTTGAGAGATAGCTTACACATCTAATTTCCACTGGAGAGGGTTGGAGGAAAGTGAAACAATCCCTGTTAAGGCTCAAATCCACTCTAGCCAAGCTGCAGGGTTTTCATCAAGAGCAGGAAAGAGATAGACAGGGACAGCTGCAGGAGGAGCTGCAACTTCTCTGGAAAAACTACCCAGGCATGTGTTGCAAGCAGGGGTAGCAGGACAGCGCTGCTGTTCTGCACAGGGCCTCAGCTCCATGCAGTGGATGGATGGTCCCACAGCCCCTGTGGCACAGGGAGATGCCATTTCAGGGAGGAGCCTGCCTGGCACTTCTCCCAGTGCTGTACACTTGCCTGTTTCCAGGATTTGCTCATTTTCCTAGAAGAAGAAAAGTGAATCAAAGACTTATTTATGTTTCCAAGTCTTATATCTCTGGACTGTGCTGCAGGCCCTGTCCTAGAGAGCTCAGCCTTACCTCCTTTGCAGCAGCACCTCATTGCCCTGTGTCCCTGCTGAATCCTCCATTTTAGAGGACAGCTGCATGATAAAGAGTTCTTGTACCTTGGTGGGCTCGCAGAGGCAACCAGAGAAACCTCCTGGGGTACTCTGGGGTGTTGTTTCTTATGTTCTTAGTGAGACAGAAAAGAGAAGAAAGCCCAGCACCGTGTCCCCGGTGTGTGCCCAGCCACTCACCCAGAGCCAGTCTGACAGTCAGTCATTGCTCCTGTGAAAAATGACTCAGTGCACATTCTTTATCTGGCACCTTCAGGCCTTGACTCCTCCTGTTTACTTGGAAGGTGCAAATATTTAGATCTCTTCCAGAACAGATCTGTGTTATTGTTATTTAGAAGGTTTCTTTTCTTAAGCAATTTAGGTTTTTTCTTCTTTTGTGTAGATTTTGCCAAAATCAAAGATTTTTCCAAGCAAGAAGCCTATGTAAGCACAACTGTGTAGTGAGGAGAACGTTTCTCAGCTTGCTTTCCCTTTTCTAAAGACAAAAGAGCCTTATTGAAATGTGCTTCCTTTCTGACTGCTAATGGCTTTTCCTTCCTTCCTCCTTGAAATGAGCTTAACATTCTCCCATCCTGTTGGGTATAAATTTCAGCCTGGGCTGTTTTCCCTGTTGAGGTGTTCAGCCACTGGCCTTGAATGGGAACCTGTGATGAGGCAGGGAGGAGAGAGGGCTTGGGAAGAAAGAGTTTTTCCAGAAGTTTAGTGATACACGGGATGAATTTCTTTAAAAAACAAGGGTAAGGTGCTATTCATTTTAGCTTGGGGCTGCTCATATGCTCTTTTCCTTGTTTTATTTCTGGGTACTTTTCTTATGGATCTGGATAAATTCCAGGACATAATACACAAAATACATAAAGGAAGAGCTGGTTCCTGCTCAATAACAATGTTCCATTTTAAGCTGTCTCAGGTTAAAGGGGAAAAAAATGTGATGCTTTATCACTCAAATCCATTTGTCTCCTGGAAGAATGATGCTGAAATCTTGCTTCAAAGGCTCTGTGTGGGAATTATGTCCTGAAGCCTGGATATTCTCCAAGGCTTAATTAAGCTTATTCATAGAAGCCCTAAACTTTATGAACTGGACAGCAGACTTCTAAATTTGGCTCTAAGTGCGAAGAGGGTATTGTTTCTGCACACTCTGATTCACAACACTGAACACAGACATAGACTTTGGAATAATTAGTAAAATGGACAGGAATTAAAGCAAGCTTTGGTCTGCAACATACCAGATGAGCTAAACAAGTCATCTTCCTATCTGCATTTTTCTCTCTTAAGTAAGGTGTCATTTTGTGTGGTGATGGGTTGTGTCATGTGGGATGTATCTTCTCTCTCTGTCTCCCCTCCAGAAATTCTTACTGGTCTAAAGTCCATTGTGGCAGATATGAGACAAAAATCTGCATCTCTTCCCATATCATCTTGCTCTGCAAAATGAAGAAAACAAGGCTGAGCAATGGCATTAAACCAGCAAGAGTAAGGTTAGCTTAGTGCCTAACATACACTTGGACAATTTCAGAGAAATCTGAACCCAAATATCTTTGTTACTAATATCTATGCTTTGGAGGTTTCTTTTGCCCTTTTTTCCTCCCTCAAGCAATATGGCTCAGAAATTAACTTCTAAATTCAAGACTCAAATTATTATTGTAATTATTGTAAGGTATCTGAGCTTTTGTGAAAGCAAACTATTGTTCAGTTGGCTTAAGCAAAAAAAGGTGATTTTGTTTGGTAGAAAAGCAGGTGAGACTTCAAAACCAGTTGAAACCAATGTGTGCTGCCACCTTCATGGATTTGTTTAGTTTGCAGTCTTCCCTCTGGAGAGCGAGCACAGCAAGTCATAAAAGTGGTTTAGAGGGCTTTTTTTGTTGGTGTTTGAGGGGGTATTTTTATTGTTCTGCTTTAATTGCAGATCAGTTTATAAATGATAAGATTTTTCAGTAATACTTCCCTTTTAGAAAGCTCACATATAGGTGAAACTGAAGGGTTTACTTGGGTTTTTTAAGAATTCTACCTTGAAGGAATATTTCCTTATTTTTGGTATTACTTAGGATTTATATATCAGGATTATTATATATAGGATTTATATAATATTATATTTTATGCAACTTTTCTCACAGCATTTTAAATAAGTGTGCAAAAAAGCTGAACAGAAGTATCACTTGGACAGAGCAAGTTGTATGCTTTGCTTTCATCACAGTTTTGTCAGTGTTGGGGAAAATTGCAAAATGTCTTCTGTTCAGAATTTTGTCCACCCAGAATTCCACTGCAGATTAGTTTTGAAACTTGCTGCTCAAAGGAATTTAACAAAAAATATCCTATGTAAAATTTAAATAAAATTGGTAGTGATAACAGATAGAAATGTTGATTGACTGTATTTTTTTAATGTAAGTCATAACATTTAGACATGTGAAAATATAAGTGCTTTTTAAAATGTAAAATATCTCCATGAGACTGCCTAACTCTCTGTGCATGACATCTCCAGGCTGCTTAAGTACTGTTTGCTTTGTTAGTGAGATGAAACAAGGATTTCAGAATGAGACAGTTGTGGTCTGGAGAAGCAATTGTTATCAGTGAACTTTGTTTCTTGGAAAATGAGGCTCTTAGTACTGGAAACTTTGGCTTTGATATATTGGAGCCTTTGTTTCACACATATGTGCAGGTCCTGTTCTGATGACCAGGAGTCACTATGGATTTCAGTGAGCTATTTCAGCCTCCAGCCTGCTTGAAATTGTGCACCTTCCTCCTGTCTGTGCATGAATAATGAGGAAAGAACCACAGGCTGGAAAACAGCTTAACTAATCCAGGTTAAAGAGGCTGCAGTTTGGGATAGCTGAGGTTTCCTTGCTTTGGCAATTGCCTACCCAAGTGTAGAGTGTGAATGAAGTGTCTTTAAAGCATTCACAAGTCTTGTGGCTGCTGACCTGATGTTGGAAGATTTTAATTTAACATAGAACAAATATCATCATTATCTTTCATATCTCTGAAAGCAGCACTGTGCTCTGTATCTTTTATGTTTGATCCTTGCAGGCACTTTGAATGTGTACCTTATGCCCTGTATCCTGCTTTTGAATCTGCAGCACAGTATCATAACACTTCATCTTTCAGTGAAAGAGCCAGCTGTAGAATGAAGCCTAGGAAAAACCTCAGGGTTACACTCTGTCTGAACTGCTTTAGAGATCAACTCAGCTGAATTCTAATTTAGAGAAGAAAGCTTCCCATGGTACATTTGCACTGTAAACATTTAGGGAGGTTTGTCAGAGTTTATCTTGAAGTGTCCTTTAGGCTGATTGTTCTGTTTTTATGAAAATTTTGCTTGTGAGAGCCCTTGAATACACACTAGTGAGGAAAGAGGTGAATAGAAGTAGAGCACAGAATTCTGAATCTATAGAACATCATGCAGCAGGAGACTAAACTTTGTAAATAAATATTGAACAACTCTATCCAAGCATCTTCACAGCTCAGATTTGAAGTTCAGTAGGGTGGTGCTAGCCCATCTTGAATCCTGTGTCCATCAAAAAATTCAAGGTCAAGAAGGCTCAGAGAAGGCTCAGATCTACCAATCCGTTCTTTTTTGGTTGGGAATGCTTGTAAGAAGGCTCTTATTTTTAGTGTCTGACACTGGATTTTGGAACTGGAGTGAGTGGAGGGATGGAGGTCCTTGCAAAAAAACATCAGACCAAGCAGCAAGGCTGCTTCCCTGAGGAAGGACACGATGCTGTTTGGCTGCCAGAGTCCTGGGCAGCTGCTGGCTGAGCTGCAGGATCAATGTCAGGCTAGTTCTTTAGTGGAGATCAATGAAGAGGTAGTCCCTTTCTGTATCTTTTTATTGAGCAGTTCTATGGGCAGAAGTAATTTCAGCAAATCTAGGATTTGGCTTCCTTCTCTGCCCTTTGGCTTAAGAATGTAGTTATCTGTAAACTGAAAACACCATTGTAAAAATCCAAAATCACAACCCTCTGTAATAGGTCACCAGCCTGCCCTAAGGAAGTGGCCATGTGTGAGCAGGACAGGTCTGTCACCTGGGTCGGCAGCAGGGAAGTTTCATCGGCTGCTTGGTGAATGGCAGCTTCCTGAGCTGTCAGACTCATTAAGGACTCACTGCTAATTTGGTCAGGCAAGGGCTGCCAGGCTGCATTGTGTGGGGTTAAGCAGCGTGAATAGAGCCCGTAAGCAAAGCTGCTGGAATCTGCTTTTGTGTTCCCTTTGGACGCCTGTCCTCCGCTTTTGGCTTCTTTTCCAGTTCGAAGTGGCCACGTGGAGTTTTGGCACGGTGACTGCTGTCGGTAGATGAGTTATAGATTGCAGAAGTGATCTAACTTTTGCTGAGAGGAGTTACCCAGCTTCTCTTCTCAGCTGTTTTTGCATACGTACACTTAGAGTGTCAATTCACTACTTTGTGGGACTTAATTAGAAATGGATTAAGCCCTTTCTCTTTAAAACCCAATTTGAACTGCTATAGGTATTTTCCTTATCATCCCTGCTCACACGTGCTAGGCACTGTCTATATAGGAATTAAACTTTGCATTTCTTTTCTACCTTCAAAAGATAACCTTCCTCCCCTTCCCACAAGCCATGGAGTCCTGCAGGTGTTTTTGGAGGTCTGACAGTTGTGCCTTCCCCATGCACTCCAGTCCCTGGAAGAGCTGGGAGGCTGTGGACTGACCCTTTGGACATGGGAGGTTGCTGGTGGGGAAAACCTGCCCCGTACAGTCTGGCTGGCTGGGTGTGCTGGCTCTGTGTGTCCCTGGCTGGAGCAATTCCTCATGGGATTATTGTGAAAGGTTGAGCAAGGAGAAGAGATTGTTTTCATCTCATAAAGGGAACAACCAGATTGTCTCACTGCTGTCTTTCCCCAGTGTGCGTCAGAATACTGTTAATTTAGGAGTTGGAACCCAGTGGAGGATTTTCTGATTCTCTACCATGTGTTTGCCTTTGTGATTCCAGTTTCTCTCTCATCCTTTGGGGATGTTTTTTCCCTGACATCTTCAGCCTTACCAGAACTTATTTTTGTTTCTGCCAGAGGAAACACTGAAATTAATAGTACTTGGTAACCATTTTCTACATCTTCATCTGATTGATCTGATTATGTTAAGGCTGAGTCGAATACTCCATTAAGAGTTTCAAATGCTATGAGAACTGAAGCAGGAAGAGGTTTCCCAGGAGACTGACTGTGTGTGCCTGTGTGGAGCAGACTTAGCAGGGAATTGGCCTGCACAATTCCCTGCCAGAGAGCAGCACAGCTCCAGCACTTCTGTCACCAGATACCTGGGGTGATCCCGAGCTGGGAATAGACACCTGCTGGCTCAGACTTTTTTATCACCCTGGGGGCTGCTCTGCCCTCCAGAAACAAGGAGAATTCATGCATCTGCCTGTTCATCTACAGGAATATTGATGTAATGCAGTGCCCCATTTTGGGAAGCAGTGTTTTTCCAAGGATGGAAAAGTGCTTGCTCTGTAGGAGGGAATACTTCTTGCAAAAAAGCACTGAATTTCCTCATTTTTATTTTACTAGGGATTTCTATTAGAAAATAAGGCTGGAGGGGGGAAGTTTGGAATGATTCTGGGAAGCTTTGACTCAGAAAAGGGAGAATGATTCATGTTATTACTGTTATTTATTAAGGAGAACAGACCATGAACCTGATCTTTACTTATCTTTGGAAACCTAAAGCACTTATGCAGTGACCCCAGAAGAGTTTGTGGGTTTGAACCAAGATCTTCCAACATAAAAGCTAAATCCCAGCTGTGGGAGCTGGCCCACAACATTTTATGAGGATGTACTCCTATTACCTTCATACTTGATAAGTATTTTAATATCCTTAGTGCTTCCCTTCTCTGTTTGTGAAACAGGGTGATAAATAAGACTTGAAACTTGACCCTTTCTGTGCTGTGACAGTGGTCAGTTTATCTCTGGTTATTGCTGGAGTCTCAATGTAAGAGGTTATTCAAGAGTCAGTCTAGTTTTGATGGGGAGAATTTGATTTCTGAGAAAAGCAATTCATTTAGTAGTAACATTTTTTGTCTTTTTAATTTGGAAATAAACATTTACTTCTCCAAAAATAACTTTGCTGTTAATAATCAAAACCTAAGATAATCAAAGGTATAATTAGAAAGAAGGTCTTAAGCTCTATCTTAACATAATACTGAGAACTGTGAGATAATTTACATTTGTGTTTGTATTCTGCTATGAAAAAGAAAGATAAGTGCAACCTGAACAATGTTTTAATTATATTTGGTAAGAGAATTTAAATGAGGAAAAATCAAAACTTGACACAATCTATTCTCACCTGCAACTTTATTATTGTATATGAATATACATATATGTATATGTATATATTATGAAGTATAACTTCATCTTTTAGCTGATTCCTTAGGTCAGTTCTTTAAAGAATCAATCAGACAAGGTTCTGTCCATTTTATGAAAATGGGAAGGCACTTGACTATGGCCACACAGTTTTGTCTTCTCCACTTGTAGTATCATACTGTACACCCCTAATACTTTTGGGTGTGCTGTCAGAGTCTGAGAATCAGAGAAGTAAAGAGAGAGTTTTAACTCATAGGTTTAACTTCTAGAGTTAGAGACTGTAACAAATATCTCCATTACCCTCCTGAAAAATCCTGTTAGCAAAGCGGCCCCATGGTATCTAAATTACTGGCTTGAGTATTGCTTGTATTATCTGTTAAAGTGCAGCAGCTCAATCTCAGAGATTGAGAAGGCATGCAAAGACTCTACTAGTGAAAAAAAAAATGGATAGAAAGGACAAATTGTCACAGCAAGTGTAGAGACTTGAACTTAGACTGTATTTCACTGCACTGGGGAAGGCAAAGTCCTCAGCTTCCACAACTGTGAATCAAACACTTCTGACCAACTTAACACCCATCCCAGAAGGATTTCCTTACAGGCTCAAGAAAACTGATTTGTGTCAGTTGGAATAATCACACTGCTCAAAGTTAAGAGGTCTCCAAGGTTTTGGATAATCAACAGAAATCTTAATTGTGTTCAACCCCAGATAAGAACTTATCACTAATTACAGATATTTAGTTGACATGTAAGCAGTCCTGTGAGGTCACCAAAAAACATTTATTGGATCATATCTGTTAGTGGAGTTGAAAGTTTTCTTTGCTTAAAGGTCCAAAGTAATGTCAGCCATATGGCCATGGAAGAGATGTGATAAGGCATTGAAAATCCATCAGTGTTTTCTTCATAAAGCTGCAAAATAAACACATTGAACTCTCCTGTACTCAATTTATGCCTGAAATAATCTTGTCCTGTGTCCTGTGAGAGAATCTGAGAAACTGTTGTGGAAGAAATAAGATCCTTTATCAGGATTGTGAATACCTTCCAAAACTGAACTCAAACAGTGAGCTATGCACTCAAGTACTGGAGTCTATGGGTGACATTACAGGGAGGAGCTGCATAAGAACAAACATATGTCAAACATATTGTAGAGGTTTCCTCCTACTGGGCTTGGACTTTGTAGCTCACTTAGGTTGCCAGAATTAAACACGATACACAGTTTGTGGCTTTTGTGTCGTATTTCTTAATGCAGTGCCTGATGTACAAATCGAATACTGCAGCAGAATACAGGGATCTATAGTTACCCTACCAAGTGACCTGTCTCCTGTCCTTGCTTTGACCTCTGGAACTCTCCTTGGCTATCCTCATCTCCCTCCCCAAATCAGCAATCTCTGCATAAAGGAAATGAGCATCAAGATCGTTCCCAGCAAGAAGTGTCCTCAAAATAAGAACAAAATCTCTATTTCATGGAAACATTTTATGAGTCAACATGCCGAAATCCACAGTTCAGGCAGTACATCCCAAAGATCATTAAGTAGTATGGTTAAGAACTGTTTTCTTGGGAGTGATTTTGCTACTTGGGTAAATCTCTCACAGGTACAGCCTATTAGGAAGTGCAGACCTCTTCCTATAAACAAGCAAGCAAAAACAATCCAAAGGACAGCAATGATCTGTTGCCTTGCCAGCAGGGAAAGTCCAAGAGAAGGCATAGACTTCAGCAGAAGTAGAATCCTGGGGGGAAAAGCTGTAGTCTATAATGGGATTTTTTGAAGGAACCATTTATTCTGTACAAAATTATCCGGTCAAAAGAGCTGATGAGTTTAAGGAACCAGCAGAAATACCCAAGGAAAAGCTCAGGCAACCCAGCCTGGTTATTGAATTGAATGCAACACTCTCTTTTTTAGTACGGGTGGGCCTGAGAAGAGATTTAAATCATCTGCTATGCAACATGATTTACTTTGCCATAGCAAATTTCATCTGCAGCAGCCAACACTGATTTTTCAAGTGGGTAACCAGCATTTGCAATCTGAAAATGCAGCCCCCTTTTTTCTCTTTTTTTTCCTCTTTTTTTTTTCTTTCTCTTTTTTTTTTTTATTGAAGATGATCAAAAGAACTCAAATTACAGGAACTTCCCTCACCTGAGAGGCACAGAGTTTGGTAAGTAGATCTTTTTGAAAATTCTCTTAAGAACACCCCTAGCTTCAGCCTGGTTATTCAACACTGATATGTTCCTCTTTTCTCCTAGGAATAAGAATTCAAGTACCAGCAAGAAGGTAAGCTGTGTAGTGAGTTATTACAAATTTCACATCCATTCCAAAAAGATTCTTCCTAGAAATCCTTTGAATATGAAAGTCAAATACTCTTTGAAGTCAGTTGTCTTGGAAAATTTTCTGGTCCTTTTTTTTTTCACCCAGTTCATGTAGAATGTGATAATTTATTCTTTTGTTTCCTTGGCTGAAGGGAATTCAATGTGTATTTTTGCTTCACCCCACTAGTTTGAGTGATTCATCCTGCCTTCCAAAGTGATTACATGTCCATCAATCCAACCACAAACTCCTTTTTGAAAACTCCTTGCTGCTGTTATATGTACTGAATAAATCCCAGCCAGACTACCTCAAACATATGTTTCTGTGACACAATAAAATGATTGCAGGGATTATAGCTCTCTGTAGCTGCAACTGAGAGCATTGAGCAAATAAACCAAACAACCTTCACATTCCCCACCCCACTCGGTAAAACCACTGCAAACTGTGTATAACCTGTATTTGTTCTTTTCCTGCAGCATCCAGAAGAGTCTGTGGTAGCAGCTACCTGGAGCAGCTCTCTTGCTGTTTTCCACCTGCAGCCTCATGAGCCTTGTCTCTAAATAGCTGCATTTGGGCTTTCTCCTGAAAAGCACTGAGTACTCTGCATATTGTTAAACATTTTCCCATCTGGTTTTGGCTCCACAATGGATTTCTCCTGAACCCTGAAAGCAGTGAATTCTTTTGAAAGAAAATTACCTGACTGAAGCAGAATACAATATGAAGAGTCTTCCACATGTTAGTCCTATATCGAGGAAGCCTCCCTTCAGGATGAGCAGTTCCTCAGATGCTTCGATGGCCAGGGCTGGCAGTGTTCTCACAGGCAGAGCAACTTTCAGGTGGCCTCCTTGGCTCTAGTTTTGCCTCAGGTTGTTTTTACTTCTCTTTCCTCAGAGCTGTCTTTCCTTGTCAGCTCCTCTTCTTCTTCTTTTTACTCATGTTGTTCTTCAAGAGCAAATTCTCATAAACATACATCATGGTTGCTCTGTCTCCACCTTCTGCTCTTTGTATTTCAGTATTATATTTCACTTGTTATGGTTTATTTTTAATCAAACCATATCACATTACTTTTTGGGGCTACAGAAGAGTGTTTGACATGTTTAAGTTGCCACTGTGAGGTTCTTCTCCAAACAGAATTCAAACCATTATGTTGCAATCTGTACCAGAGCCTTTCTAGCAGCTGTGTTTATACAGCTTCTAGTAAAATGGGTCCCTGATTAGGATTTTTGAATAGCTCATTCACTGAAAAAATGGTGTTTTGAACCAGCTAAAGCTATTTTAAAAATTGGGATAATATATGATTAAAAGTTTCGGTTTGAAGAAATCAGTGGCAACACCCTGCCAAATTTTAGGCCTCAAACATCCTCACCATTAGTATCATAAAGATTAAGTTACTGGATTTTAACTGGGAAAGAAGTGGTTTGCTTTTGCTTGTTAAAAAAATTAACTGAAAAAATCATTTGTCATAGATTGAAAATTTAATGTTTAGTCACCCAAAATTGTTGAAGCTTGGTAAATTAGATAAAACTGAAGATAGGTTCTTTTTTTTTTTTTAATTTTTTTTAAAATTTAATTTTAATTAAGGGCAACTTAATCTAGAATAGAAACTGAACATTAGGCAGTTCTGGGGTTGCTCCACTGTTATCAAGACAAGCTTTTTGAAAAACCAAGTCCCATCCTCAGCTGAGAGACACTGACACGCACCACAGAGTCTGTGTGTTGGGCAGGTGGGTTTTCAGGAGCCTGCCTGCTCCCTCCATGCCAGGCAACCTCCTCAGGAGGATGTAGAAGCAATAGCTGCTGTCTCAGCAGCAGTGCCTTCTGCAGGGAACCCTGAGGCTCTTCCTCCCACTGGTGAGGCTGGGGACAAAAGGTTTCTCATCTTTGCTGTTCCCCATGGTGGAGGTGGCAGCTGCATTTCCAGAATTCTGCAGGTTACTTGTGTTCATGCTGCAGACACTGGCGCTGTACAAAACTAAAGGTGCATTAAGGCAGGGAAACACAAGTGCTGCTTCTGCTCCATTAAACTGGAACTCAGGATTAAAGGACCAAAAGCTACTTCGACTGACAAACTTCATATTTAAATGTTTTTTAAATTGTAAACTAAGAGCAAAGATTTATAAGTTTGTGTCATGATCCATAAATCTAGATTTTGTCCTTTGCCTCTAGACAAATGGCTTGTAGAGGAATTTGTAGTGGTTTGGATAAGTCTAGGTTTCAGCAGTCAGCCCTCTTAAGTCAGACATACATGAAACATCTGTGATTGTTTCAGGAATTTGGCAGACAATCACATACTTAAATCACATTTTCCCCTTTGAACATTGGAAATGTCCATATATGAATTAGACACACAAGCCACATAACTCTGCATTTGTGAATTAGACAAGGTATCAACCTGCTGTTACCTTGCAAATCCTACTGCAAGGTAAGAGCAAGCCGTAGTGAAAGAGAGCAGTTTAAAGTTATTTAAAACTCTCTACCTTTTTTGTGCCCTGAAATAAAACCTAAGAGCTTTAAGGGGAGTTGTTGCTAAATGGCAGGCTACTTTAGTGTTCAGAATTTGCCAGTTAGCCAAAAGACTAAGACTGAAATCAAAAGGTTCTTTGAGTAAAATTTTACAAACCCTCCTTTCCAAGCAGAATTGCTGAGTTACGTGTGTAGTTGTCACATGCTGGCCCCCTGAGTACATTCACCATGCTGTTGTGCAGAGTCTGTCTAGAATCGTCTCATCCTGTAATGAGATCATGTGAATTCAAAGCATATGAAATTTAATCCTAGTTTTCAGGATTATACCCTGTAAATTTAAAATTGCAGAGTATAAAAAACACATAATGTTCCTGACTGCTTATTATGAAAAATGGGGCCCAGCTCGTTGTGAACCAGCTTTGGTTCTACCGCTGAAAGCAGAATTTGGTAAAGGAACTTCAGTGAGAGATTCAAGCTGATGTCTGGTGACCTTTGTCAAGCAGAACAAATGATTCTATGTTTTCTAGAATTGTATTAATGCTGGATGCTTCTGGTACAGCCTGAGCAAACGAAGTTTACAAGTCTGGCTGTCTATCAGCAAACTTTGCCTTTTGATTAAGTCTACAAATGCTGCAGCATGGACCCTCCAGGTAGGAATTTAGGTTCTGCTTTATTTGATACCAGGTCCTTCAATAGTTCTAGAAAGTCATTTTGCTTGTAATAGAAAAGCGTGATGAAAACAGACATAATCCTAAATAATGTGTTAAAATCAATTGCTGTGTCTTAGATTACTGCATAGGACATGTCCTTTGGTACACACAGGAATTGTTTGAACAGTTAAAGACAGCGAGGAAGAGGCTGTCACACACATACAGGCTGTACCTCTGTGAACTCCAGCTCTGGCATGACAAAGCAGAGCTTTAACCTATTTAAGCTTAACCCAGCTCATAGTGGACACAGAGCCAAAACTAGGCAAGAAAACGCTCCCCAAAAAAGAGAAGCCAAAATTTGCAACCAGTCATTGTCTTCTGTGTGAGTTACCTCTAAGAGCTACAGGCTACATGCTTCTGACTTGACCACTGAAATGCTGTAAATTTACTGTGGAAGTACCCTTGGTAGCTTTGAGCTTGTGTATGTACAAGGTTTCTTAGCAGCGTTCAGTGACCTGTCTTGTGTGATGCCGGGCCTTTCCATGTTCAGCTCACTGCCTTATTCTGAGGACAAGCTTAGTTGGTTGCCAATAGTCCTTCTGTAGCAGAGATTTTGACTCTGCCTGATTGAGCAGCATCACACTGAAGGGAATAAAGGTGGAAGGATTGTCTTCCCTAAAGCTAATGCTGGAACAAAAATTCCCTACACTGTCTCCAGTATGTCACTGCTGTGGAAAACAGGCTTATTGTTTTCTTCCAGCACTTTCTGCCACCTCCTTTACCTTTCTTTCCTTTCTGTCTTCTGTGCTTTGGCCTCACTGCTCTCTCCTATATATCTCTCTCTTCTTTCAGTTATTGTTCCTTTACATGCTTAATCCAAGGCAGTCAGTTCTAACTGGGTATTTTTGCCTTATTCCCTGGGAAACATCTCTATCCTTTCTGTTCCCTTCCCAGGGTGTATTTTTATGCCAGCATTGATGCATCTCAGCCAGTTGCAAGCCTCCCTCTCCTCCAGCTGAGCAAGAAGTTGATAGCAGCAGACTGTGTGCCTGACTGGACTCAGCTGAGCATCTCCCCTTTGGATATTCTTGGTGGCTGCTGCCATGCTCCCCACAGCATGGCCCAGTTTCTCTCTCTGTGGTGATGGGAGGGTTGGCATAGAAACTGTAAAGCAACCTGGCATCTTCCACAACTGTATTTATTTGCCCCTTGAAGAATGTAACTTTCCTTTTGAGGAAGACAAACCTGTTTGGAAGATATTCTTGACATCTTTGGGGTAATGCAGTGTAGTGTTTCTCTTGGCAGCCTATCTGAACCATTTCAGGAGGCTGTGGTGGGCTAGAGCTGATTGGCAGCTGTCAGTCACTGGTTCTGCATTGTCAGTGTTTTTCTTAGGCAGGCTGAATTGCCTGATGGAGCTCTCTGGAATGTAGCAGGAGGCAGTGCAGCATTTTAAATTAATTGCTTGTGGAGATAGCTGCAGGATTGTGGTGTCAGAAAATATTGCTAAATCTCCAGGGATTTCTTGGCATTTTGTTGCCACAATAAAGTCATAGTTGTCAGAGTGGCTTAGTACAGCCACCAATATATGTACACTTATTTATGCAGCCTGAAAATGTAGTGCAATAATAAAATACTCTATTTACATTTCTGAGACTTGCATTCAAGTCTTCTAATGCTACTTTTGTCATTGTCTAAATGCATATTTCTTATATATGAAATTTATAGAGATGTTAAGAAGAGTTGTCAGTAAAGTCGCATTTTGCAACCAGTCTTACACATGATCCTGACTTGTGGGTTTGCGTCTCTGTTGTTTTTACCTAAGCATTTCAGTTTTGGAATCCATATTTATAAGGAATTTGTTCCACAGTAGAATTGCCATGGCATTGTTAATACCGGGATGACAAGTGGCCTGAAAATGAAGTGTTGAGCAAACAAAAGCAATTTCCACTTGAGCTTTTTTTGACTGTCTGAAGCCCATCCAGTCTGTGTTGTGGAGCATTTGCAAAGTAAGATTAATTCTGTGCAGAACTGCTGCTGAGTTACAGAAGGCAGTCAGCTGAGACCAAAAAATGAGGTTCCTGTGTCTCCAACTTTCACCTTTCAGCCAGTCAAAAGTTTGCTTGCTTTGAGAATGTAAAGGTATCTGTTTTACTGTGTGTCATAGTTGAAACCTCCACGTTCAGGGTTATGTTCACTATAAATTATCTTAGTTGCACAAGTATGAAAAACACTTGTGCTGTATGGTGTTTTTCTCACACTGTATTTGTGTCTGCTCCTCTTGTGTCCAGTGAGATGTTTCAGTTACAGCGTTACAGTTAAGTCAGAAGTGCATCCACCCTGTCAGCAACTTGGAGAATGCCCCAATTATCTTCTTACCCGTGTCTGTGGGACTAAACCATGAACATCCCTGCCAGGTTGCTCAGTCGTTCTGGCCCAAGCAGGATTGCTTACATGAGTAAAAAATTTGAAGTCATCTTGCAGTGCTGCTTAACAAAGTTGTGCCCACATTGGTCGTGGTAGAGTGTTACTGGAGGAACTTTCCTCATGCTTATATGTGCTTTTACTCCTTCCATTTGTCTTGTTGCCTTGGTGCCTCTCACTTCTGGGGTTTTTCTTTGGAGGAGCTTTATGTCTCTGTTAGGATACATTTGTGAATTCACTGCTTTTTCTCCCAGAACTTAAACTGGAGACAGATTTTTAGTATGTCTTACAGAACAGATGTGAAATCCAAGCTAATTAAACTAATCTGATAAAATAGGTTTTAGAATTAATCTAATATAAATGTGCTATACTGTAAAAAGCACACATCAGCAGTACTTATTGTCTGTAGCTACAAGAGTGGGAAAAAAAAAGCCCACATGCATTCAGCTGCTGCAGCAGCAAAGAATTTCCTTAGAACAGTGGACATGATAATCACAATGCAGTGTGTTAGCCTAAACTTGCTAATAAAGGTTTGTGCTCATACCCAGTCTCACTGAGAGAGACTGAGCTGAAAATCATCTTTGGAAACCTGGCAGATTTGTGAGTTGGGTGAAGAGAAGATAAAATATGATTTTCAGGCTGTAATGAAAGATGGCTTTGGAGGACGTGTGCATGTGCAAGGAGCCTGAGGGAGGAAGTGGAAGATAGGAAATTCTGCGTGTTTGAACACTGACAAATCACCTGGCTCTGCTTAATGATCTGACAGCATCTTCTCACCAGCTGCATTAAGATTTGGGCTATTCATCACCTTTATAGATTCATAGCATTAGGTAGCACAACTTTTCTATCAACACATGATTTTTCCTGCCTGGTGAGCTGAAGAAAAGCTTCTTACAGTTCCTTCAGTAGGGGAAGCACACAAACAGGCAGGTTCTACTCCATGTCAGATTATGGGATTTGTGTCTCTGAACCATTTTTGTCTGCCACAACCATTTAAAGTTTGAGACATTGATTCCAGAAACTGATATTTTGCTATTCATCATTAAAGATTTGGTCAAAGGTTTCTTCTGATTGATTTATTTATGTCTTCATAAACTTGCCTCTCAGTAAGACTTCCCAGTATCCCCTGTGATGAATTTAGGAATGGCTGAAGATCATAAAAAAAAATGGAGAGCTTTTCATAGAGGTAGCATTTGTTTGGGGAAGCAGTGGTATCTTTACCTTTTATTACTGGGAAGCAACTTTGTCATCACATTTGTTGGGAGACAGCTGTGTACAGCTGCTGGATGGAACTAGTTTTTAGAAAGCTGGTTTATAAGAAGTGACATTCATCACTGATCCACTGAAGGGCCTTGGTGCTGCCGAGACTAATGGGTACACTGTAACATCAGCAACCATACTGAAATAAAAAATGATAGGTTTTACAGTGTTTGGGGGTTGGATTTAATAACATTTTAAATGTTTTTGTGTGAAGATGGTGTTGATGGTTCTGGTGGTGATGTTATATTGGTCACTCACGTGATTTGCTGTAGATAGAAATATAGATAATAGAATTTGGGAAGGATCTTCCAGCTCATTGAGTCCAACATTTAACCCAGCAGTGGCAAGTCACCACTATACCATGTCCCCAAGTGCCACATCTACACTTTTAATGCCTCCAGGGATGCTGACTCAGCTACTGCCCTGGGCAGCCTGTTCCAAAGCTTGACAGCCCCTTCAGTGAAGAAATGTTTTCTGATATCCAACTTAAACCTTCCTTGGTGCATCTTGACAGCCTTTCTTCTTCCTGAGGGTCTCCCCTTGGCCTCCTTTCCTCCAAGCTAAACAACTCAAATTCCCCTCAGCCACTCCTGATAGGACTTGTGCTCTGGAACCTTCACCGGCTTCATTGCCCTGCTTTGGATTAGCTTTTGCACCAGGAAGGACTCTCCAGTGCTTGTGCTGTTCAACTTTAAGAGAATATTAATGTATAAATTGATGAGATTTTATGGTTACCTGAAGAATGTGTGGAAACAGGGAGGGCAGGACTGGAAGTGGGGGCATTCCATTTATAAACTACAAACCCAGCCCCTGCTGTTTATAGTATGGAGTTTCTGTCCTATTTCTCTAGCACAGCTATGGTGAGAAGCCAGTCAGAAGCATGTTCTGATTTGACTGTGCTTATCAGATGTTTTGTTTTCATTAAGTTTATTTGCATATCTGAATTTGTCTAAGAGAGACCTACTGAACAGTGTTTAAATTAAATTTTAGCATTTGCCAGAATAAAAATGAACACTGTGCAGTTGATGACAAAAACTACATTTTCTGCAAGCATCACAGAGGACTTTGGCATAACTAACACAGTACCTTATGCAAATATTCTTAGTTGAAAAGGAATTAATCCCTTTCCAAAGGGCCAGCACAAATCTTTCAATGGCACATAAGCCTGCTTTTGAGGGAGCAGGTGCTTAGCAAGTCCTGAGGATTCTGATTTCAAAACTGTACACTGCATTGACACACACAGATACCTTAAAAACAGATTTCCAAACTCTTGTTATTTCACAAATTTGCTATAAATTTGGTATTTTTTGAATTTAGATGTAATTTACATGGCCATGCAGAAATTCTGCAAGAGCAGGATCACGTCATTCTGGAACTGAGCAATATCATCTTTAAGTTTGTTCTTGAACAAAGCTGTAATTGAGGATTGGCCAGGTCCATTTGCCAAGCTGCTCATTTTGATCATTCATAGCAAGACACCCTTATTTTGTAAAAATCCTTTTGTTGGTGAAGACAGCAGGCAGGTTCTATTCTGTCCTCGAAGAAGGTGGCTTGGTGCCAGTGTCAGCAGCCAGCAATCCAAAGCGTTTTGTTTAATCACAAGATTAATTTTTCCTTTTATTGTCTTTTCCTTTCAATAGCACCAAGCATGACATGTTGTAAAACAGAAACACTGGTTGAACAAGGGTTGGCGAGCATCTCTAAGCCCCCTGGCTATGTTGATAGCAAAGTGAACATTTGGCTTGATGAGCAGCCAGTAGAGACTCCCAGGAAACCAAACTGGGAGAACACACTTGTCAATGCATGGGCTGTGTGCCTTGTGAGGAAGAGGGGAAGGGAAAGCAAGATGCACCTGGGTGTAAGAGCTATACTGGGACTCACGTGCTTTTCCTCCTTTTTCCTCCTTTAACATTTCAAGCATCTGCAGTTTCAGTAACACATCAGACACCTGAGTTTTTGTGCGGTAGATCCAGTCCATGGTGGTCTGTGGTTACATTAGAATGTATTTATTTTAGCCTTAGTGTGGCCATATGCAAGTTAGCTTCTAAAAGGAAATGGCAGAGGATCCAAATCAAAGTTAAAGATTTGTATTCATCCCACTAAACACAAGGACTTGTGCCTTGCATTGAACCATATAGGAAAAAAATTACTTTTTTTTCCAGAAGGATGATTCAAAGCTTCTTTATTCTCAGAGTTTTCAGCAGTGACTGGATGAGCATCCCTGGTGTTCTGAGCCATCATGCAGAAATCTGGTCATGGGTGGGAGTGCTTATGGTGGAGGGGCTCTGTCTGCTCCTGTATCTGCAAACAACCACATCTGTTCATCTTTATTCAGGGGACTCTGGTGGTCTTGGAATGGAAAGTTCAGCAGAGTTTGGTGTGAGTGCAAGAATGGATAACTGCTTGGCAAAGACTTGTGAGCTTCCAGAACTCTGCATTTTGAAGGTTATTAAATATTTTAAATGTACATGTTTCTGTCTTTCTAGAGTCTATATTACAACCTATGAATATTGTGTTCCCAGTGTTCAGATGCTAGAACTTCACTGGGTATAGAGGAAGGTAGGTGTAACTTCAGAGTAGTTCCTTTTCAACTAAGATTTCTGGTTTTGGATTTGATTTGTTTTACTGACATCTTCAGCATAAGAGCATGGATTTGCATGTACCTTTTTCAGCCAAAGTTTATTTATTAGCTTCTCACAATCAAACAATAGGGCAACCAATAATGTTGATCTCCTGTATGAATAATACAGCTGCTAAAAGATCAGGAACCACTTCATGGTATAGTCAGATGCTGCTGGTAATTTGTCAATGTCAGGCTCCTCTGAAACCAAAGGTTAAAGATTGCTGCCCTGACCTGTGGTTGTTCCAAGTTCCCATGTGACAGGAGCTGCTCCTGTCAATTCCTTCTACTAATAGAGATCCTTCTGCAGTGAAACTGTTCTGTGATTGATAATCTTGAAAAGATTTCAATAGCTCTAAAGTGAAAATTCACAAATGTCACTTTTTCAAACAGACAACATGTGGCAGCTCTCAAGGAAGTGGCCTAATTTTTTGTTTCAAGGATTAAACTTCTAAGCCCCAATTTCCACTCTTGCCTGCTCCCTCAAGGAGCTGAAACTTGAGGGTGTGGGGATTATGTACAGTTATGCATTTGTGTAAATATGAAACATTGACTGGAAATTGCAGGAGGAGACTGCAACCAAACAGCTGTCTTTGCAAATTTAATATTTACTGCAGAGTTAAACAAAATGCCTTATTGTTTAGAGCATTATTTGCCTTGGGCATTGGCTTAGACAGACGCGTTGGCTGAAAAGAATTTCCTAACTCCCTTTTCCACACAACAGAAGATTAAGTAGATAATAGCAACAATTGGCTGTTTTGATCTGGCCTTGACATATGTTCCAAGCATCTACTTCATGATTCAACTACGTTATTTTTCTCTTTCATGGCTGCAGCATTTTACTCCTACTTTACCATTGCTGCCACTTATGAGCCATCAGGGGCTTCTTTCTGAGCCTTCTTTCTGGTCAGAATGAAACAATTACAAGAGGTTCTTGCTGCATAGTATGTAAATTCTTTATGCACAGGGCGTATTCCTGACACATTATTAGTATGCAAAGTTTTCTAGAGTTAAGAAAAAGCTCCATTGAAGGTAAGAAGTTCAAATCAAAAGTTAGAGGAATTGCATGAGGAAGATTTAGTATCCTTGGTAGTCAAAAGCCCAGAAGAGTTGTGATGCTGCATGGTGATGGTAATGAAAGTTGGAGATAATGAATGGCAGAGTATTTCTGTGCAGAGCTTTACCCTGAAGTTTCTCTGGCTGTCCTCATGAACCATCTCACCATCTGCTTGGACGAGGCTTCTGATTAGCAATATAAGTGGGTCACATAAGTTTCCTGCATTTTCCCCAGGCAACTGCATTCAAACCTTCTTCAAAATGCTTACTTGGTTTCTGAACAGAATTTATCAGCTGGCAGAGGTTTAACTAGTTCACTCCTTGATGCAAATGGAAGTTGTAGGAAAAGCTGTAGAAGTCCTGCTTTCCTTTCTGTGTGCTGCTCTGTAGACAGGGCCAGCTGATACAGCAGGATGTTGGTGACAGTGTTGCTGCCCATCTCTAGAAGGCAAAGGTTTGAGGCTTCTGTCTGTCATTTTGACCAGGCTCGAGGGTGGCTCCAGCTGGTGCTCAGCTCCAGCTGTGCTGGAAGGTAGTTTTTTGATTCCTGTGCTTGTACTACAGTCCTGTTCCTGTCAGATCTTTGATCAGAAGAAGAGATGCGCTTATACTGAGGGAAAGCTGTCTTCCTGCATGCTTAGGCAACATGTTAGTCTCTTAGTCTGTTTTATGTTATCAGTGAATTGCAAAGTCCACATTGTAATTAGCTTAAATGAGAATATGGAGTAGAGTCTGACACAGTGGAGTTGCAGCGAGTGGATGCCAGAGCTTTGAGGAGCCAGAGTATGCAACCACAATAAGACAGGACATAACTAGAAGTACCTGAAATTTGAGGGTATATCTTTATTTGACCCATTTTCCTCTCACACGGCTGTAGTGGCAGGACATGAGGGAGAACTAAATTATTATAATACCCATAGCACTCTCTTTCTTTATGCTTATTTACTTGCTGTGTCTGAGTCTCTGAGCAGTCTGCACACACTACAGGCATTGCCCCTGTTTCAAACATGGGGGTTTAAACACAGCAGTCAGTGACCAAGAGTTAAGGATCTGTCAGTGTGGAAGTGAGCAGCAGACTGGTAGAGTTGCTTCAGTTACTGAAATTAAAATACTTAAGCAAACTGACTAAATAGGCTTCTGCATCTGCATTGCAGATTTGCACTGACCTGGTAGATCAATGTTAGGCTTGGCTGTGCTAATACAATTTTTCTACCAGACTGCAGTTAATTACCCAATATTGGCTGGCAGCATCCACTTGTGAGGGTGTATCCACTCTGCAGAGATAGGATGCTTAAAGAGCAAAATATTTCAAGGTGATTCTCACAGCCTGGCCTCCACTTGTGAGTATTATAGTGCAGGAAAGTCCATATAGCACTGGAGACAACAACACTGGTTGGCTAAAATGTGACTGTATGGAAACTGAAAATGGAGGGGACGGTACAGTAATCCAGTATGGTAGTGTTGGCTTTTACTGGGTATATACAAAATGCCATCATTAAAGACAAAGGTAAAACATGTTTTTCCTATTCACTAGAAGGACTTTGTGTCTACTGAAAAAACCAGAAATTTCCAAAACTCAGAAGTTTCCAGAGAAATAATGAGCAAATGAATGTGTCCTTTCTGAAAACATTTTTTGATCCAGGAGATGCTATTCTTATTATGCCTGTTTGTCTTTGTGAACTTCTGTGAAGTCACACTGCAGTTAGACTAGGTGTCAAGCCAAGCACAACTGTTTGTAATATTGTTTGCACACAAAGCAAGGTGTGGTGTTAGAAGTAGTTTTCAGCATAAAAGCAAATGACTAACAATAGATTTCACTAGTAGAAAAAAATGAATCAAATTGGTTCAGCCAACAACTTTGCTAGTTAAAAAGAAAAAAGCCTGAACAAACCCTGTCCTTTCTGATGGAGGTTATCCAACAAATCTTTCACACTGTTATCAGTCTGCAAATCAACTTGACACAGTCATTGGTTCCTATAATTTGAGATCGGGTGGTAACTGCTGGATTTTAACTCACTTAGGACCCACTAGCAGAGCCCCTTGGGACTGGCACTTTCACCATTTGACATGGCTCTGTCAAGCAGCTGCAGGTCATTTACTCTGGCTCCTGAGTCACAGTGTAGGAACCCTTAATCCAAAACGAATGCTGGAAATTGTCCCCTGTGGACCTGGCAAAGTCATCCAAGCTGAAGACAGATGGGAAATTACAACAATTTGCAAGAGAGATGTTCCAGAGAGGTTCTGCTTTTCGTGCTTTGTGCTCCTAACTCGGGGAGGGGGAGCTGGAGGTTTAACTGTCTTGCAGACAGCTGTGAGCCTGTGTGCAGACGTTTCTGGAGCTTCCCGAACTCCATGTGGTGTGTGTGTGTGTGTGTGTGTGTGTGCATCATGGGGTGGTGGAAAAACAAGTCACGCATTCTCCAGCCTGTCACCACAGGCTTTCTTCCTTTTTGAAGGGCGCTGAGCACTTTAAGTTCTTTTCTTTGTCACTGGCAGTGCTGTTGTAAATGAGCAACACAAGACTGTGTAATTTGAACAATTCAACACCCGGGTGCTTGTGCAGGCGAGGGCTTGGAGTCAAATCAAACATGTAGGAAACAAACTCCTGGCAGAAAGGGAACCTGTTCTCCTTGGCTGCTCCTCCCTCTGCCCAGGCAGCCCTTCTGCCAGAAGTGCACACCCAGGTTGACTTTTCCGAAGGCATGGTTGAACTGCACGGATGGCGAGAGGCCCCTCGGTGTCTGGAGCACTGGCACAGGGGCTCCAGTGGGAGCACACCCTCTGCACAGGCTCTGCTTTTTCTACATCTGTTAGGATGTTCTGAATTCACTTTAACCCCTTTTTTGTTTCGCTGGCACAAATTGTGAATAATTGAAAACATTTCCAGTTCAAGGCAGGGTTCTGCTTTCTTGGCATCTGTTCCTATTCAGAATGAGGATACTTACATTTTCTTGCTGGCTGTGTTTACTGTATCTTTAGCATAACCATATCATTCTCTCTACCTTTTTTTTTCCAATATACACAAAAAGTCCCTGGGAAACTAAGCCATGGTTATATGAATTTGAGAGAAGCAAGGAATACCAAAGGAGCTGCTGCATAGCAGTTACTAAAGAAACAAGGCAGATGCATTTTCTCATCTTGCACTGTTAAGACAACTAATGTGGAGCTTTTCTTTCTAATAACCTTCTGAAGGAGAGCTGTGTTCTCTACAGCCTTTGCAAGCATGGAGTCTTGCAATTCAGAAATATTAACAATTCCTAAATAATTATTAATTCAGCAAAGCTGATTGCTTTTATTCATGGCAGGAAAGGATGCAGTCAAACCACAGCCTCCAGATGTCCCAGGGACTGTGGTTTGCCTTGAGCTGTCATGGGGAGGGAAAAGAGAGAATATGATGCTTTGGAAGCTAAATACAGAGTTAAACTGCTGTATGGCAGATGGATCTGGTATTGTAAAAAAACAAAAACAAAACAACCTGCTGATACCTCTGTTTATTGTTGAACAGCAGATGTTGAAGAGCTGATAAAATAAGTGTGTCACTTATGTCCAAGGCATAAACAATGTTAAAGGCTCTTTTCCTCTCTGTAGTGTGTGGAAGCAGGCCTGTAAGCATGACAGAATTAATATCACAAGTAAGAAGCTTTGGGAGGGCTTTTGTGACAGAAGATGAGGAAGGGGATGGGCCCCACTCCTCATCTGCATCTCCATGCCCAACCTGCAGCAGTGTAAATCTCTTGTTTAAGGATGTACAAGTCTGTTGCTGAGAATCTCACTAATTTCAGCCATTCTTTTAGTAAAACTCTGTCCCTAGTTGGTGAAATTCTCTTGGGATGGTCTACAGCATTTTCCAGTTAATTTTTATTGACATGTCTTTTTATTGTTTTAAATGGAAAACAAAATGGCTGAAGTTAATGTTAAAAGTGAGGTGTTTCCAGAGGAAAAAAAATGTGCTGAATTGTGGAATATATAAATTGTGAAAAAAATAACCCCCAACTGGGTCACTCAAACTACCTGACTATGCTTTTTCAAGTAAACAAGCAAGAGCCTGTTTTTAGTCCAGTGAGTAAGTGAGAAAAATATTACCTGGATGACTCAAATGTGCATCCTGGAATTAAAACATAAAAAAGCCACTCTTCTGGCTCTGAAAAATAAATTGGTTTTCATATTCACCAAAGGGTACTTTGGGGATTTAACTTCCCAGAATCATGGTTCATTTCTACCTTGTTCTTGCCCTGTGGAATCAGGTACACTGTACTACAATTTCAGAAATCACAAGTTTTCTTCAGTTTTCCTTAGAGTATGAATTGCAGCTCCATGCTTGGATCTTCTGATTACTCTGATTTCCTTTTTTTTTCATTTTCTCCCCCCAGTCAAAGGAGATGATGGCAAAATTTTATCTTAGCAAGCTTTGCTTTTGTGTCTGTGGCCGTTCTCCTGTGATGTGCAGCTCCACACTTCCCCTATCCACTGTGGCCGACTCATCTGCTGTTGAAGAGGAATGTAAAGGGCAGTGAGGTATCCTAGAGTTAAAGAAGTTTTCTAGTATAAGCCAAAATTAGTTTTCTGGTGGTTTGTGACTTTCAGGAAATATTCAAGGAAGGAACAACAGGAGGGATAAGGGATTCATTCAGAAAAACTGAAGAGTAAATTATTTTCATTACACTGTGTCAGCTGTTCAGCAAGAAGTAAGTGTTAATTTTTTTCTGAAAAGCAGAATAATGGTCCCTGCTCTTTAAATTAAATCAAGGGGAAAAAAGCGCAAATTAAGAACTTAAGAAAGTTCAGGAGCAGCTGGGTATTTAAAAAGTACACATACTAATGCAAGCTATTGCCACTGGAAGCAAGGACAGAACTCCACAGACCAAACATCCCACAGTTCAGATCTGTAGCCAGACCTCTTGCTTGAAAATTTGGCCTGGAAATTTCTCAACAGTTAAATCATAAAATGCTTGACGCTCCTCATTCTGGTCCCAGCTGGGAATCTGGAAAGTGTAATGTTTAAGCTGAATATTCACTTTGATTCTTGGAAATGAGAACAAGTTTTGTCAAGAAACTGTGTCTTTTTTTATTTTTCTTTTCTTTTCCATCCCTGAATTGGTTTGCCTATTGCATATTGTTAGCAGATGGTGGCACATATGTCATTTCCATAGTCTTCTATTTTGGTATGGGAGCTGCTAATTGTGCCATTTTGACTTGGGAGTATTAAGCTTTGTTAATGCATCTCAGGTAATTGTAATTAGCTTATGTTCCTGAATTATGGCCAAAGAATTGGGAGGGTTTTGGTTCATCACATGCAGTGCATAATTGTACCTTTTCTGGTTACGCTGTGACTCTTCCAAAGAAGTGCACCCCAAAATGACTTTTAGTGAACAGTGAGGTATTAATAGGGAAAACAGCTACCCTGTGTCCACTGCACTGTGTGAGCAAGCTACACTTCTGCCATCAAAAGTTCTGAGTGTGGGGGTATAGTCAATAATACAAAAGTAAAGCAGTGACACTTGCTCCACCTCTGTGGCTGCTGGGGGGATCCTCAGCTTCTGCACTTTGGAGTGGAATTGGCAAGAAACAAATCTGTATACCAGGCTGAATGCCACTTCCCTGTCTCTGTAATTAAGATGCTATCTCCTCACAGGATGTTTTCTAAGAAAGTAATTTTGTTTTCTGTCAACCTGAATTGAATACCTGTGCACCAGCACAAATATTGGAAGACTCGCTTTATATTTTGTCCAAGCTGACAGAGACACTTAGACCTAAGGTGGTGATGCTGCTAGGTTTCATCATTTAAATAAAAAATAATTACTGTTAATGTGACAGTCACTGTGGTTTGTTTTAGGTTTTTATTGCTCCCCAAAAGCATTTTGGTTTTTGATGGGTTCTGTAATAAGATTTTCCCTGCAGGAGAAGCTGCCTCCAGAAGCCTGCCCTAATCCTGTTAGATGGTAAGCAGAGATGCTTCAGTCACTGATGTGCAGGCAGGGAAATCTTGGGACAGTGATTTAATGGTTTGACAAGGCTGTGACTCTCCTCCCTGAGTGATTCTTCTTGGTATCTGCTGAGAGACTGCATGGGAACAGCCACGAGTCCTCTGCCTGTGTCACCTTTGCCCTGAGCCTGGGACATCTGTGTGCAGCTCTGCCCATGGCCTTCCAGACCCGTGGAGGCAGCTGAGAATGCCTTTGAGTGGCCACACACTCAGAGTAAAGCAGCAACTGCACCGTGTTGCTCTGCTGCAGGAAGACGTGTGGGACTGCTCCCTCATTTGATTTAGAACAGGACAGTAGGAGGGAGAGAAGATGAAACAGTGCCTGAAAGTCAAGGAGATCCAAGGAAAGGAGAATAGTTCCACAGAGGGAAAAAGAAGGCAGATTTCTAATAGAGACATTTAGAAAAAGGCTCTTTTGACTCTGCTGCTGCCTGGGGGTGTCCTTCCCAAAATTAGAAAGGGGAATGAAGATGATGTTGTTGCTGGGGAAGGATGGAGATAATGAGAACAAACTGAGTTTGATGTGTTTCTTCATTTGATGAATGCAAATAGAGGAATGTGTTTAGTTTTATAATATTTTCACTGGGTTAGGCAGTGGAGTTGTGGTTTTGCACCCTTGGTTTTGTTTGAACTGTGTATATCTCTTGCTTGCAATATAATCTTACACATTTGCTTGCAGGCTCATGTGTCCCACTACCCTCTGCTGGGAGAAATGAGGATTTTTCAGCTCTGTCCTTGGGCCCAAAACAGTCCCCCACCTCTGGCAGAAAAGGGCTGGGAAGCAATTTGGGAGGACCCCAGTTCTGTCCTGCTGTTGCTGGCATCCACTCTCCAGGGAAGAGATGTGGGGTGTAAAAATGTGTCGCTGGGTTTCAGAACAGTGCATGGCCAGGAGAGGTGGTGCACGTGGTGCCTGTGGTAGCAGGGGACTGAACAGGATGGTGTGTCCTGGTCTGTTTTGTTACCTTGGCTAGAATTGTTAGATCTGTTCCAGTTTATGATTAAAGGTGTTTGCAAAACAGGCTGAATCACTGGTGATTCTCCTCTGATGTCCAGTTTCAAAAGGTGACTGGTACCAGCTGGTGGCTTGAGAAGGGGTGAAACATCCCAAAGCAGGTGGCCACAGGAGCATGTTCTTTCCAAATGCAAAGTTTTTATGTTGAAACATGAAGGTCTCTTATATTTTTCTTAAATCAGCTAAAATAATTTTGATTTTTTTATTCCCTGCTGAAAATCTTAATATATTAGGGTGCCTTTATACCTGCTATGCAAATGTTCTTTTTCAGTGTAGTGAGAATGAGGTATATAAATGTCATGCTCCCAGTTCAAGTTTCCATAAAGCCCCTTCAAAAGGATATTCCAGAGGGAAATTAAACATGAGATTCTAAGCGAGGCTTTTGTTTTATTACATATTTGCTCCAGTACTTGATATATGAGAATGTTTACACTTTCTACCCTATCTTCCGTATCTGTTTGCAATAGAGGTGCCTCTATCTCTTTGTTTTGTTTATCTCTTATATAAAATATGAAGTTCCTAATCATTTTGGTTCACACAGGGGAAGCTTGCAATAACTGCAGTAATTTTGCTGCACTATGTGTCTAGAAATCTTGAAACAAGAGAGTTCAGATTGGAACTGGTTTCCTTTCCCACATAAGCAAGCGATTGCATAGATGAACAACCTTGTGTAGCAGCTCTGAAGCATGTTATTCAGGCCATGGACAGGTATTGTTTCCAGATTTCAAAGGCAGTACAAGATCCAGACAAGTCTGCAAGAACCTCTGGTCTCAATTAGTTGTAAATTTCCTGAACAGTGTTTTCCAGTTGTGGAAGAAATTTAACTGTTATCACCCACCTGACAGTATTTTCCTGCCCCTCCTTTGTCTAAGTCTCTGTAGTGCCCCAGTGCTGCAAAGAGCAGCTGGCAGATCTGTCAGAGCCAGCTGGGTATTGGGTAGGTACATTTGGTACATTGGTGCATTTGTCAGATTTGGTACATCGGTACATTGGTACATTGGTGCATTTGGTACATTGGTGCATTTGGTACGTTGGTGCATTTGGTACATTTGGTACATTTGGTACATTGGTGCATTTGGTGCATTTGGTACATTGGTGCATTGGTGCATTTGGTGCATTTGGTACATTGGTACATTTGGTACACTGGTACATTGGTGCATTTGGTACATTGGTGCATTTGCCCTGCCAAACACCTGGGTTGTGGAGGCAGTGTCAGACTCACCTGCAGTGGATGGCCTGTCCTGTCCTTCCAGCTCTGGTCATGGAACATCCCTGACAGGGCCGGCTGGCGTCTCGCTGCTGGCTCATGGAGGAGTGGCACATGTGGAGAGGGATAAGATCCTCTGGTGGGATATTCCCTGGCAATGCCCACTCCCCCAGGCAGCTCCTCCAGCTCTTTTCAGAGCAGTGTTTTAGCAGGGCAGCTCTCTCCCTGATGCAGCCCTGTGGCTGCACCCTGACACCAGGACACCCAGCCTGCCCAGGATCAACCTCAGACACCTGGGCTGTCTGTGCTGGTGTTCCCTGCTTTTCTTCTTTTCCCGTGCAACTTTGAAAGCACATCATGTTACCGTTCTCTGCTAATCCACCGAGGGCGAGGACATGATCACAGAGTTCAGACCTCACACTGAATGTTTCTTGTGCATATTGGCTCATTGTTAATTTAAGTGGCACATCCTTTAATCTAATAGATGCTGTCTTTTAGTCAGGTAATTGCTCCACTAGCTGTAAAGGGATGGTATCTTGTGAAGTTTAATTTCTTTCTACTGAGCTCATGTGGAAAACTAATATCTAAAAAATCAAATTAACTTTTCAAGAAGGGTAATATAGACTGTCTTTTCACTGATGTCACCACCTCCCTCCTTATATCATAATATTTCTTTACTTGTTTCTCTCTCTCTCTCATCACCACATACTTAAAATGAGCTGCCTTGTTTCCACTACACCACTATCTCATGAATTCAAATGCTGAATGTGTACTAGAAGTTCTGCCAATCTGTGGTTGGGGAATATATTGAGCAAGTGTACAAATCCTTGAATGCCAGTAGCTAGGATCACCTCAAGTGTGTCTGAATTAGGCTGCTGATAATTTGAACTTGTTTTTAAAAGCAACTCTGTAGCAGCAGTCCACCTTAGCTTTCCACATTGCTGGATTCATATGTGAATTGACAAGGATGAAGATAATAGAGAAACAGGAGAACGTCTTTCAGTCAGGGAGGGGCTATCCTGTGCTTTTTTCCCATCTTGGGATCTGGCAAATGCAATTCCATCTATCCAACAAAAACTTGTGTTACTGATTGCTGAGAGGTCTGGGAGGTCATGAGAGTCACTAGTGGTGGCCAAATAAAAGGTGTTCTTTGTTAATCAAGGAAATGAGACTCTGGTGGACTCAGGATGAGGTGATGTCCTTTTTAGCACTACTGTAGTTGGTGTGATGTTCATTTTATAGTTCTGATGTTTGCAAATTGGAAGCAGAAGTTGGCATTCCACATGGTGTTTTCAAAAATACTCAGAAAAAGTCAGCTTGTGTAGTGTGTGTCCCTTTCAGACCCTGTGAATTATCTCGTGCCCTCTCTGAACACTGGACAGCTGGACTCTCATTATTGCTGGAAGTGGTGCACATGGGAGCACAGACAGGGCAGTGCAGTCTCATGCACTGAGAACTCTGCTGTGTTATGAATTGTTGGTTCGTACAGCATCTTTTGGAGACAATTCTCTGATTGCCCATTTATCAAGGTTTCTATGGCTTGATGATTTGCTTTTGTGACCTTTGGAATGGGCTGGAAGTTGCTCAGCTGTTGCAGTACAGTGATGCTGGTGGCCAGCCATATGCAGACAGAACTACAAAGGAATGCTACTGAGTAGCAGTTCCTTCTTTTTCTAACCAAGTGGATTCAAAACTTCCAGTGTGACAGGGCAACTAGTGTCTCTCCTGCTGTGATTATTCTGCAGTTACTCCTTGTTGTCCTTCTCTTCTGTCATGACCCAAACACCACCCATACACTCAGCTCTCTTACTGGCTGCTGGAAAAAGCAGGGTTCATTTCCAGCTGCCCAGCATGGTACTGATAAAAGGTTGACGCACGTCTGAGAAGCCCTGGATTACACTTGTCCTTGCCTTTTCCAGCTTGTATGGCATTTTAGGCTTTGCAAAGTCCAGGATTGAAAAAGCAAACAAAAGGTGTTTGTCTCTGGATTTGTGTGCTCACCCCATGTGCCTGCACCTAGAATCTGCTCTGATTTGCCCAAACACTGGCAATTGGCTCCTTTCCTGAGAGACCAGAGCATTCGCTGCTGCTTGGAGTGATGCTGCTCACAGCCCATTAGACGCTTGAAGTGCCATGAAGACCTACTGCCTCACTTTGCTGTCAGCATCATCCTTCTCCTCATACAAAAACGTTACCCATGTGCTCTGAAGTCCAGCCTGTGTGTACCCCAGATCAGTGTGCACTGAATGCCTTCCCTCTGAGGTGCAAATGAAGAGCTGGGCATTTCCAGTGCTGCTGCACTAATACAGCATAATCCTTTACAAGTACATCAAAACCTCTGTCCTGGGCCTTCACATATGTCAGTAAGTGGAGACTGACTCTGAGCAGGTCCTTAACTCCCTGCAGGACAGTGCAGATTTCAAAGCAGTGTGTAGAGCAGGATTTTGCAGGGTTGCTGTGTATTTGCAGGTGAGCCCAACCCCTGCCTGCCCAAGCCCTGCTCTGAGCAGTGTATGAGTGCAGCTCCTGGCTGTAGCCAATGGCTTGGCTACAACTGGGGTTGCTCTTCCAGGTTCTTGGGCTTACAGCAGCTACTGAGTGTGCAGAGAGCATCTCTGCAAGGCCTGAACACTGAGTCCAGCCCAGCCCAGGTGTCTGCTGGCCGTGCACACGATGCAGAGTCACAGCGTCACAGCTCAAATAGCACGTCCTGCCCACTGGCTGCATGTCTGGGACGGCTGGACAGCTTCTGAACGTGAGGATGATGAATGTGTTTACCCCTGTGGTGGTCTCACTCAGATTGGCTTATTGGTATTCTTGTTCCTTCTCTGTTTCTCCCACATTAGTTCACATGACAATACTGTTTTTTCTCAAATGTTTGGAGACTGTAAAAAAAGGGAGGAAGGGAACATGATCCAGAGCTTTCAGGCAGCTTTGTGAAAAGGGTAGATTGTGTTTTACTTTGGGAGTGATGTATAGCCCGGATAAGATTTTTCACCAAGGACCATTACATCTCAAGTTGACTTTTTAATTGATTTAACTCCTCTGATCTGTACATTGCCAGACATGAGCCACTAGCCTTTGGATAGAGTCCAGAGTATAATGGAAAGTTCACTGAAACCCCATCAGCTCTTGTTAAACCTGAGTGAATTCTAGCCTAGCACATTTCTTGTGAATAATTAAACACAGTTAAGCAGGTGTTGGATTTGAACCTCTATCTCTAGTGTTCATCTGTATTTCAATGAGGAAGGGACTAATGAAATTAATGAGGTTTTTGGTGGTGGGATTTGGGGTGATTTTTTTGCCTCTTCTGATGGATAACTGCACCTGAAAACTCAGGGTGGATGTTTTGGTAGGTCCTTTTTATCACCAGCATGAGCTGTTCTATGTAGCTCCCAGTTCTCATAATTTACTTTTCCAGTATTCACTTGTCCTTTTCCCATTTTTTGGTAACATTTGGATTTGTTATCCTTTACTTTGATACCACTTTCTGTCAGTAAAACTGCTATACTCACAGTGAGAGTGTACTGCTATGGCAACGATGTATTATCTGCAGTCTTGCCAATGAGTAAGATGTGGTGCAGAAATTAGTTCACTTACCAAAATCTGATGTGCAGAGGTGAGCAAAGAACCTGGCAGTCCAGAACCTCCTGCTATTTTCACAAGACCTGCTGTTCTGTTTCACATTGGTTATGACACTCACATAAATTCTCTCCTGACTGTTTCCAGTGATGCCTTCTTAAACCTACAGATGTCTCAGCACCTTAGAAAATATTTTTAGATGTACAATAATCTTCATGCTGTCTTTGATAGTGAGAAAAAATGGAAAATGAACACTTTTTTTTCTTCCATTACTATTCCAGAAAGGTACTTTTCTGTAATTTCAGGGTAGGAAAAAGCATATAAATAGAAAAATCTCACCCAGACTGGCAAATGTGAGAAATGTGTTAGATTAACACTGCTAAAGACTAAGAGAGCTCTGCCCTTCTCTGCTCTGTGGTGCAGACTGGGCCATGCACAGCCTTCAGGATGTGTCTTGCACCTTCTCTGTCCCACATACAAACTGGTAGAATGGTCTTTAAGGTACAGTGTTTACATCCAATTCCAAATCCTTCTAAAACGTGGGTGTTCAGAATCAGTCAGTTGACAGCATTTATGTCCCAGCTGCTGCAGTGCTGGTTGAAGAGGACTTTTACCCTGTGGACCTGTCCCTCCTCTGGTGTGTCCTCTCAGCCATCCTGGCTGTTGTGCCTTACAGGGTAGGGCAGCTTTTGGGTAGCCCAGGATGTTGGTTCCAGCTCCCAGGGCTGATGTTAGAAATGTTAAATCTTTGGTCGGATGATTAGAAATTGTTTATATGGATTTTACAGTGAAAACATGTTCTTAACAGTCAGGGTTTGGCTAGAAACTCTTGGAAAGGAATCAGGGATGGGCTTCTACACTCTTTGGTCATTGTTTGAAAGTTTCCAGTGAAATTAGTACTTATTCTTAGTCAAATTATGTTTGCTTGTTGACCCCTCTTATCTAATTAGTCCCTACTTCACTGAGCTGCTTCTACTTGCATGCACTAAATCAGCTATTCCACGTTACTCTTTTATCACTGTAATGGTGCCATAAGTACATTTGAGTTAAGAGATGCTTTCTTTTGCGTGTTATAACCCCATGCCTTATGATTTGTGGAGAAATATATCATTTTGTTACGCATCAGCCATTTGAGGCTGAGGGGAAGGATGTGTGGTAATCTCAGATTATTACTAGGTGCAGCTGAGCAGCCAGTTACACAATTTTGAGGGTCTTCTTAGTAGGTGTGGATAATTGTCCAAAGTCTGGATGCCCATGTCTAGAGGATCCCACATCTCTGTGTGCTGTACAAGCAGCTTCAAGAAAGGGCAGGGTTGTAGCCTCCTGCCCCATGTCCTGCTCCTTGTCTCTGGCCTCCAGACATGTGCACACATGTGCTTGTGGTGCTCCAGGCAGGCTGTAAAATGAACCACCATTGTTTGTGGGGTAAATCACAGACCCATCCTCACACCACGGCCCAGCAGCAGGAGCCTCACCCCTGCCCCGTTCAGGGGAGGCTGGTGGGTGCCTGGAGCTGCCTCCAGGGACACAAACACCACAGCCACCAGCCTGGCCCTAACAGAGATGCTTTAAGGCTTTCAAACTCTCTGCCCTGCAGTGGGGAAGATGGTCTGACGGGGTTTGGTCTCATTTGCAGAATAGGTAACTGTGGTGGCCAGGGGGAGTAGGTGGCTTTTGGTGGCTCTGTCATTGGTGGCCAGTGTCAGAGTTCTTGGAATCCTGGGCTCTATTCTCTGTGGCCTATTGTCTCTCTAACCATGTTTTAATGAAAAATACCAAATCTTAATTTAGAGAAGGATTCAAGAAAAATGTCCTATTCAATTACTTAATTATAGGTGAACTATAATTGCAAGACACAAACATGTCTTGCTACAAAGCACCAGGCAAAAAAAAGCAGAAAGGATTATTTGTTGTTTAATTTAGCAGAGGAAGGCAGCTGATCATGCTAAGTCTATCTGACACCTAGCAAGTTGTGTGATCCTATTTGTTAATCTTTTTAACTTTCTGTTTTATTAGGATAGGGTTTCAAGAGCAAATAGGATAAATGAGATTAAATCTGTCACCCTGAATTACTCTCCACTGAGTTATGAACAGAATCACTCTGTGTCAGAGAAGTATAATTATAAGGGAAATGCTGCCTGTGTAATTGTGTGCTTTGTTTGGAAAAATTTGAGATCCGTAATTATCCCCAGTGTGCCATGGTGGCTTGTGCTGGCTCTGAATTTCTACAGTAGACAAAGCCAAGGAAAGTTTCTCTTTGGAGCAGCCCTTGACTCAGTGTGGCTGGTACCTGCAACAGTAGCAACATTACCCTTCAGGTCTTCTGGTTTAAGTCAGGTTTCCAATTAACTTGGAATAGGACACACATTGTACAAATACTTTCAGAGAAAAATCTGGTGGTGCTCCATTGGAGGATTATACACTGGTCTTGGCTCCATTTAATTCATATAGCCCTATAAAAGTTGTGCTACCCTTCCTGCTGTATAATTCCACTGTGAGATGAGTTGAAGACACAAAACTGTAGCCTCTTGAAATTTTGGGTTTGCCAGCCAAAGAAAACTTTAAATCATATGTGCTGTTTGTTTGGATTTGCAAGAACTTCTGTTAGGAAAAAGGAAAGGAAAAGTTCAGTTATATTTGTTTCTATATAATAGGCATAATTGCTGCTGTAAGTAGATCTCCTGGAAAGATAACATACACAAAGTAGAAAGAAACTCACTACAGGTCCTGCTTCAACACTTCTGCAGCTTTCTTCTTGAGGCAGAGGGGCAGAAGCCAGGCTTTTACATGATGGATTGGTGATAAAACAACCTGTTAGGCTCAGATTAGAATTTCTGTTATTTTGCCAAAAATTATATGTGCATTAGTGGAGAGGGGCAGGGAGGCTGCATCATTTCGGTGAATCCTATTGGAAATTTTATTTTCTTTTTCAGACCTTTTTACAGTTATGAGCCAGGACTTGATCTCCACATCTGTTGTTATTGGCCAGTCTAGTTTACAAATGAGGCCCCTTTTGTCCCATCTAATTTTATGTAATCTGTGATGCTGCATAACAATTCTGGGAAGAAGAAATGGAAGGATTGTGAACTGACCTTGTGGCTAGTATGTACAGTGACTCACTCTGTCCTTTATTTCAACTTCTATGAAGTCTTTTCAGATACACTGTTTACCCATTAAATGAGCTGTGCAGTTTATTCTATAGCTAAAATTCTTCCTGATATTTTGATATATTTTTTGGGAACATGACAAAATAAATCACAAATGAGAATGTTAAAAAATGCTTACATTAGTAATCTGAAACAGTCTCTCTCATTATAATCTTGTTCAGAGTAACTAGTTAAATTTAAGAAAGGGTTTCCTGTCCCTTGATTTGCCAACCTACGTGACTTTACTGCCAAGGACATCTCTCCTCCATGCTTGACAAGCAATGGGTAACTTCATAATCTTTCTCTGTGTAGGCAGTTACTTCATGGGAAGAAATTAAGTCAGTCATGCCCATTACTGAATCTAATTTTACTATAATTTAGAGGGAAGAGCTCTTCCCTGAGTAGAATTGATTTTATAACTGCTTACTTCAGGATTTATTTTGCTTTCCTCCAAAGGATGTGGCAGAAACTGTTGTTGGTGACAGGCCTGCAGCTTGCTTGGCAAGGTCACTGCAGCAGCACCTTTCCTGGCAAGTGAGAAACTTGTGCCTTTGGTTTTCAATCATCAGCAGCTGCTCTGAGGCAAACTGAGCAAGGCAGCAAGTTGGTATGACCTCGCTACTTGTTGAAATTCCACCTTTTGGGAAACATAAGGTTCTTAGGGTAGGTATCTCATAGGGTCAAGCTATCTTTGGCTGATTTTTTTTCCTTCTCCTTTAGTCAGCCTGGAGGTTTGGCCCTGGCAAAAGACGTGTCTTGCTCATGGCTTTACAGTTCATTCACCCTGGGTAGGACTTGTCCTTCTTTTCCTCACTCCAGGCTGAGTGAAGCACACACAAGGAAAGGTCCTTTTAAAAGCAGTTTGCAGCGGTGCAGTGGTAAAGCCCAGCTGTGAAGAGGTGGGGAGTACGAAACAATCTCTTTTTGCCTGCCCACAAGGAAATGGGAGACGAAAATGTGGTGACTTTCTAACATTGGCCACAAGAGCATGTTTGACAGTGTCCCTTGA
Organism: Poecile atricapillus; assembly: GCF_030490865.1. Lineage (NCBI taxonomy): Eukaryota > Metazoa > Chordata > Aves > Passeriformes > Paridae > Poecile > Poecile atricapillus. The sequence goes on along the minus strand of NC_081264.1, from coordinate 7,108,316 downwards.
AGGTCAGTAACACCATTCTCAGCTGTTCAAAGCAGCTTATTGGTAGCAAACCCAGTGCAAATTCATGGAAGAAGGCTGCTTGCTTGTTGTTGTTTTCTCCTTTTTTGCACAGGCTTCAGCCTGGCAGACAATCAGATCCAACTGTAGATGTAATGCAGGCAAAATACCAGAATACATGGGCCAGTGTGTGATTTATGCTAACAGCAGCAGGCGTTGCTGAATGCCTGCCTGCTCAGCAGCCTTGGAAGAGTCCTTGGCCGTCAAGACACGTGGAAATCTAAGGAGCAACTCAGTGAGGGGTCTTTTTTTCAATTACATACTTTGACCCACATTCTTCCTTATTTATATTTGCAAGTATGATGAGATTGATCATATTTTTATCCTCAGGGCCCCTGTAACACCAAACCTCCTCCTGAAGACAGGAGAAACACATTTGGTGGGGTGTTCATAGGTTGTGAATGGCTGAGTGAATGCACACTGTTTTTTATTTGGTGAAGCTGCCTGTAAGGCAGGCTCTTTTCTGCCTCATCATGCCCTTCTCTGCTGGTGGGAAGTGTTCTTTGCAGTTTGAACAATTTTCCTCTAATTAACAGGCATTTCCCCATCCTCTTTCCAAAGTCTCCTACTCGTTCTCCTTTACCCTTTATGTTCAGTTCCTCTCAGCCTCACTGGGTAAGCAGCAAATCTTTCTGGTGCTTCTGAACATTGTTCACATGGCATATGCCGTCCACTTTCTTTTTGATACTGCATTTTCACATTCTGCTGACACCTGCAAAGCCCATGCTTGGTCTGACAAAACTTTCCCCCAAGGAGAGGTTTTGTAGTGTTGGTTCTGAGTGTTGAAAACCATGGAAGCTTAGTGAGAAGCGAATGTGATTCTCATTGCCCTGGCTTTGGGGATCAGTGGTTTGAATCCTATTGTGCTTTACACCAGGGAAAATTGAAAGTAACCCCAGCCGCAACAAGGCTGTAGAGAAGGTAACAGAAATGCAACAATGGGATGAAGCTTTTACAGAGAGTAGTAAAACGCCAGGTTGCAGATAAGGCAATCGGCTGGCAAAGCCCTGTGAGCCCTGTGAACAATCGGTGCTTTCTGTGCTCTGGAACAAAGCAGCTTTACAGAGGGTGTTGCAGTGACCACTGAAACTGGCTCCGTGGAAATTTCTGTTGCATTGCAAATTCAGCCTTGCTGCATGGCTGGGGGGGCCCAGAGTACTTCTCTGTGTGATGGTAGTGAGTGGGAAGAAGCAAAGTGTTACAGCTGAAAGAGCCCTTACCCATAATTTTTCTTCTCCACAGGTGCCCCTGGTTGACAAAAGCCATCTCCCCAGCCATCCCAGTGTACAATGGGCTCGTTTTCTTGTTTGTACTGGCAAACTTCAGCATGGCAACTTTCATGGACCCTGGAGTTTTCCCACGAGGTAACAGAAATGGGAATGTTGTGGGGGCTGGGGAGGGGGACATTGAAAATCCAAGCCCAAGGAAGTGCCAGGTGGCCAAACACACAAGATTGATCTTGTAGACTTTATTTATTTCTTTACTATACTTGACTGTCAGTAGGGGAGGGATGGAAGTGAAATGCTGGATACCCTCCAGCTCCCTTCTGAGCTCCTGGGTGTCCTTGCACTTGCTCAGACTAGCACTCGAGGGCTCAGGGTTGTGTAGTACGGTTTTCCTTGGATAGCTGTCCTGAGTGATGTGATTTTGATTGCTATCCCCTCTGTCATGCTGGCACACTGGATTTAAGTCACTGTCTTCGCAATAGGTAGCAGAGCGTGGCAGAGGGGAAAGGCTAAACTTTCTGAAACAGTTTCATCAAAGCAGTCCTTCCAGAATACCTTAAAAGAAATGCAGAAGCATTGAACACTAGAACAGATAATGATTAAGGTTTGCCTTAGAGTGTCTAAAAATGTGTACATTTAGAAAAATATTCCTGCTTAAATTAGCACTGATTCACAGCTGATTAAATAGGGTAGAGATCACTCAGCTTTTGTAATGGGAACCACAGTGCAGCTATCTCTTTTAACACATCCTAATGAGAGAATTATCACCTCATTTTATCTGTCTTCCAATAATTATTCACATGCAGTTTGCAGCAGAGACTGCTCTAGGCAGTCTGTCTAACCCAATGGATCTGTGCTGTCTGCAAGCTGTGCTTCTTCACCTCTATTCACCAGATTCGGTGTCTATTTGAGATTGCTACCCGACAAGAACAAGGTACCAGTCCTGCTGGCTTCCCTGAATAGCAAGGCCAGATTTCTCCAGGTAGCAGGGTCTAATGATGAGCATCTCTCTGCCATTCCTCTCAGCTGTAGCTTCTGAACCCCTGATTACGTGTTGCAGCACTCCAGTTAAGGAAATGACTGCGTGTAAAGGCAAACTAAGGCAGAAGCAAGATTCTGTCACTTTCATACGATCAACTGATACAGTGTATAGGTGCTTAAAGCTACAAATGCTAGTGATTTTCAAAAGAACTTATGCAGGTGGAGTTTTAAGGAGTTTCCTGGACTTGTTAGTTTCTTTATCTCAGCAGAGATAGCAGTGGTTAATTAAACATTAAACATTCTCAGTCTGAGAATCCAGTGTGTTTGTGTAGGGCAGCTCTCTCAGAGCAGAGCCGGACATCACCAGGGCCCAGGAGTGATCAGTGCTGAGTGTATTGTCAGTTCATACCTTCCTTTGGGCTTCTCTAACTTCCTTTTGCAAACAAGTTCTTCATTTTGACTTTGCATTTAAGGAAGAAACACACAGGGAGATCAAACAGAAACTTTATCACCGTCCCTCCCATCCCATCTCCCTTTACACAAGGGAGTCGGGAGCAAAGCAGGAAGGAGTTCCTAAAGTTCACCCCTCTACTGTCTCTCACTTCATTTGTGGCCTTGGCTGTGCCATCTCTGTGCTGTGCCTGTGCTTTGTCAGGAAGATGCTGGGAGCAAGGGGGGAGAAAAGACATGGCATTCATCCTGAGAGAAAGTAATGGAGGAGGAGTTTAGATGTGTGAAGGAAGCAAACTGATAAGGGAGAAGATGGAAAAGACTATAAATACCAGTGCTAGGAGGAAAGAGGAGCAGATGTTATTTCAGATCACAAGTGTGCATGTGAAAAAAATCTTATCACCACCCCACGCCGCCCTCAGAGCTGCCAGCGCAAGGAGTTCAGGAATTGTAGGAGTGTCTTAAAATTATTACACAGTCACTGTGTTTGCTTTCTACTGTTGAAATTAGGTTTAGTCTTCTTGGTTTTCAAGCTTCTTATCACATTTGTAATAGTTAGGAATTTACTTCAAAACCAAAATAACAATAAGCAGTGCAAAAACTGAGACTCTAATGAAATCATACATTTCCTGTAAGGAAGCCACCAAAATTTATTAGAAAAATAAGAGACTTGGCTGCTTCATGTCAGTGGATCAGTGTATGAGAATCTGTAGTAAGATGCATTCCTTTGTCAATGTATTCTTCTGCTCAGGTCACTAGAAACTGGAAATAAGCACATTTCCAGCTATATGATATGAGCTTACAGGTCTTGCAGATAGAACTTGGGCTACAGAAACCCAGCTTGTTGAAGAGGAGCTTAATCAAACTTCCAGATCTGTTATTCATTTTTTTAAATATTCCTTTTAATTTGTTTGCTCTCTGAATCTTTCTGGTATGAATCAGGATTGGCTCTGTGTGAGTGAATTTCTGGTAATACACCAGAATGAATGAGTAGGAAAGGAAGTATTAAGTAACTGAAATTGGGGCTGCCTTGAAAAATCTGATTTACAGTCTAGGCTTAGACTGGCAACGTTTTTTGCTGGCTAATTATACCAACAACAATTGGCTTTCAGTATTTTTGATGTGGATCTGTTTTATACAAACTCTGTGCTTGAATTCTCTAAAAGGAACATGTTTAAATGCATGTAGGTATGTACAATGTACAGACTTTTTGTCAGCATAGTCAGATTTTTTATAAAAGCTTAAATGGTTTGACTGTTCCAGTGTCTTGTTTTCATCTGCCCACATGTATTACACAGCTTGGGCAGGTTTATAATGGTATTGGAGAACCTACAGACGGTATTTATAGAAGTGCCTAAGGGATTTAGTCTGGCTCTCTCTAGGAGTCCCACTGACTAGTTTTGAAGGAAAATTATAGGGAATGGTGCCAGTACAGCACTCTGCTTCCACGCACAAACGTTAATCCAGAGAATACTCTTGCAGATAAATACTGTAGCTGAGCCAGATCCCAAGCTCATCTAAGTGAGGGGAGAAATTCCCTCTGAAGTCAATGGAAATTGGATCGTGATAACATATCTAGAGAAGATTTAATATAGAACTGCATGACAGTAATTGATGCTCCGCTGGGACAACATTATCAAATTCTACCTAATTTGGAGCCAGTCAGCCAATGCCAGCTGCACTATAATGTTTAACCAGGTGTTAAATAGATGTGAACTTCTTAGATTTTCTGTCAGGAGGAAACAAATGGAGATCACAGGAACCTAGAATGATATCTTTTCTTCCCAGTATATATTTATCTGTTACAGACTGGGTTTTATTTTGTGCATTTATTTTTAAATGGACTATTTTCTTAAACAGAGGTGAGGAACCATCTGTCCTCTGCATCCTCCCCAGTAACAGGACTGTGCAGTGTCCCTGTGTCCCAGCCATTGACAGGATTAGCTCTTTTCTCTTTGCCCTCTGCTACCTCCACTAACCCTCAGTTTTGCGTTGAGCAGCAGACGAAGATGAGGATAAAGACGACGACTTCCGCGCGCCGCTGTACAAGAACGTGGAGATCAAAGGAATCCAAGTACGGATGAAGTGGTGCGCCACCTGCCACTTCTACCGCCCGCCCCGCTGCTCCCACTGCAGCGTCTGTGACAACTGCGTGGAGGTAACCCTGCTGGGGCTCAGGGCACTCCGGGCTCTGCCACGGGGCTGGCCTTGCACCTGCTAGTGGAAACAGGCGCTTGGGTTACCCCAGTGTTCCAGCTCTTGGAAGTTCACAGCTGCGGCCCCGTTGGGCTCCCACTGAGCAGTACCATTTGAAGCACAGCCCTCAGTTATGTGTGTTACAAATGCTACAATTTTTGTAGCCAGCAATAATTAAAATAAAAATTTATAATGCTGGCTGCGTCTTCCTTGAAGTAGCTGAGGGATTGTGAATGTAAAAAAGGGGTGAATGGGAGAGTTGATGCGGAGTTCAAGAGAGCAAGAAATTCAGGGTGAACCATTTAAACTTGTCATATGTGAACTTAAGGCTCATCATTTAATTTGGAGCAAACTGGTGCCTACCTTAGTGGACAAGCAGAGAAGCCACAATGGTGTGTGAGTTCAGGACAACCAAACTCTGAGTTCAGCAAATGGTTCTCCAGTCAATGGAAGGAGCCCATATTTGATTCAACACCCCAGCTCAGAGCTTGAACTCATTCATATTTCTAATGTTGATTGCTCTGAATTAGGGGACTTTCTTGATTTTTGATACCCTAGGATCTTGGTGAGTCACACAGGATATTTGAAAAATAGCCCCTGAACAGTAAGATGTGCTTTTGGGCTATAAGCATTTCCCAGACATATAGGTAGGTACAGAGCACTGTATTCACAGCAGTGTATTGCCATTTTTTATTGCTGAGCTAAAAATTCTACTGCTAAAGGATCATTTCTGCTGCAAAGTCTATTTTTTTTTTCAAGAGTAATATGAAATCTTTAATATGTCTAAAATATATTCAGCTGTGCCATTAAAATGAAAGGAATTACTAATCAGGAGGGGAAAAAATACCAGAGTCAGCTGGAATTCTGTATACACTACCTTTGTCCTAATCCTCTTTGCCATAAGCAAGGGAATAGAGAAAGCAGCACAGTTATAAGTGAGAGAAAGGCTGCCTGGATTTATCTTGTGTCAGTCATATATCTAAGTTAAAATTATCTGGAAGCAGTGCTGTGCCTAGTAACCATCGATAAATAGGACAAGGCTGTACTGTTTTGGAAGGCTTTAGAAGGATGTGGGATTTTAGAAGCCTGAGAGTGAGGAGCTGCCAAGGTCCCTGGGTTGAGGGGAGTAGCCACAGCTATTTGTAAGTTGTGACAATTTGTTTAGACTGCTGTGAATTGTTGGATAGAGCTGGATTTTTGGTAGGAAGCTGGAATTGTACATTCCTAGTTTTAAAACATAAATGTTTTCACTAACTCAAGATCCTGAGGATTGTTTAGATGATGGTAAATTCTCAGTTGTCCTATGGATTTTTTTTCTTCCACCTTCCTGGTGGTTCAGCATAAAAATTCATTTTGAGGAAATGAAGTTTCCTCAGAAAAAGATTGCCCAATGCTCACTGGTATAAACACTTAAAGTTTCATGCTGATGTTAAGCTTCCATGGGAGTCAGTTCTGCAGCAGAAATGAAAATGGAGGGAATCCAAAAGGAACTGCATAAAATAGCAGAAGGCAAGGTGACTCTGCCTAGCCCTCAACAAGTTCTATTGATAGTCAGGTCAGTTGAATGTTCCCTATTGTTCAAGTGCAGAAGTACGGTGCTCTGCTTGTAATTATATTATTACTGCTGTGGAGGAATGTAGGTGAAAAGTGTTAATGACTTCTGAATCAATAAATCATGGCCTTAAACATGTTTTATTGATTCTTGTGATGCTTATTTCCCACTCACCTGTCATATTCTAGAAGAGCTTTGAGACAGTAACAGGAGTGATTCTGCTGGCTTTCCATACAGGATCTACTCAGGGTTGTAGTTCACATGTTTTCACTTTCAGTCTAGAATGTACAATAAAAATTATTTTCCCAAATATAAAACTTTTGAACCAATTTGATAAAAGATTGAATTAACAGCAAAAGCAGACAACACTTATAGAAGTGAATTAAAACTTAAAGCACACTGTTACCAGAGGGACCCAAAAATGAATCTGTGAAAAAAGTAGTCAGATTTTTGTTTTCTTAATTGAAATGTTTGCAGTGAGTTCTTACATAGTTTCATAATCCATAGGTATTTTGGGCTGCATACAGCCAGATGTGCATAACAGAAAGATGTTACGTCAGCATTTCAGATATAGCCTGAGATGATCTTAATATTTAAGTTGCCCCTGTCATTTCTAATGTGCTTTGAGAAAGTTTATTCCATTTTTTGGTATTTTGTAAATTTTTGATAAATGCATTGTGTGAAACTTAGAAATACAAAACACCCTGTGTCGTCATTGAGCAGCACTTAAAAATAGCATTGCCACAAAGCAAAGAATAAACAGTTCATTTGTCGGCACAATGAATGTGTAATATCTGCTCTGAGGAACACAGGGGTAAGAAGGGTTTATTTCTTGCACCTGATCTTGTCTTCACGTCAAGAATAATCCCATTGGGGACAGTGGATTTACATGCTTACAAAACTGTAAAGGCACTTGGAGGGTGTCTGTGGCTCTGTGCCCTCATTATTAAATCTCCTGTTAAAAGGGATCTGACTTTGTGAGGGACTTTGGACTTGTGACTGAGACAAATAGTTAGATTTGGATTCATAACTTAATGAACCCATGCAGAACTTTGCCTGTGTCTGATCCAGCTGTTGCTTTTCTTTGTGACCTGCTTGGTAAAAAGGTACTTCTGTAATGTTCATTGTTCCAAGTGGACTCATTTCAGTATAAATACCAAAATGTTGGACCGGGAATTCTGCAGCAATATTGCATCTTCAAACCATTTTAGGTTATAACAACTTCATTGTAATTGATTCATGCAAAGAATGATAAAAAATTAGGGCTTCTGCTGCTAGAAGATAAATAGCCTGTCCTTTATTTTTAATATATCCTCTCTTCAAACTCTATAAACACTCAAGTACCTCTCCATTCATGGATAGGGAAACAATCTGGTCCTAAAAAGTCTTATAAAGGACATTCAAGAATTTTGTAAAGCTGCAGAACTAGTCTGATGTAATTTTACGTGACAGTGGTTCAGATTCATCTCTAAGGCAATGTATTTTCTTTCACTGTTTGGATATTTTTCCCTATCTCTCCCTTTCTTTACAAGGATTTTGACCATCACTGCCCATGGGTCAACAATTGCATAGGACGGAGGAACTACCGCTATTTTTTTCTCTTCTTGCTGTCCTTAAGTACGCACATGGTTGGAGTGTTCACCTTTGGGCTCATCTTCGTACTAAACCATATGGAAAAGCTGGGAGCAGCTCATACTACTATTACGTATCCTTCCATTTGGTCTTTCCAGACTCAAAGTGACTGAGGAAAATGTGCAAGAATGAATCTGAATATTTGTCCTCCAGGAGCTGGCGGAGCCTCTCCTGATCCCCCCCAGCTCTCCTCCTGTAAATGCTCAGTGCAGATTTTCCTCTGTTCCCGTTGTGTGTGAACAGGGATTGCTCCAGAAACTGTCCCTGACCCTTTGTCTTTCTCAATCTTTGTCATGACAACCCAGCAGAAGGATGAGCTGCCTCCCTGAATTTCACTTTCAGCCAGGTGTAGCTCTCAAATGCTGTTTGCCATATTTAAAACTCTGTTGCTGTATTTTGGAGCAGAGTGTGCTCTGGAAGTATCCCCCTGCATGCTGATGTAACACATGAACCGCTGGCTCTGAGGGGTGACACTGCTCTGGACAGATCAGTGCAGAACATTCTTAACAAGGTAGAAAGGTAGAGACAGAATCACTGAGTTCACATTACTTTTTAACCATCTCAAAGGTGAGGACCCAGACTAGGAGCAGACAGACTTAACCTTGAGATGAAATTTAGTTAGACCTTGCTAAAGGTCAGGGACACTCTACTCTGCACTCATGAGACCCCACCTGGAGTGCTGCACCAACACCAGAAGGACGTGGAGCTGCTGGAGCAAGTCCAGAGGAGGCCATAGAGAGCTCAAGTCACTCTGCTCTGGACACAGGCTGGGAGAGATGGTGTTGTTCAGCCCTGAGAAGAGAAGGCTGTAGGGAGACCTTTGAGCCCTTTCCAGTGCCTAAAGGAGTTCCAGGGAAGCTGAGAGGGACTTTGGACAAGGGTCTGAATGAAAGAATGAAGGGGGAACAGCTTCAAACTGAAAGAGAGCAGGTTTAGATGAGATACTAGCATGAAATTCTTCACTATGAGGCTCTGGCACAGGTTGCCCAGAAAAGCTGTGGCTGCCTCATCCCTGGAAGTGTCCAAAGCCAGGCTGGACAAGGCTTGGAGCAACCTGGTCTAGTGAAAGGTGTCCTGTCCACAACAGAGGACTTGGAACCAGGTGATCTTTATGGTCCTTTCCAACCCAAACCATTCTATGACATTATGTGACACTCTCCTATTTTTTTTTTTTCTCCTTTTCCTCTCCCTGTCTTTCACAGACTCCTTCCCTTCACTCATCCCAGTTTCTTTAACTCTTTGATACAGAATGGCTGTCATGTGTGTGGCTGGGTTATTCTTTATCCCAGTCATTGGTCTCACTGGCTTCCATATTGTTCTAGTGGCCCGAGGGCGCACAACGAATGAACAGGTAAGAAGCAGTCCTTTCTCTATGTTTGTGGCTAAGGTGTTGAGGTGGGAAAGAAAATCAGCAAATCAGCTTGGGTAAAGGAAAAGATGGTCCAAATCTTACCAATAATGCTCTTATTGGAGCTTTTGTGAAGATCTAGGAAGATTACCCAGTTTTATTTTCAGATTTTTTTTTAATACACCGCAGGCAAAGGTTTCCCTTTTTAAATAGCCACAGAGTATCACCCCAGGCATATTTATTATTTAAAATCTACTCATGGCCTTGAAATAGGTTTTATGTGGTGAGTACCATCAACCCCAGAAGTTCAAACTTTATGAGTCAGACTGAACAATCCATGAGATTGAGTGAAAGAAAGAAAGGAAAAGATTAAATAATTTGCCCTCTCTCCCGGCATTTTGAACTCCCCCGGCAAGCCCACACTGCCCATAATAGGGTCTGAGTTAGCTCTTTGTCTGCCTCTGTGTCTCTCTCTTGTTCTCATGCATATGAACACACACACACACACACACACAGAGCTGTTGGACACAACTTGCTTTGCTTCTCCAAACCAAGTGCCAACATGACACCTTGTGCCAAAAAGCCTGTAAAACTCCAGTTCCCCTGCAGTTACTCAAATGACCATGATCCACAGTCCCTGTGGTTGATGCAGACTGCATTCATGTGCACATTAATGGTTTGCTGTGGGTGATAGAGATCAGTGTGATGGGATCATTAACAGGCCCCTGCCAACCCAAGGGACAGTTTGCAGGTGTGGCACTGGTCTCAGCCCTCATCCTAAGGTTCAGGAACTCTGTGAATTCCGCTGCTTTACCCTTTCACAGCTCCTGCTCCAAAGTGCCCCTCATATCTGGGCTTTTTTCCTCACCATACTTCTTTTCCCCTGAGGTTTGGGGTTTTTTCAGATGGGTTTTTGCTGTCATTGCACCCATGGGTGCTCTGCAGCTCCCTCTGAGCTGTTTTGGCTGTCCTGGGTGCTGATGGCTCCATGCTGTGGAGCTGTCTGGCTCCTGGGCAGGCTGTGAGTGTTGAAAACATCTGTCTAAGGCCAGGCCTTCATAAACTGAGATGACATTGTCTCCATCCCACAAGAGACAATAAAAACTCTTATCCAGAAGAGTGTGGGAGGTTTACATAAGCAAGGAATCTGAAGTCATCCTGAACTGTTGCCTAACATGGCCTTTGAACAAAGCAAGCTTCCATAGCTGTCATCTTCAAATGCTTTTCTCTGTCCTGCTCAGAATCATCTACTCTTCATTGTAAAATTGATTTTGGCCAAGTATTAGGTTTGATAGTGCTAACAATAGTAGGATGGAGCAGAGGGCATTTTGGTATCATAGCCCAAATTGTGGTTTGCGTTAGACTTGTCTTAGTGCAGTGATATAAACTCTCCATGAAAATTTCAGGCTGAAGAAGAAGGGAAAATTTAACTTTAAAAAACATAAAATTTAACTTCACATCTCTGTGGCTGCACTAAAATTTAGAAAGGTTGAGAATTTTTCTGTGATCAAAATAACTGTTGGAAAATATATCCTAGCTTGGTTTGGTTTCCTGAGCTACCAAACCGCTTGAAATTTAATTCATCTTCCCATGCCATTTTGAAAGTTAAATATAATCTGGTTGTAATTTCTGCTTAGTCATATGTAGCAGTTATCTGTAACTGGAGGATGGATGTTCCCAGCCCCAAGGTCCTTTCAGAGGAAGCATATCTAAGTAATTAGAGCACCAGACCAGGAGAGATGGATGTGAGATCTGCTCCTGGCTTTGCCAGTGTTCTAAAATACTCTCTTTTCTCCTGCAGCCTCAGTGTTGATTCTCTTTTCTCACACTGGTAGTTATCTACTGTCAGCTTTCCAGTTGGAATATGCTCAGCTTATCTTGTCCTCTTTTCCCAGTACATTTTGTAGGCCAGTGGTACAGACGTTTTTGTGGTTTTACTGGAAATTTTTGGTATTTATTAATTCTGGAGTTTGTAAGTTCTGAGCATTCAGAGTAGGCAGGCTGTGATTGAAAAGTGCACAGTGGCTAGGTTTAGATGTTTCTGAGATTTCTGAATGCCTCTGAAATTCTTCTATGGAATCAAAATAACCCATAACCCAACATCTGCTCATATCCTGGTATTTTTAGTTCCTGAATAGAGTAAATAAATACCCTTCCTTCTTAGACTGCTTTCTACCAGTGGATTTCAAACTACTTTAGAAACCAAACTGATATAATTAGTACTGTTATCTGTGAGTTGGAGAAATTTTATTTTCACACTGTGTTTCAGAAAATGGGCACAGAGATATGAAAAGCTTTGCCAGCATCTGGCACAAGTCACTGTGAGCCTAGGATTGAATGCGGATGTGTCAAATGTCCCAGGCCTGTGTTTTCATCAAAAGGTTGCTCTTTCAAATCTCAGAATTTCAGCCTCTCTCTCTAGGCCTCTTAAAGAGCTTTGTGTTATATCAACAAGGCCAGCATAATATACTGCAGAATCATTTAATTGTTATTTTACGTGCAAGTTATTAGAGTATTTCTGGTACTCTGTAAACTTGTTGCTAGATCAGAACTATGAACTGATTAAAATACTTTACTTGCAAACAACATCAGTAATGCTTTTAATGGCAACCACTATTAATTTCCCTGGCTTTATTAGTATTTATCCCCATATGTTGACTTTCGAGTATCTGCCTGTAGAGTACAAACTCTTTAATGCTTATGAAGCCTTGAATGGATCCTGCCAGTCTAATGAGGCTTGGCTTTTATTAAACCTGCTCATTTACAAGCAAACATTGCAATCGCCAGGGAGTTCCTGGCACCCTCCCACATAAGGCAGTGGTTTGTACTGATTGCTGCTCAGGATGGGATCTGAGAGAGAGGAAACATTGCTGTCATCCAGCATTTGGGAACGTTGATTTGACATTGCTGTTGGTTTGGAGGGGACTTGCCAAGGCAGAGGAGGGGAAATGACGGGAATGAAAGAGACCAAAACAGGATGTCTGGCTGGGAGCAGACACAAATCCAATGCAGGAGTAACATGGAGAGGTGAACACATCACTTTGCAACCCAGTCACATTGAGCAGTGTCCTTTTGGGAAGGATCTTGAGTTGAGTGCCTCCTAGCTGGAATTAGCTGACAGAGGTGGTGTGTTAGAGCTGGAGAGAAAAAGTGCAGCATTCAAAGAAAAACGATCTGTTTGGAAAGGACAGAAGGGTCAGACTTGTTCTTGGCTTTCTGAGGCCTGGATGATGACTTTTACATAACTTGAGGTTTGAGTGCTGTCCTGAACATGTTTCCAGGTGACGGGGAAATTCCGTGGGGGTGTAAATCCTTTTACCCGAGGATGCTGTGGAAATGTGGAACATGTGCTCTGCAGCCCCTTGGCTCCCAGGTAAGAGAAATGCTCTCATCTGGGAATGAGGGAGCAAGACTAGTTGTTGGGACAAGGGAAGAAAATGTGGTTGGCTGGGCACAAAAGCCAAGGATCATTGATGGAATAAGAGGAGAGCAAAGCAAAACAGTCCTGAAGGGAGAGCTCTGTGATAGCTGCTTCCCTGTTGCATGGCTGTAACCTGTAATTCACCACCCTTATCCCAGAAATATTTTTTGGAATGAGTTTGTCAAATTATGTTGAGCTCACACCCTTGTCTTCACCAGCTTGTTTATCTAGTGGATTTTAGTAGCAAGGTAAATATCCATATGTCATCATATTTTCCACACAACTTCTTACACTGTGCAGGCAATGTCCGGTCTGCCAGAAAAAAGGAAGGAAGCTAAAATCAGGTTTTCTCCTTAAGACTTAAATCTAATTTAAGGCTGCTGTGGTTTTCAATCTCACTGGCACTTTCATTATCATAAAACAGATTATCAATGAGTTCTACATCACAGAACTTGAGATTTATTTATGGCTTTCTATTTTTGGGGAAATGGATTTATCATTTCACATTTTGAAATCATGATCTTAATGCAGTAGATCAGATGGACTATAAATAATTCTAGGTGCTGAACTATCCAGCCTGAAAACGTGTTCATAATCTTACTACAAGACTTACTTGAGCCTTTTTGGGGTGTTGAACGATTCCAGACCCTGACACTCTTACCTATTTTTTTTTCCTCCTTTGTTATACAACAAATAAGTCCTAAAGGACTGTTACATGTGTTAAAGACACTGGAGTAGTTGCTTTCCAAACCTTCCAACACATGAAAATCAGGTCAAGGTGGATGAGAAGAGCTGGGTATTAAATGCTGTGAGACACTTCTGTTAAGAGAAGGGTTGTGAGTACCATCATCATGGCTATTCACAGAATTATAGCAAGCAGAACATTTGTGTTTTGTGAAGACCTGTTCAGATTGTCCTGTATATTCAAGGTCCCTAAGCTATCACTACTAGAATGTCCTGTTCACCACATAAAGCAGAAAAAGCTGGTGTGTGTATTGGTATTTAGGCATTGTACAGCCACTGGGCAATTGCACTTAGAGAATACTATTTCACTGGAGAGAAATTAGATGTCTAAAGTCAGCCATTTCCTCTTAGATTTTTTTCATTCCTATAGAGTTGTCAGTCTCTTTTACCTCCATTTAGATGAACACTAAACATGGTACAGAAACAAGTCACCATTTGGTAAGTTAGAACTGTCAGCACATCATTTTCTCCATGGTAATTCGACATGTGCTGGGTCTTGTTCCCCCAGTCACTGACTCCCACCACAGGGCAGCTGTTTCATGTTAGCTGGGATGATCTAGTCAGTCACTTCTTTTGGTGGTAGGCCTCTCTTGCTCTTCATGCTCTTGCCCATTAGTGCTTCAAAAATTGCTGATTTTTTAAATGCATCCTCTCCTTTCACTCACTAATATTTTTATTTTTTTTTTTTAAATTATTGCTGCTTACTTATTGTGTATGTTGAAACAAATGGAGGTTCTTACCTTGATTCTGACACATTCTTAATTCATAGCCTGGAAGTGGGAAAATTTTTAAGCCTTGTTCTTAGGTTACTGTTTATTTTAATGATGACTGTTGCACAATTAATCAGGTATGTGGTTGAGCCCAAGAAAAAGCAAGCTGTGAGTGTGAAACCTCCTTTCCTGAGACCTGATTTGTCTGAGCGACAGATCACAGTGAAGATCAGTGACAACGGAATCCAAGCCAACCTCAACCGGAGCAAGGTGAGGAAATCTCCAAGCTCTGCTTTTGAAGGGCATGGATTGAGCATTATCAAGCCTGGGAATGAGTCTGTCATTGACAAATCTCTTTGAGATGATGCAGAAACGAGTCCTTGTCATATACTTCATCCTCTGAAAGTAACACAGGTTCAGTAACAGCAGCTCTTGATCCAGTAACAGGCAGCTCTAGAATGGAATCCCACTGGGCTTCTTTTGGAAGAGTTGGCTGTTCTTTGCAGTGGTTATTTTCTGTCCTGAGACCTGTCACCTCTTGGTGTTCAAATTAATTTTAATAAACCCTTCTACCACCAGACCAGGTCAGCTGATCTACTTCAAAGAATGTTCTGAGCTTCCAGGCTGCAAGAAGGCTTGTGGTCCAGGGCAAGGAATATTGACTCAGAAGCTGATTTCTCTCCTCCTCTCTTTTCAGTTTCTCCTGGCTTGAATAATAGAGAAGGAGTTGTTTAGTCCCATAAAAAGTGGTGGATTCAAAGGAAGCCAGCTTGCAAGATTTTTGTGGCTAGTTACTTCCTATACACTTTGGATAGTTACTTGCTGAGAGCTACCTGGAAAGTTGCTGAAAAATGCTAGAAAGCACTATTGTCTTCTACCACGTATTAATTAACATGATGATTATAGTACTTAGCGTGTCATGTAGACCAGGATAGTGCATTTGAAACTCTACTGGCTGTTTATGACAATGTTAGTTTTACATGTGACAGTCCTTGCCTGCAGTAGATGCAAAATCCTGTTTGTCATTATAGGTGTTGGTAGTTCAGGTTCTCTGGTACATCCAGCACTCTGCCACATGCTGTTATTTAACCAAGTTGCATGTAATGATTGATTTTTTGGATAATTTTCAGTCTAAAATCAGCCTGGAAGGTCTGGAGGATAAAAGTATGGATCTGCAACCACCTCTCCCACCCAAAGGAGATCCAAGCAAGTACTCTGAGCTGAAAGGGCAGCTGGGCACAAGTGAAGGTATAGTTGCATGATCAGTGTTTTATTTTTGTTAATAAGAAACTATTTTAGCCTCTTTAAAAGGTTTCTCTTATTCTTTCAAAACGTGGGATCTGAGTGAAGGCTTTTTTTCTATTTATAGGATTTCCGGACTAGGGGAATTAAGAGCAGGAAAGGGAGAGAAAAGCCAGCTTGAAGTGATTCATTCAAGCCTAGGTTGAATATTTCATGTCAGTTTTGCAGAGCTTATAAACTCTTTTAAACCCCTTCTTAAATCAATTTTTAAATGAAAAATATCTAAGGAATCTAAGGAATCAGAAATATTAGCATGAAATTCTTGGGCATTGCAAACTGAATTATTTAATTTCTAAGAATGTGAACTTCATGCTTTGATGGTATTAAATTTTTTTTTTATTTTTTTTTTAGACAGAACTAGTAGTATTTCAAATTACGCAAAATTTCTACTCACCAAAATGTGTCACCCCACTCAACATATTGTGCCTTGTTCCTTCTTCTCTGTAGATGGCTGATCTGGCAGCAATGTGCTCTTACTGCCATAGGGCCCCCATTGATTTTGGTGGAATGGTACACAATAGTACATCAAGTTTTATTCTCTCCAGAACAGATCCATTTGCAGAGGATGATGGATGGCAAAGAATTGTGGCTGACAGCTTGCTGTCCACACACATTGTAATAGAAAGTACTTTTTTTTTTTTTACAGAAGGTGGTCTCTCACCCAAACTTATCAGCCCTCCTACTCCTGCCATGTACAAATACCGACCAGCTTTCAGCAACAATCCCAAAGTCCACTACCACGCCACGGCTGAGCAGGTAAGCGAGCCCGGGAGCTTCTGCTTCCAGCTAATGCCAGGCAGTGTGGAGCAGAGGAGGGCTCTAGTGAATGTCAGAGTGTAAAAGTAAATAACAACACTTGGCACTGTTGTGTGACAGTGTATTATTTTCACTGTGCTCCTTATGGAAACATGTCTGATTTCACAGCTTCCCCCTGCTGACATGTCTGTCCCGCTGCCAGGCGTGCGCTGCTGCTGCTCCAGTGTCTCGGCCTGATCCTGGGATGCTGAGAAGTGTCACCTCCCATTGCCTTCTCCTGGCAGAGGTGCCATCTCACATTCCCTTCAGAGGGAGCTGGGCATGCTGAGTGCTTCTCTGGATCAAACCCTTTAGTCAATACTCTGTGTATTCACTGATTACTCAAGATGTCAGCTTGCAAAATAGAAAGAACTTTTAAAGCATCCCAAGAGGTATTTTAGTGAAAATTAACAGAAGACTCCTCATGTTGGACCTTCCTTAGCACCTATTCAGTGCATTTGGGTCATGGAAAAAAAAAACCTTCCTAACACTTGGCATAATTTTCACCCATCAAGAAAACTGAGGTCCAAACAATTAGACAGATTTGCTGTGGAATTCTGACAGTTTTCTCATTTGCTTAAAAGTTATAAAACTTATTTCTCTTGGATTTATTGCAAATATTCCTTGACCCCCAGGGCCTGAGAACAGCATTTGGAAAACCACTGGTCTAATTTGGATATTGCAATATGTATCCAAGTCTTCACACACCAGTGAAGACACCCTTAAAAAACACATACCACACACAGTGCAGTTTTCTCAAAATTAATTTCATCAGGTCCTTCAGTGTCACCCCTGGAATAACAAGAAGGGGGTGATAGGAAGGAGTATTATGAAAGAAGTAAGGAAAGGAAAATAAGGTAGATAAAAATAATTGACTGCAGCAACACTGTAATAAGACAGAATGTTCCTTAAATGGTGAGGAAAGCTTTTTGTGAATCCTTCTCATTTTGAAAAGAAAGATGGTGATAAGTGGAATTCCAGCTATGACAAAGTTTAAGTTTTAGTCTTACTGCAGTAATTGTCTGCAATAGTCTTACTGAGTAAGATTTACTCTCTGGATTTGTCCACATGACGAGGAAATGAATGGCTTATGAAAGGGAACACGAGAACAGTGTGTGCACTGTATCCAAAAAGCTTAATGTTGTATCATTTTCATTTTATTACATGAAAAATGGCTTGACATCCAGTGCAAAATACTCTATTTACAGGCATCATCTAGCAATTTTGAGCTGTGGGAGCCACAGCATTCTGAGTCATAATGCCAAAAGTCAGGGAGCCAAGGAAGGCAGGCTTGTTGTGTTCATTGAGTGCACAGCCAGAGATGCAATATAGATACAGGGCAGGTTCTGATTAGGCCAGGGGACTGGTCAGTGCTGTGAAATGATAACAGGGAGCAGCACCTTCACTCTGAGGGTTGCTGTTTCAGTCCTAACCCAAAACAGTGCTGTTGCTGTTGGTGACTGGTGTGCGAGCTCTGGCGACTTGCTCAGTTTTATAGTAGACACAGCTCGCTAGTAATCAGCTGGGAGTGTCATAAAATGGGGTTCACGTAGTGAGCTGATGGGAGGGCATGGATTTGTGTGCCAAGCTAAGTAGGAGGTACAGAGGGAAAGAGACTGGGCTATGTGTGGAATGCCATGGTGTCTGCTCTGTATCAGTTCTTCAGCCTGTCAAGGTAATTCTGCTTTTGAGCAGTGAAAGCTGCTAAGAAAGAGGCATTGGGACACAAGGATAAGTAGCACAAATATACTTAAAAGCTACGTCACTGCTCTCATCCTCCTTTACAGGCTGTTACTTGGTGTCCTTTTTCCAGAGAAGGCCAAATTTAGCACCATGCTCTAGAAGAGAGTGAGCTGTTTTGCATATTTCTCTATCTTCTAGCTGAAAGGAAAAAGCTTTTAAAAAAAATCTACAATAAACCAGGGGTTTGTCATTAAGTTTTTTCTTTCAATAGTTTTCTTTTAAAAGAAACCAGAGAACAAGCTGTGTCAACTGCATTTCTGATTTAATATGTGACTGATAATAATTCTTTGTTTGCAGAGCCAGTGTAGCCAATTTATTGTGCATTATGGGAAACTCTTCCTTAAAAATAACAGTAAAAACTATTTGCTCAGCACAGAATGGCATTTTAAGTGAACAGAACTGAGCAATTTTCACAGAGTAAAACAAAGTGAAGTCCTATCTGTTTTCAGAGCACATAAATAAATTATGGACTTTGTTTCCTTTTCTGATATGGCCACTTTCTCCTACACAGGCAGTAAAAAAGACAAAATTGCTTCATTTTGTTGTCTGAATGGTGAGAAGGAGCCTTTCTGCTTTAATTAAGATTAGGTGCCTAATTTTGAAGACCTATGACCAGAAATTCAGAATTACTGAATATTCATAGCACAGAGTAGAGTGGATAAGAATGTGCTGGTCCCCAGCGTCTTGAAATGGAGCTCAAAGTATTTCTGTCTCAGCACACAAAACCAGACATCCCTCAAGAGCTATTTGTAGAAAATGTGAAGTGCAGTGCTTTTTCCAAGGGCAGTATCATCAGATAACAATCTGATTTACCTTGACTGAGACTTGAGTCTCAGCTTGGGTCTCTCATTCAGTGTTTTCAGTGCCCATGCATTAACTTATATTTTTACTGTCAATGTTATTTAGCACTTACTATGAATAACTCCTCCTTGCTTCTAAGGTGCTAATCCATATGTTGAACAGGAGTCAGATTTTCTTGCAATGAACCTCGGCTGACAGTCGGAAGGAAGACTTTCAGCTCTGTCCTTCCCATGCACTCACTGAGAGAGCATACCTGTACTTACATGTCGCTGGCTTCTGTTTCTCATATTCACCTCTGTTTTAGATCACCTTGCAGGAGGGACACAGTCAAGGGGCTCTGATAGAAGAGGATGGCAGAAGCCTTGATTACCAGTCCGAACCCAGCCTGGACATCCCCAGCTACCGGAAGAGCTCCCTCCACAAGACCTATCAGTCTTCCCCACTCCAGATAGATTCCTTTGCCATCAATTCACGATCCCTGAGCCTGAAATCTGCTGGCAGGAGAGGGACAGACAAAGTGCCCCTTCATCCAATGAAGTCTGAAGGGGCGGCTTCCACCCCTTACAAAAGCATTTTTTCTCCCAATTCCCTGTCAAACAGAAATGGGAGTCTTTCATATGACAGTTTGCTGAACCCCATGTCTCCCTCGGGGAGGAAGTGCATTGCCCATTCTGCAGTCAGCTCTGTCGGGTACCACTCCCCATATTTGTCAGCCAAAATGTGCCACCTCCGGGGCAGCGAGCTGCAGCGCCAGCCACCGCAGAGCTTCAGCCCAGTGCTGGGGAGCCCAGCCCCGCATCAGCGAGACCCCTCCCCAGTGCGCTATGATAACCTTTCCAAGACAATTATGGCATCCATCCAGGAAAGGAAGGAGATGGAAGAGAGGGAGAAGCTCCTCCACTCACACCCTGACTCGGTGTTTGCAGACTCGGGTGTCTATGACACGCCCAGCTCCTACAGCCTTCAGCAAGTGAGCACGCTCTCCGAAGACCCGCGCAGCATGGCCATGAGATACGGGTCCAGGGACAATCTGATGGCTGCCACCAGCTTTAGCACAAGGAACCCCATACTGCAGTCCTCAGTGTCTTCACTCTCAAGTGCAATGACAAGAGCACCAAGGACTTCCACAACCTCTCTGCAAGCTGATTTAGCCAATAATAATGTGCAGTCCCATCAAGCACTACAGGGCAGGGTGAGCAATGGCTCCTACAAATCCCCAGGCCACCAGGTCCCATCGTCCCCCACAGGGATGCCTAGGTCACCCTCTTATGGAGGCCCGAAGGCTGTGTCGTTTGTAAACACTGTGGAAATTACAGAGGTGCAATCAGTGGGAGCACAGAGGTATGTACTGCTTGAGGGGCTGAGAGCAGTGGGAATCTGCTTGCGAGCAAGGGCGGAGCGCGGCGCTGGAGGCACGGCCCAGCTGAGGTGTTTGCTGTGGGCCATGAGGGCGGGAGGTTTATGGGTGCTCTTCAGTTCTGTCACAACCCCACAGCAACCTCATGATGACAAAATGTTTGCATTTCTGCTGTACCTTGAACTGCAGGTGGTCAGTTTTGCTGTAAATTCATAGTGATACAGTGTCATAGCTGAACTGGGGAATTATTTCAAGGTGTGAAGCAGGTTATCGCTCCCCTTATACACAAATGGTGGAGCTGTTTTAGTTTGCAGCCTGAAGAGAGGCTGACCCAGACATTGGGTGGATACAGGGGCAGAGTTGGGATCCTACTTGTGCAACATACACTGCACTGAGGGAAACAGGCTGAAACCAGTCCTGGTGCTTGGCAAAGAGAGCTCTGTATTTAGTAGTGTTGAGTGTCTATAGCACAGAAGTGCTCATAAAAGCACAGAGCTTCATGACATTACCTTAAGGCCTTGCTGCTTCCTTCCTTTCTGTGAGAAAGCGTGGAGAGAGAGGATTTGCTGTGCCAAAAGCCTCAGTAACTGCCACCTGAGCAAGATCCTCAGCTGCAGCTTCTGCATGTGCCTCTCTTTCCCTTCTGGAAGCTGTGGAGCTTGCAAAGCCTGAAGAGATCATGATCCCACTGAGGATGTAGTATTTCATTTCATAGTTGGGACCTGGAGGGCTGCTCTTCAGAAAATCTGTTACCTTTGTATCTGGTATTTACTGTGCTGTGCTTGCCTCTGGTTAAGGTCTCGGGTTTCTCTCTCCTGTTATCCAACAGTTTTGAAAACTTACTGAAATGTGGGAGAACCATTATTGTAGGTCTCCTGAAGTTAAGTGCCAGCAAGTTGTTTCAGAAATGAGCAACAAAGTTTTGTTTACCTGGATATTTAAGTGGGAAATGTTTTTTTCTGAGAATTTATTTCTGATTTTAAAACACAGTTTGGCTTAAGGTCCGTGGTATGCAGTGGTGACAGTTAAGCCCTCCTGCATCCTACAAATGCCTGTGCAATTAGTTTGGATCAACAAAACATTTAAGCAAGGAATTAAATGAACATATATTACTGGGGCGTGGTCCACTAACCTAATGGCCAATTTAATTCTCCCATTTCAGTGACTTTTCATCTAGTGCACTGGCTTCAACCAGCTTGCTCCCATGCTTGAATATTTTGCAACGCTGGGAACTCAGGGTGACGGGGTAATTGTTTATTCTGAATGAAGTCATTCACTAATTTGTCACTAATACTGCATCTTTTGTTATTTTTTTTAATGCAGGGATGAGATGCAGTTGAAGACACCTCACAGTAAGATAAATGGACAGCCAAAAGGAATAGCCAGGTTGGGTTCAACATCAAGTTCCCAGGGGACACCTGTCAGCCCTGCTAGACACTCAAATGTTAAGAAGGTGTCTGGAGTTGGTGGAACAACCTATGAAATTTCTGTGTAAAATAAAATGAGTTAAAAACAAAGAGCCATCCACTCAGCCAGCCATGAAGCTAGGAGCACTGTGAAGACTCAAATAACAACAAAGAAGGAGCAGCAGCAGTCGGCCACTCTCCTTTTCTTGTTTTGGGTTTGTTCTGTTTTCATCTTTCTCTTTTGGCCAAAAACCAGCTGCAGCCTTATTCTTGAGGGAATAATAAAATTGTACAGTCTATCAGACTCTTCCTGAACCGACAGGCAGGAACTGGCTACGACCTAAGACCACCACAGAGCAGATTTCCTTCCTGCAAGCGAGCGCTAAAGCCATTGAGCGCGTGTCTGTCCTACCACTCTGTCATGTACCAGTCGTGCTGTGAAAAAGTGCTGTCAGTCCAGGATCAGTCAGTTTTCCCATGCCCCTTCCCAGTTCTGGGCAGTGATGTGTCCAGCAGGAGCCAGAGGACCAACTGCTGTTTTCCTGCTGACATGGAAAGTAGGGTTCCTGTGCTGGGCAGGAGCTTCTCCTTGTCCCCCGGGTGCTGCAGCTCAGGTTCCTCCTCCTGGGAAGGAACAAGGCAAGGCCACTTGGGCTGCAGACACCATGTCGTCTTTAAAAGCCTCCCTGGTCCCAGATGGCAGCAGGAGAAAGGATAGCAACAGCTTCTCCCTGTCTGCCATTGGCCTCCCTGTGTGTGAAGTTGTGTGTGTGTAAGCGTGTTTGTCTCCATGGAAAAGGACCGCAACACCGACAAGGATCTGCCACTCTGACCTCCTGCTCCCTCTGGGTTTGAAAGGCTTCTCTGACCCGGACTCAGAACCAAGCAGATAAAAAAGGAAATGTTTGGATGGAAACATATTTTAAACAGCTGTCAGCTGCTTTCCCTGCACCCTCCTTACCTGTTGGATTTAGGCAATAACAGAGTTTGCTGCCTTGTCCAGGTGCCGTCAGTGTAATCCTGCAGCAAGGTTATCATGAGCTGTCGAATTGACAGTGTGTGTAACTGAGCCAAGCGTGCATCTGAAGGATATAAATTTTCTGTCTGCTTAATTACTAGCACATTCCCTCTGGTCTTCAATACTGTTAGACAAAAGGATTTTCAATTTGGATTTTTCCCCCTGGGGAACAACTTTTTAAAATAATATCAATCAAATATATTTAACATTCTGAGGTTTCTTTTTCCTGTCTCCAGAAAACTACATTTACTTTGTTGGATTTAAAGACAACTTTACCATAAAAAAAAAAAAAAAAAAGAAAGGGTGCATTACTTTTGTCAAAAATATGAGGACTCTGGCAAAGCTAATTTTGGGACAAATGGATTTTTATTTCTCTGTTCCTTATCTCCTTTTCCTTACCATTCAGTTACCACCTCAGAAGTCAAAAGTACTGAGATCTGGACCAATACTATCTAGGCAGATCATGTGTGCAATTAAGAATATCCTGAGCGACTGTTGCCAAAGTCACTAAAATTATTATTTATCACTGAGCCAGTCTGCATACAAAATGCTGACTTCCCACCTGGTTCTCTTGGTAAATAGTTTTGATTAGAGATCTAAATCCGTCATTTTTCAGGATATTTGTTTCAAGGGGTTAAATCTTTTTCAGTCCTTGAATATAATGGAAAGCTCTCCAGGTATTTGGTAGCAATTCAGAATGTGTTCATAACATCTTGTTTGTTTTAATGTATGTTGAGGTTAATTATTCCAGAAGACAAATAATGACCTTAATTTTGCCTGGTTAAGATTTCTGTTTTGATTTGATGAATCTTGACATCTTGCTGCAATACATGGTTATTATGTCCCTTGTATATCACATTATTTTTAGGAGACAAAGGTTGAAGAGAACATACAAAAGTTAATCATCTCTCTGTGCAATGCTCTATGTTGCCTGAAGGGAGAAACCTGAAAAGCAATGCATCTGCAATAGGCTAAAGTTTGGAGAGAGTGAAGTAGAAATCAGTGTGCATTTTATTGCCTTGGTGATATTTTAAATGGCTGGTGTAGGGATATTGCAGAGCAGAGAAGCAATAGTCTTTCTATGCAGATTTGCTCACTGGCATGTAGAACACTGTCTTTAGTTGGAGGCACCACGGTACCAAAAGGATGCTGGCAAACTGGATCAGGTACAGATGGAGCAATATATATTAAAGAACTGGATGGGCTGGCTAATGAGATGATTTAAAGGGCTAAAACATGCTGAGCAATGAAGTGGAAATTGAGTATCACAATTTTACAAATATGTTACTTAAAAGTTGTAAAACCAAAGGTAAATCAAACAGTTGTCACTGGTAATCAGTGATCTACATTTAGAATGGGGCAGAAAAGATGAAGAGGAAGGGGCAGTGGAATAGTCTTCCAAGCAGAATTTTAGACAAACTGTTTAGGACAGTCAAACTGTATTTGGACAAGTCACTAAAAAATTTCTGTGAGAGGTGAGCCTGTAGGGACAAGGAGTAGACCAGATGGCCTTACAGATTCTTCCACCTTTAACTGTTATTAAAATCTGCAGTCTACCCTGATGTTAACTCCTCAGGGAGATGCAGTACTTCTATAAGGACTGGAATTCACTCTGGTGCATAGAGTATCACAAGAATTACTTGTTTTTAAAGTATCGTGTATGCCATATGTAAGCCCTGAAAAAGAGGGGGTATGAAACACATGGGATTAGGGAGTGAGACAAGGGCACATTTTATCATGTATCTTTGAATATGTACATGAAATTCATGCAAGCAAGGCTGAAAATTTGCACCAATGTAATATTTGAGATTTGCATCCCAGTGATGCTCCACTTTGATCGTTCTTTCTCTTGCATTTATAAATGAAAAAGCTACTGAGGAACTTGAAGGGCCAAAGAGCCTTTGAAGTTAACTACATTAGTTCATGAGAGAATTTCTCAGTAAGACTAAACACAGTATTGTGTGTATAAAGCACTAATATCCAGGGTTATTTTGACATAGTTCACAAGGGGTAAGGGAGAAAAAAGGATGCACTGTGTCAGTACAGGTTCAGCTATAAGGATTATGTATTTTGTGAGTAGTTTTGCCCACAGTTGAGAGACATTCAACTTTTTCATAGGTTTACAATGGTACCAAAGTCTTTTTTTTTTTCCTTTTAAGGTTTGCATTTAATTCAATGCACATAGCCTGCAGTAAATTATTCAAATTTTCTGAAAGAATAATCCAAGCAGAACTGTTAACAGGAGATTGCATGCAGCAAATCCAGCCTCATTTCCAGCCAAGGCACTGAACCTGCAGCTATTTACTCATAAATGTGTCTGTTCCATAGTTCCTGTTGTGGGACTGGGGACTTACTTGTTAAATCTAATTTTTGAGCAGAATCCAGCCCATATTAAAGTATAGTTCTTGAAGCAGTTTACAGATCAGGAGTAAGGTTCTTCTTCCCAGATATCCTGTTTTTACAGACACTGCAGGCCAAATCTTCAGCTGGTATAAATTGGTGTGGCTCCATGAAAGCTCATTTAATTGATGCTAATTTATACTAGGTGGGGATCAGCCATGAAAATCCAGCATGAGTTAACACATCCTGTAAAGTAGCTTCTTTATTTTTGTCATGCTTATTTCATGTTTCAAAAGTCTTAAATATTTTCAACATGTTTTTTATTTGTAGCTGTGGATTGTATTACTTATTTAAAAAAGAGCAATAGGGTTTTTTTAGTTTACGCATCAGTTTTCATTGCATATTGCATTTTATTATCAGTTTGTTCCCTGTTCATATGCTCCCATTTAGCCTCCAGGTTTTCATTGTAGTACTTTTCTGCCTTGAAAAGTTGGATCTCTATATCTTTAATTGTATAATATATTGAGTATTATGGAATTAAATGTACCTTACTACATGGGTGGGAGAGAGAGAAAATATTTTTACTTGAAGCCTTAATATTTTCTTTTTTTACTACTTTGTTTGTTGACCTCATAGGAAAGTCTGAATAGCAAAGACTTTGAAACTCTGGGCCAAATACTGCACTGACAGACAACCAGCATTTGGCCCCATTTTAAAACTGGATGCAGACATAACCTGAAGTGAACAAGGGAAAAAGCCTCAGGGTGGCATATTTTCCTGAAGATCGTTAATGCAGTCTCAAAACATGTCTGTAAGCAAGTACATTAAAGAAGTCTTCAAGTCTTGAATTTTCAAGGAAGATGATAGCAGGAACTCCCCTAATATCTTACATCTGCTTTTTTTTTTTTTTTTTTAATTAAGCAAAACAAATGTATTTACTCAGTTTGGTTCAGCCAGCTTGGGGGGGTTGCACAGAGCTCTGTGTTGGTAGCCATGTGCAGCACATGAGCTGTGGGGTGTTGCTGTTCTAATTCTAACCAAGCGTGATGTTGTGTCAACTCGGCCCGCGAGGATCCCTCCTGGGCCTCACAGTCGACGTTCCTCAGATGATGCCTACTCTCCTACAAGCCTAATATGGAAATTGCAATGTGGTTTTCTTTGGACTATAACTGTGGTCCAGGCTAGAGATATATAGAGAGATATATATATATAGTCAATATTTTTTTGTGTGTGTGGGAAAGATGGGGTCAAGCTTTTCTGTCTCTGACAGTCTGGAAAGTTAATGTCAAACCGTTTTTATGGTCTGTATTTCACCTGTTCTGCCACCTTGAATTGTTGGAATGTATCCGTGCAGGCTTTGTGGAGCTCTGTCTGTAACCTTTTTTGTGGCTCTCGTAATACATATATATTTTTTAAACCTTTGAGTCACTTCAGTATTTTCAAGTGTCTGTTTCTGCCTCAGATGCATTCGTTTGCTGAGATGGTTCACGGTGCGCTGCCCTTTCTCACTTCCACTTGTGCAAAACCTGAACTGGAAGAGCAGAACTGGAAAGGCCAGTTCCAGTGCAAAGGATGAAACTGATAAAATATTAAAAGAAGTGACTGCAGGTTAAATCTCATTTTCAAGATGCCTGTGGTAGAGTAGGAAATATGGTGAGTCTTTAAGAGTGTCTCCCAGTTGTGACCAATGAATCATGTTTGGGAGGTCACAGCAAGTGGTCCATGAAACAACACTAAATGAAGTTTTCTGTACTGTTTGTTTAAGTTGTGGGGTTAATAGGGATCCTGTGGTTCAGCAGAGTTTTGAATCACTGCCACAGATTAACTGGAAAAATTTTTATATTGGTATTTGTTGAATACTTTCTGTCCAGGTCATCTGGGTTTATAAATCCCAAACATGTGCAATTCTTAATCTATCTTCATCTGTCTATCTGTTTCTAGTCTTTGGAAATATGTCCATTTGATCTGTCAGACTGTCTTACAACACACACAGCTGCCAAGCCCTGCAGCTGCTGCAGGATTTCTGATGCCATAATTTGCATATATAGGCTAATTGCATTAAGCAAGGATCCATTCAAGCATGTTCATTATAAATGCCAGTCATATTTGTGTGCTGTTGTGTCTTCACGTGGCAGAGATTACCTTTTATATAAAATGGCCCAAACTGTAATCACCAAGCTCCACTGATGTTGGCTACATCAAGCAGGATTATATTTGGCCATGATCTGTTTCAATACATTTTATTTAAAGATATCTTGGCTTACAGCAATCTCAGTTTTCCTCTCTCTAAGTAATGGGTAAATTATCCAATTTTGTGTTTCATTTTTTCATTGTTGTTATTTTTCGTTCTGCAGGACAAGTTTAGGTTCATATTTTGGAACAGAATAAGGAGAGACACATGAAACTATTTATACAGGTGAATATGTCTTTTAAGAGAGAATCAGTTTTACAATAAATAGATTAGAATTACTGTCAAAATTGGTTCTGCTCATCTTGTCACAGTGACTTGAAATTTAAAGTAAGGCTTATTTCACAGTTGGTATCTCTAACCCTGAAACATTTTTTAAATGTTTTGGTGAAACATTTCAAATTATATGAAGAAATGTGATCTACTTTTACAGATTAAAATAGTCCTGGAGAATTATGGTACATTTTACAGTGCCTTATATATATGTGTATATATTTATATGTATATATATATATATATATAATGCCTTTATGTATATAATGTATATGTAACTGTGTACATAGAGTCAAGTAAAACTAGTTGCAGGTGTCCCTCTCTGATGTATTTTAAATTGAACTGATCTGTCTTGATAGAAAAAAATGGTTGTATCGGCAACAAAATACAAAACTGAAATGACTTTAAAAAAATGTTAGCAAATAAAGTAGACTGGAAACAGTGTTTCTGCCAGTGGTTATGTTGCAGGCCTTGGAAGACTGGTAGACAGACCCTCCGTTTTAAGGGATACTCAGAAAGGAAGGCAGTGCTGGAAGCTTGGAGGAAATGGAGAATATGTAAGAGCAACTTGCCTTAGAAGTTATGTTTTGTTGCCATCCTGTTCACCTTTTACACGTCCATCTCTTGTGTGGATTTTTCAGACAGTAATTTTGCCATTTATTTGCAAGGAATATAAAGCACTGACATAGCCTGTCCATGGGATGTTATATGTAGAATACCCTTGGCCTGGGATGGACAGTGAGCACTGTGGGAAATGTTTAATAACATTTCTGAACTGTGTTAAGATATTCTGTCAATCTGCTCCTCATTAATCAAAGTTATTTCTGCCTTTGTGGGCATGGGTCAGTTTGATCAGACTACATGGCAGAAGTGCACAACGTGGCTGAGGCAGCAGGTTCTGCCAGACCAGGAGCTTTTCTAGGGGTTTAGTTGCATTGTAGAAAAAAAGGAGTACCACAGGTAAGTATTTTATTTTAAAAAATATCCCCTTTCTGAAATAAAATTGTTTTACAAACATTGGTAATTCAAAAGCCTTTCTTTCAGCAGACTGTGTGAAGTATCTGCCATGTAAAAGCCATTAAGGCCATTTGCTGTCTTCTGAGGTTTATTTCACACCTTTTGACTTCCAGCCTCCACATGGGACTTGGACTATCCATCTATTTCTTCAATGTGGGGTAAGAGCAGGATTTTCAAGGATTTATTTTGAGCATTGTCTGTGTGTGTGAAACCCTCCCACTGAGCTCAGTGAAATAATAAAGACTGAAAGAAATAATGGGAAGGATATGTGTGGTTAGCCAGAGAAATGGCAATGCCTGGAACTCTTTGAGGGACAAGTCACCTTCCATACAAGTGAAGTGTCCTTTAGTTAGCACTGTTGTTTTGGAACTAAAGCATTCTCGTGAGTTTGGCTTCAATAAATCTTACCATTACACACAATCAGCCATGAGGACTCAATGTAGGGCTTTCAGCACCAAAAATGACAAGATTTGATACCCCAAATGCACACCTAAAATGAGAATTCCTGTTTTGAGAACAACAATAACATATAGAGCTCACGAGTGCCATGTGTAGCTCAAACTAAAATCTTACTTACACTGAAATCTGTGGTAATTTTTCCTTTAACATTAATGGTGCCTCATTGTACTTGACATGCCATTGGGAGTGGCACCCACAGGAATTTGCTCTCTGCTGTAGTTCATTGACATTAGGATTTCTTCAAGCCTCTAACTTGGAGCAAATCAAATACTTGCCATCTTTTTTTCTCACAACAGCACAAAGGGAAATGTGGAATTTTATAAACCTGTCCCATTCTGGGGTCAAGTCTATTTTTAATGGAACTTCTGTCCCTATTCCACAGAGCAGAGATAGTCTTCATGGAGGCATTTTTGAGTGGCAGGCAGCAAGGAGGAATTTGGGATTAGTAGTGGAGCAGCAGTGTGGGCTCTTCTGCCTTCTGGCTTGTCCTTTCATGCAGTATGCAGGGGAGTGGCTCCTGGGCAGTGGTTTCCTCCTGCATTCACTGTTCCCATGGATATGAGGTGGATGGCTCCTGATGTGCCAGTTGCACTCTCATATAACTTGAAAGCCTCTTTCAGTTACATAGGAGCAGAGCACATGAGGGGATCTTTAGGTCAGAGCTGACTGTAGAAGCTCATAAAATTGCATTATATTCTGGTTCTAGTCACAGGCACAGGTGGTTTAGCAGAATACAGCTTTGCTGTCAGCTTTTTCTCTTGTATAGTCATTGTAACAGATGGTGAAAGGATTGTTGAGGTTTTTTTTAAATACAAGCAATGCTACTTTTTCTTAGGAAAAACTCATCTTGTAGAAACTGCAGTGTCTGAGTAAATTCAGTGAGTAACAGCATAAACCATTTTTCGCAGCCTGTATATTATCGATCCATCTGGCCTTGGGATCAGCCCTTATTGTCTCATTGACAGATACATAAAACAACAGACTTAAAAACAGAGAAATAAGTAGTTATAAATAAGTGGTACTTGGTTATGACTAATTTTTCGGGCACTTTGTGACACAGTGGAGGCAAATTGCTCTATTGTTGACAATCTCTGCCATCAGAATTCACGTGCTTTGCACTGCTGTTGTTGGGAGCTTCTCAGCATCGAGCTGTGACTCACGGTGACAGAGATACCAGCCAGATGTTCTCCTCCAAACATGGGCTGCACGTGAGGCACAGGAATGTGCTTCAGGCATTCTGGCACCAGTTCCTGACGCCACTGCAGATTCCTGCTGCCTCGTTTGTCTTTCTGTGCCTCTTTGCTCCATGTTGGATGGGGATGTGACTTCCTGACTCACAAATGTGTTGTTTGTGAGAGGCTCAAGCCATACTGTTCAGCAATCAGCTCTGTAGCTGGAGTCAAGCAGATGCCTCCCACAGGTATCCTGGAGCAGTAGGGCATATTTGGTACACATTTAGCCTCAAATGAAAACATCATTTAGGTACATGTACTGGGAGGAAGATTTTGGGTGTTTGTGATGGGTGTTGTTGACAATAATCTTGGTATTTCACATTGACTTTGGAAGGCTGTTTTAGTAAATAGATAAAAGACATTTTTTCCTTGATCCTTCCACTGACCCCCAGCATATTTCCCTGTAATCCAAAGCCTCTGCACATTACCCACACAGCACAATCCTCATTCCAAGAGACCATATGCTTCATTGCCTTAAGCAGTTCTGCTCTTCCCTGCCTGCTTCTTGGAGCAGTTGTACATGTATATAATAATAACTAAAATGACTGAGCAGAAACACAATAAAAGAAATGGCTGTAGCTTGGGAGTGACCTCAAAAAGGAGGGACACTGTGATGTGCTGGTGAGGCACAGGACACATCAAGAGCTGAGTTCTACAGCCATTGACATGTCGTGGGCAGCTGAGGAAACCCAGCCTTTCACATCTCTCGAGAGCAAGGACTGAGCTGCTGTGTTGCCATGTGAAAAATGTTATTAATTCCTGTCTTTTTTTGTGTCTGTTTTAGTGTTGTACAGAAGTAAGTATCCATTTATCTGCTTTGCCATATTAACAGCACATAAAGCTTGTCAAAAAAGGTGTACGTCTATTAGTGCACAAAATTATTCCTTTTCTAGTATGGCCTTTCTCTCAAGGAGCAGGAGGAAGATGAAAATTTTTAATTCCTGGGATTTTAGCACAGGAAAGCACATCCTGATTTAAGGAATAGGAAAAAATAGGTGTGTCCATGTGTAAACAGAAGTCACATGAGTTTATTTAAGTGTAAAGGCAAAAAAAATTCACTTATATGGAAGAACAAAATAGCTGTGTTTTTTTAAACATGTAAAAAACTTCATAAGAATGGATATTATAGAAATTTAGTGTATTTCTCCCTCATTTTAACAGAATTTTTAATATTGTTCTCTATGGCTATTTTCATTTATTTGTGAGAAAAGTATTTTTTGTTATATGTACCCAAGTTCTAGGGATATTTATACAGCTTCTTTTTATGTATCTCTGAAGCCCTGGATGCTGCAGGACTGCATTTCAGCACTGTGACACAAACGATGGAAAAAGTCCTCTTTGGGCATAAGAGACTTGGGGTGTGCTCTCTGCTTTTGGTTCAGTTCTATATGTATAAAAATATATATACACTCTGCTACTATTATTAGCAATCCTCTGCATGGG
Source organism: Poecile atricapillus (assembly GCF_030490865.1). Classification (NCBI taxonomy): domain Eukaryota; kingdom Metazoa; phylum Chordata; class Aves; order Passeriformes; family Paridae; genus Poecile; species Poecile atricapillus. The sequence goes on along the minus strand of NC_081264.1, from coordinate 7,076,625 downwards.
TTGGGAAAGCAATGCTCCCTTAGCCTGGGTTGACATTACTTGATTTTTGAAGCTGAGTTCCTTGGATGCTCCATGACTGCCTAATCCTAGGCTTAAGGATAAATTCATCACTTGAGTCCTACAACTAGTGACTTGAATAACTTACACTAATGTGGTGCTCAGACTGGCTCAATGCATCAGGCTGATTTTCACCTGAGGGTCCTTAACATTTCCCTAGGAAATGCATGAATTCATTAGCAGAAATTCAGTAACATAATTTGAAAGAGAGAAAGAACCACAATGCCATTTTGCCTGATCTATACCTTTAGGAATTTCCAAGTTGTTACACACACACACATAAATATACACATATATGTATGTGCCCAGATATTTATAAAACCAACCACAGCCTTTCAATTGTGTGTGCTGTGATTCATCAGCAGCAATAGTTTTTGGCAGGGACATAATTTCAAATCTTCTACTGAGGATGCCTGCCAAAATGTTGTTGGACAGAGATAGAATGAGGAAAGTTATTTATAAATGGGGATAATTAGGTCCTGTGCTTATTAGTGTTGAGGATGAGACAGAAAGACGGCATATGTAGTAATGAGTAGTATAATGAGAAGATGCTCTCCATGATTTTCTAATTGTTGAGAGAAAAAATGAAAAAACCCCAACCCTCTCAGGTGAAATAACATCATTATGTGTTGCTCCCAGCAATGAGATTCAGACTGGGAGTTTGTGTACTATGCTGTAGGAGAGGTCTCACACTAATGGAAGCTTGGAATACTTCCACAGGATCCAGGTGCTGACTGCCATAACTGAGATTAGATTTTTTTCCTCAGACCTGCACTTTGCATTTTGTGTTCAGGCAAAAACAAACCCTGATCTGACATAGGGACTGCATTAACTCCTCTTAAATGGAAGCAGTGCTCACAACCACACTGTCAGGAGAGAAGAGTGTGCTGTCCGGTGCTCTGCTCATCACTTCTGTCAGCAGAGGCAAGGCTATTTCTGTGTTCCAGCAGTCATGTAGATGTATGTTACACCCCTTTTTTTCTTCAAGAGATACTGTCACTGGGACAAATTCACCTTTCCACTTGTATTCTTGCTAGAGTTATAAATCCATTGAGCACAGTGTGAAATTCCTCCCTGCAGGGTCTGGAGGGCACCCGTGCTCACACAGACTCTGCACAGCAGCCAGGACAATTCTCCCAGCCAGTTACTACAGAAGAGTGGTCACATGGTGAGTCAGGAGAATAGCAATTAATATTACAGATTTCTTAGCTCCTGGCTTTGTACCAAGCTTACTAGATAGTGTGACTAACGTGTAGGAGACACTTGAGCACACATCTGTGTTGAAAGAGTTGAATATCCCATTAACTTTTCTTACTGCCAAGCTATTTGGACTGGTCTCACAATGCTTGGGATTTTTACGGCCTGAAGCTCCTGAAGTCTCAAGTAAATGGTTGCTTTGGGGGTTTCTGAGCTTTTCATTAGAGAAGAGGGGAAGAAATAGTCCTCAGCACTGCAGAGGAAAGCTTGAAATACAAAAATGGAATCTTTCCAAAGGTCATTATTTCTATGCACAATGTGGGGGTTTTTAAACACAAGCACAATACTGACAAGGTCCAGTGCCTTCAGAATGATTATTCCTGTATTTAAAGGTGGGTGCAGTGTAAGCAAGTGCTCGGCTTGGTCTGGGCCTTGGTCTCTCTGGAGGGGGTGGTGTTGGGAGAGCTGGTTTGGCTAAATTGCTGCCACAGCTGATATTTCTGTTGCCAGCTGAGAATGTCACCTGTGTGGCTGAATATCTCCCAGGCTCTGCAGACCTGGAGTTAGCATCTCTTCCCCCAAAACTATTTAATCCCAGGGTTTTGCCTATACATCCTCAATGCAGCCTGTATGTGAAAACACTGCATTTAAATGCTGTTGCCAAAAAAAGAATCAGCAGGGTTTAGACAGCCTGTGCCAAGCTCATCCCTAGGGTGATTTTTTTGAAGTAAAGCAGGGAATATCTAAAACAGCTCCTGGCAGAGAGACAGGAAAGGATATTTGAGGGAGCTAGAATTTTGCCTTTGTATTTCTTGTAAAGCATTAAAAGGATCCTTAGAACTAGAAATCTCTTAAAGTGTGTAATTATGTACGTCACGGTGTCTCAGATGGTTCTGCAGGCAGAGCACTCTCTTTCCTGCTAAGGGAATTTTGCAGAGCAGGTTTTTAAATGGTTTGCAAGGGCACCTTAAATCAGTGCTGGGTTTGCAGACTGCAGTGACTAAATATTAAATGCTTGATAGTGACAGTTACTGTCAAATGCAATAGGAGCTGACACTGTCAAGACCATAACAACTATTTATTTTTCCTTCTAAAACAGAAAAATAAAGAAAAATAGTGCAAAGGGACATCAGTTTAACTTCACAAAAGCAGCATGTGCTGTTGCAAAAAGAAATTCTCACTTGCTAATCAGGATTAGGAAAAATGCCTGAGTTGTTTCATTGTTTGGAACTATCAGCAGCACCTGTGCTTCATTAGCAAAATCAAAGTTTACTGTTATCTAAGACAAAAACGTTGGGGGAGCAGGTGGTCCTTAAGGCAATAATATCAAATCCCCTTTTGTTTCCTGGAAAATGATTGCACTGGAATACTTTGCTTATGTTTCCATTCTTTAGACCATCTGTTTCAAATTAAACCCTTCTGGCAGGATACATCATCATTTATTAGAGCGTTACATTAGATAATGCAGTGTTAGTATGGCTGTTATAAACCCTTAGTTTCATGAGTGTGACTTCAGGGACAGAACTGAAGTGTTTACTTAATGAAAGGGCCAGAGACTGTTAATAAAACTGGTTTTCCAGTTCAGAAATTACTTTTTTTATAGATCTTTCACAATTACATTTCTGGTGTGTCTTAACCTGCAGCTCTGAATGTGTTTGGTAGAGTGAAAACTTCTGGCTTTAGATGGCTGAAAGCAAAGGTACTGAGAAGGACTTGTCAGTAACAAACTGTGAGACACCTAAGGCTGGAAACACAATCTCTGCACATGATGGGGTGACAGCCATTTCCAGCCATCTCCAATGCCCTGTAGCATTCAAGGCACACCCCATGTGATTCTAGAGCACACAAAGATCTGGCAGGTAATACCCCCACATTTGAGAGACTTTTCTACAGTTTCATTCTTGTCCTCTGTAGAAACTCTTTATTTAATGCTTTTTGTCAGAGACAAAGCTTCACATGCCAATAGACAGAAGACAGGCCTTGGTCCTGGAACTGTCCTGTCATTGCAGTCTCAGCCATTCCGCCATTTGGAGACAGTTTAAGAAGGACAAGACTTTGCAAGGAGACTTTTTCCTTTTTTTTAATTCTCAGTCCCAGTGTACTAAAGAGGCTCACTCAGTCCTTAGTAAATGAGTAGGGAAAGTGATTCAGTCCCAGGAAACAAGAGCAGTTCCTTATAGGTGTATTTGAGATACTTCAGTTTACCAGTGATGCCCACTGTTACTAAAAGAAGCCCTTTCAATCTACTTCAATTAGAGAGATGGTTACTGTGAGAGCAAAATTAAGAAACAGATTGATCATTCATGATATAAAGACTTTCTATGCTTTAGATAAGGCAAAGCCTGCTTTTAAATATGCTTATAGAGAGTGTGCCTGGGGAAGCGGACAAGTCTTTAATCTTAAATGAGTTTCTCTTTTTTTTTTCTGGTCAAAGGCAATCTGAAGAATCCCCTGGTAGGTGATTCACACCACCTAAATTAAATTCAAGATCTGAATCACTGTTATAATATATATATGTAGAGTTTCTTTCATGCCACAATCTCCCAAAAGTTTGTGCTGTGTTTAACCAACACAGTATTTGTCCTGGTTACCCTTCAGTGATGCAGTCAGACACAGTGAGGAAGCCAGTATCTGCTTCAAAATTTATTTTTTTTTTAACTGATCAGCTCATACTAACCAGTTGCTTAAAACCAGTATTCTCTCTTTCTCCATAAAAGAAAGAAAAATTATTAAGTGAGCTTAAGTAGCATCATTTTATAACCCAAAAGTTTAGTGTATCATTTAAATGTTGCAGGGTCTGAAGCAGGCCAGGATGACATCAATATTTCCTTTAAGAAGGCCAGCAGCAAGTCCACAGTGTATGTCTGAATACATGTGGTTCAAATGACATAATGTTAACTTTTTTTCTCTCTCTCTCTGTTGCTCTTTTGAGAATAAATATACACCTTTTTTTTTTTTTCACATTGGGAAGGTGATACATGGTGAGTAAAACATTTTGAGGTTGTGGAAGAGGCTGTTCAAAACCACATTTTCCTTGTTTCAAATGTCCTTTTATTACTCTGTTTTGTCTAAAAAAAAGAAAAGCCTGAAAGTTCATAAACTTTGCTTGCCAGTTGTAAGCTAGAGACCTGCCCTTGCTCTCCCTGTAGCTAACAGTAAAACATCCAAACACTGACTCATCGCTGTGCTGATCCAAGTCCCATCCAGAGATGAATTGTTTGTGTTCCTGGTGAAGTTAACCCCGAGGGCTGCTGTGGGCCACAGGGTTTTTCTGCCTGCCAGGGGAAACCATTTGTTGGGCCCCACCTATGCTGACCTTTCTGCCAACCTTTTGCTGGCTTTCTGACTTCTCTTTTCTTTGTTCTGGTCACAGCACAGTTCAGAGGCTGCCCTAACCTTATGCATCCTCCTTGAAGGTGTCTCTGCATCAAACCACAGAAATGGGATAAGCCCCTGGGAATCATCCCTGAGGATTGGACCTGTGGCATCAGTAGCACAAGCATTTACTGTTTTTGCTAACAGAATAATTCCATTAGTGGGCATCAGTAGGTTATTATCCTCTTAGATGGATTTTCTTCTTACAGATGAAATACAGCACAATAAAACTGGATTACAATAGCAGCAATATAAATACATATAAAAAGAACAAAGAGCAAGAAGCTGGGTAGTTACTGATGGAACACAGGACTCTATATTCAAGCTACTGGTAACCTTCAACAAATTATTTTTGGAGTTTTTTTTTTACCTAACTGAATTGCAATTTTTAAAAAGTGGTAAATATAATCTAATTAAAAATAACATTTTTGGACATACTGAGGAAAATCTAAGGTAATCTCAAAAGACTTTTGAACATAAATTGTCTAAGTATTAGTACTTAACCCAAGCAAAAATAAACTGCAGAATGGAGCACAGGCAGGATATTCCTGAAGTGTTAGTGTAGAAGAATGACAGCCAAAATGCAGCACTGAGGCAAACAATATTGACTATTGCTTAACAACAGTCTGAAACTTTTCTAGTGGTGAGCAGAGCTCAGCCCTGGTGCATTTGGTGACACTGTAATGCACTCCAGAAACTTGCCTGTGTTTACTACTGGGATTTTGACCTCAAATGGAAGTTACTTGTGCAAGCAATGCACCTCGAATAGCACTGAAACTTCCAACAGAACCATATGATTTTAGGATTCAGTTCAAGCTGCTGAGAGGTTTATCAGGAATTGTTTCATTTGTCCAATCCAGCTTCAGCCTGTCCCTGTCCCCAAGTGAGCAATGGTGTCTGGGGCAATTTTTTCCTTCTTTTGTGAGATGCTGGAGGTTAAATGGGATTCAGGTTAGAGGGCAGGAGGCTGGATAGGAAAAGGTAGGACACAAGTGGGAGCATTTAATGGAGAATAAGTATTATTAGGTATAAAAGAGAAAAGGCATTATGAGAGAAAATATTTAGAAAAGCATTTGCAGGACTTTGGGAGACTGAGACCTGGGGAAAAGGGACTGTGGTACTTCAGGATGAATTGGATATGAGGTTTTGAAACCAAACCTTTTTCTTCTGGGCTCTTGGTAAGAAAGAACATATGCAGTGTAAATGCACACACCTACCTATATAATAAGATAAACTGAAGAAAAATAATAAAATTACCATTTTAAAGCTATATAAGAAGAAACAGAAGGCTGAGTATCTTAAATAGAGAGAATGAGCAGGCAAGAAGGATAAAGGAGGGCGTGTAGCAGATTTTCATCAGGGTCTGATTTGCTTACGTGACCCCTGGGAGCTGCTGTTGGTCAGTGAAATGCCCCAGAGCCAAAAGACCTGTGCTCCAGTCAGATGTGCCTCCTCTGCACCACATGTGTGTGAGACAGAGACACGGAGTGGTGGACAGGGGAAAGACACTCTGCTGAGAAAGCTGGAAGGTGGCTTAACTTGAACAGAAAGACCATTTCCTTTTGGGCAGGCACTTGTAACCCTGCTATCAGCACCTCAGGAGGCTCCAGGGCTCAGGGGGACACATCTCTGCTCGGCAGGGGACAGGCTCTGGTCTCAGTGCCTCTGGAGTCACTCACACTGGTTGAAATCTGGCATTTGGAAACCGTCTGCCCAGCTGGCATGTTATAGTGGAATAACTGGAAGAGTATTAGAAAATTTGTGGTGTGGGAAATGTGGGTATGAAGTTGGATCTTGAACAGGTGGACAGGAGTGGTAAGAATGCATAATTAAACAAGCAAAGGCTGGATCATGGAATCTGTAGAATCTGCTGGGATCCCAAGGTCCACATTCAGCAGCAGTTCTGTCACCATTTGCAGACTACTGAATCTGACAGGTAGAAATCAGTGCTGAATTTGGGATGTCAGCTCAGAAAAAGGGGGCTCTGTTTGATTCTCTCTCCTTGAGGCCTCTTTTCTGAGCTTAAGACAGCACCATTGGCCATCTACAGGTAATTAACATTGCAGTGTGAGGTAATTAACATTCCAGTTCCACGTGTCCTTCTTCTGCACAAGGCTATGCGTGGAGCTGTAATGAGCTCTGGCTTCTGAAGGGAGTCTCCGTGTGAAGAGGGGAGCAGCGTTCAGGCCAGAGGCACAAGAGATGGGACAGGAATGCTCGGCTCTGCTGAGTCCATCTGGCTGATAACCACTTTTATTTCCTAAAATGCAGGTTCCTGGTTACCAGTGCTAGGGACCCAGTGCTGCGTGCAAGAGATCAATTCCTGTAGGACAGAATCACAGAATCGTTGGGGTTGGAAGGGACCTCTGGAAATCATCCAGTCCAACCCCCCATAGAATGCAGGGTCACCGAGAACAGGAATGCATCCAGGTGGGTTTGGAATGTCTTCACTGGTGGAGACCCCATGACCTCCCTGGGCAGCTGTTCCAGTGCTCTGCTGCCCTAAATTTAAAGAAGTTCTTCCCCCTGTTAAGGCCAGTTGCCCTTATCCCATCAACTGGGCACCAATGACAATGAGTCTTGTCTTCAGACTAAACAGGCCCAGCTCCCACAGTCTGCCCTCATAAGAGATGCTCCAGACTCCTCATCATCTTTGCAGCCTCTGCCAGACCCTCTGCAGTAACTCCCGGTCTGGTACTGAGGAGCAGCTGGACACAGCGATAAGGCTCAGGGCTTATAATTAAATATGACCAACTTGGCAGTGCCGCCGTGGATTTGACCTGCAGGTCTTTTCCACTCTGAAGGACTGGTCACCGCACCAGCCGGTTAAACCAGGCAGGGCTGGCGGGGGTCCCCGGCTCAGCTCTACTCGGTGACGGGAGCGGCCGGGCAGGACCAGCCCCTGAGCCCGGCTTGAGGCGGGCGCAGCTCGGCGGGCACCGCGGCTGGGGGAGCGGGGGCCGGGCCGGGCCCGTGAGGCTCGGGGGTGTCGGTGCAGCCCCGTGCTCCCCGTTCGCGGAGGAATCTTGCCCCGCACCGCGCTCCGTCCGGGGCGGGGCGGGCGGCGCGGGGCGGGCTCGCCGGTGAGGGGCACGCGGCCGCCCCGCCATGTCGGTCCGCCGCGCCCTGGCGCTCGCCGCCTGCGGGCTGGCGGGCGGCTCCGTCCTTCTCTCCGCCGTCGTCGTGGGCAAGCAGCCGGCCCGCGGCGGTGGCGATAGCGAGCCGCGGCCAGGGGGCTCCGCCGTGCCCTCCGCCGCACCGCCCGGCTTGCTGCTGCTGCCGCCCACCACCTCCTGCCCGCCGACCGCCGGCTGGATCGAGAGACCCGCCGGCTCCAGCAGCTACTGGGACAGCAACTGGGACAGGTGGGCTGCGATGGCAGGGCCGCTTCCTCGCCCGGGGTGGTCGCGGCTGTGGTGAGGGGTCGGGGAAGATCCGAGGGGCGGCCGCAGCTGCCTTGAATCCCTCTCCGGAGCCCGCGGGGGAGCGCGCTCGGAGCGGGGCAGGGCCCCTCGGGGGTCGGGAGGCCCCGGGTGCCGGCGGGAGCAGCCCCCGGCGGGGGACACTGGTTTCCCGGTGAAATTCCATGTGGTGACCCGCTCAGAGCAGAATCCAGCTGAAGTTGGTGAACACCCGTGGAACGCTGGAGCGCCCGAGTGCTCCGGAGGGATGCGCCAGCGCTGGGTTTTGTTCAGACAGCTGTGAGATTTACCCTGTACAGATCCCTTTATTCTGATGCTTTCAACCAGCGAGACTTCCAAGCCTCAGGCTTGTGATGCATGTAAGCACTAGGCAGAAGCGTGCCATTTTGTATTATTTTTTTTTAGCCCTGTCTCGATGCTGCTGTATGTCTGCAGCGGGGTTTTTCAGCTCGGCTGCAGCTCCCGTGTGGGCGCCAAGCGCTCTCACGTGCTGGGCAGGGCCTGCTGCTCCTGGAGAAATCCTTGAGAAGGCAGCGGCGCTTTCAACCCAACTCAGTCCTGTTCTTCTGCGTTGAAACACATTCACGCAAGGGTTGACTACCTTTTTTCTGAATGTGTAATTAGAACGTGCAAATATCTGCATGGAGCTTTGGCTCATTTAGCTTCGGTCTGGTAGAATTATCTCCCAGAGGGGACTTATGTCAAGCTCCAGTTTAATCATAGTAAATCCAAACCTAAGCACTAACAGATTTTTATTGTATAATGCATCGTTTTGATTTTTGAGAGGCTGCAGGATCAAATGCTCATGTAAATGGGGATATGTACACCAAGGTGATAAAAATAATGCCTCCATTAACTAAGATTACAGCTGGTTACACAATTATACTGAGGGATGTACTAACATTGTTTGTTTAAGTGCAGCTCCAGGCCTTCCTGGTTCTGCTAAATGGTTGATTTTCTTCAAGGATTCTAAAGTACTTTGAAGTAATTTTTTTTTTTTTTAAACCAATCCAGGAAGTAGAGATTGTGCTATAAGTTACAGAGCTGTCACCATTGGCTGAACAAACATGGCCCGCTAGTGCTTCCTAGCAGTTCAGGGTAGCAAATCCTCAGTGTGCAAACAGTGGCAGTGGAATATATTACCCCAGATCAGTTTGCTTACTGCTGCTTGCAGTCTGCCAGTCGGTGTTCTGTGGCTTAGGCTGTGCCTGCTTGAAATCTTAGTCTTGACTTTTGAATGTTGTCAGCAGAAGCACTTAATGTGCTAAGTTGTTAAATGGCTTATAAATACACAGAATATCTGACTACTGCTCTTGGGGGGCAGGGAATGTTTAGAAAGTCAAGTCTTGAGCAGATAACGAAATACTACAATATTCTTAACAACCAATGGCTTTTCAAGTTTGAAACAAACAAATGCAAATAACAAGCTTGTTATTGGTCTGATAGGGTATCACACTTGGAATGTTGGTCTCTGCCACTTGCATAGGAGTTGTGAAGCTCAGTTCTTGGAGAGGATAGGTCTAGTTTAATTCATGTGGAATACTTATGAGCAGATATCAGATGAGCTATTCCCCTTGCTGCTTTACAAATGTGCTTGAATTGATTTTAGAGACGTTTTTTGTTTTCCTATTGTATCTTGCCAGCAGTATAGTTTCCAGTGAATCCAAAGTATCCTGTGAAGTAGCAATAGAACTTCTTGTTACTTGACTATTGTTTCATTTTTAATGCCTCTCTGAACTTTAACAGCTTGAGGAATGTGTAGAGCCTCATTGTCTAATGGAAATCACGTGTTCAGTAAAGCAAAATAGAGGCAGGAGAGCTTTGCACATCTACTCTTGCTGTGCAAGACAGGTGTGGAAAGCAGCAATTTTCTGTGAACAAATTACTTTGCCCCAAACTGAATAAAATTATTTCTCATTGGAAAAGCTATCATCAAATAAACAAGTTTAATAATGGAAGAAGTGAGGTGTGGTATGAATAAAATATGCTCTGAGGTGGAGTGACATAGAAATGGGTTTGTATTAATGGGGTGGGGGATCAGTACAGAGAGGGGCCCAGACTAACATGGGCAGGGTTGGTGCTGATGGTGGGAGATCTGTGGCACTGAACCTGTGAGAGCAGAGAGAGGGGAAGATCCCGGTGTCCCCAGGAGGAACCAGGTCAGCTGTCTGGGTGATGTGCAGAGCAGGGAGTTTGTGTGCACTGTGACAAGTGGAAGAGAGATTAAAGTGGTATGAGAGGAGAGAGTGCTGAAAAAAATGAAAGGATAAATAAAATATTCCAGGCTGAAAAAGTTTCACTGGAGAGACCTGATATGACCTAGTTTAAAGCAGAGAATAATTCTCCATGTGCACTGCAGAAGTTTGGAGTCTTTCTAGGATGTTGCTGGGGGGATGATTTTTTTAGTCATTTCATGTAAATGTGATTGATAAAGTGCAAATTTTGTAGGTGTTATCACAGGGCCTTTTAGATACGGAACATTTGCTTTCTTTAATGGTTACTCAGCACCTTTCTCTCTTTTCCTGGGTATCCTTCCTGGTTAGTTTTTCTTGTCAAAAACCCTACTGTTATACCCTACAAGTTTTTTAGTTGCTCATTGTTCTTATTTCCCAATAATTAATTCAGGTGGCTGGCACTAAGTGGGAAATTTGCCTATGTCAAGTTACACCTTTTAACCCATGATGTTAACTTTTTTCCATGCAGGCATTTATTTTTATTTTTCACACAAAGGTTTGAATCAGTTTCATGATACAAATGGCTAAATTGTCAGTTGTAGTTCTTCAGCTTTGTCTGGAATTAAGGCAAGACTATGGATCTGTAAAATTCCCCTATTGAAAAATGACTCTTGAAATGTGTTTGTTTAGGCGTGAACCACTGGCTCTTATCAACCTCAAAAAGAAAAATGAAGAAACCGGGGAAGAAGAACTTGCCTCTCGCTTGGATCACTGCAAAGCAAAAGCCACCAGGCACATATTCCTTATCCGTCATTCCCAGTATAATTTGGATGGCCGGGCTGATAAAGACAGAACTCTGACCCCCCTGGGTAGGTATCATTGTAGCATCATACTTTGCATTTTGAGGAAGTTATTTTTCACCTGATGAATACAGGTCAGTAACTCAGCACCGTTCTGGGTCTTGCTGCCAAGCCTTAATCTACATTCTGTATTCTTTTGTGGCAGAAAGACGTCATGAATAAGTTTGTTTTCTTTACTTTTGATCCAAACATTAATATGTGATTTAGAGAGTTCTAAACACGTTCAGTTGTAAAGAAACTTGTCAAAGGAAACTACAAATTATCTTTAGGTTGCTTGAAAAAAGTTTTTGTGCCAGCTATGTTATTCCTAAGGGCAGAGGCTTTTAAACTTCACTCCATTGAGATGGATTTTTCTTGTGTTTCTCTTAATTTAATCTCCTAATTTATTAAAAAGAAAACACCTCTGAATTTCAGCTGGAGTGTCTATAATTAAATACATTGGACTTTTGCTGCTGTCACTGTTTCTGGGAGTACTGCTAATCACTTACAAGAGATGAGGATAACCTTTGTCTGTTTTAATCTTAATTCACTGATCCTGTGAGAAGGTCTCATGCTAATTAGTATTACTTTCAATAATGTACTTTAAAAGCAGTGAACACTTCTTGATTATATATGTGCCAACACTTTTTTCAGAGGGGGAAGAATTATTACTGTGGACATTTTTCCACCCACATCTCAATTACTGGTGTGTAAACAGGAGTGAAATGCTAATTGCAGGCCTTAAGTGCTATTTTAAACTGGTAACAAAGAATAATGTTAATCCTGTCTCATCCTGTGCCTTAAGTAAGTGACTTAACCTGTCTGTTGTCTTTTCACCTGCCTGTCTGAAAGGTGGGATGAACCTTCCTGAGGCTGCCCAGGTGCTGTGAACTGTGCCAAGCTGGTGTTGCCTTTATGAGCAACCACACACTGTCAGGCCTGAGGGGGACTGTTGATGCCTGGGGATAGGGCTAGCAGGCATATTGCGTACTTCAGTAGAAGTTGCTGAATAAGTTTTGGGTTTTGTGGGTTTTTTCCTAACTGAAACAATTTTTTTTCCTACTTAAGGAAGTAAGACTTGAAATTGTCCAACCAGTAAGCTTGGCCTGAGTAGTGGCTCTGATGAAAATGTTTTGCAGTTGGTTTTTGGAAGGAAAAAGCCTGACATTGATGTAGACCTTTTATGTCTGCCTGCTCTTGGCAGTTTGTGTGAGGTGCTAATGGGAGTGTCACCAAATTGTATAATGAATGTGCTTTTTAAGGTCGAGAGCAGGCTGAACTGACTGGACATAGGCTGGCAAGTTTGGGATTAAAATTTGATCAGATTATCCACTCCTCCATGACTAGAGCAACTGAAACAACTGAAATTATAAGCAAACATCTCCCAGGTAAGAGACTTCCCTTAATTTTTCATTGTCATTTTAGTTTGATCCTTAAAACTGCTTCCTGTAGAATTCTAAGCTTGTCCTTAAAGTTGAGATATTATTTAGCAATTTCCCAGCCCTGTGTGAATGTCTGTATTCATAAAGAAACCTACAGCTGTAATACTGCTTGTTTCCAGTTTATCTTTAAAAGTACAAATACACTTTTTCAAAGTGTAACAGACAGGGAAAACAGCTTGCTGTTCTGTTCAGTTGGAATAAGTTGTCTTGCTGATGGCAAAACAGTTTTCAAATCTTTGGAGAGATTCACATCCCTTGACAGAAGTGTGTAGACTAAAATGGACTTTAGGATGGAAAGTCAGCCTTCCTCAAAGACTGAAAAATATATTGTAAAAATGAAAAATATACTGTAGTTGTGGGGCTGTTTGCAATAGCATGTGAACAACTCCTTTCTGAATGTGTATCTAATATTTCAGGAGTCAAAAAAATCAGTACTGATCTGCTGAGAGAGGGAGCACCTATAGAACCAGACCCTCCAGTCTCCCACTGGAAACCAGAAGCTGTGGTAAGTTTTTCTTTAAAGTTTTTTTTTGGTTTGAGGTTTTTTTCAGTATATTCTGTATGGACAGTAGCAATAACTTGCAGTGTCTGAGCTGATGTTTGTTATCACAGCCCTTAGATAATTGCATTCTTTCCTCCTCCTCAGTAAGTGTGCAGAACAGTTAAAATAACCTGCAGTCCTTGAGCATTAGTTCAGCCCCAAGTGTGCACCCCAGTAACCAAGAGCTCCTGAGGACATGAGGCCTCAGTGGCAGTGGCATGTGCTGCTCTGAGCTGTGTGTAACTGTGACCTCGCTGCCTTCAGCAGTATTATGAAGATGGAGCTCGAATTGAGGCTGCTTTTCGAAACTTCATTCATAGAGCTGATGCCAAGCAGGAGGAGGACAGCTACGAGATCTTCGTGTGCCACGCCAATGTCATCCGCTACATCGTGTGCAGGTATGGGCTGGCTGCCCTGCTCACCTGGGGCTGCTGGAGGGAGGGTTCACTGAAACAGGAGGGGCTTCTGGCACCACTGAGGGAGGAGATGTGTTGATTTCACTTCTTTGAAGTGGTTGGAGATCAGTGCCTGCATTGTGAGCAGCTGCTTCTGCAACTTCATCAAGGTACATTTGAAAATCAGAACACTTTCATTCTAATTCTAAAGCAAAAATGGCTAAGTCAGTGAAACTTAACCTTTTTTGTACATCTGGACAGTTACTTTAATTACTATATGCTTTTGCTTCCATAAACCTGAAGGTAGTGCCTGTTGGAAAAGATTATAAATAGATGTATTACTGGATGCATCTCTTTGAGGTGACATGAGTTTGAGCTTACATAATTAAAGATTGATTCAGTTTTGGGAATTCTTTATTTATTTGTCCATACTAATGGATACTTTTGAGTTATGTTCAAGTTGCATTAGTGTGTTTTTGCAGTAAAATCGAGTATTGGATTAAAGGGAGAGTGGATCTTTCCGATAACATAAAGGAGAAAACAGTTTTGGATCTTTGCCTGTGTCTGTATCCAGTCAGCTGAGTCTGTTTTATTCTTCTTTCCCATCAACAGACCACTGTCTGTAAGATAATTTATCGTGAGCAGGACAGATGTGATTAAACTTTAATCTGATCAATACCTACAACAGTTTCAGCTAGCTTTATTTAGCTGAGCTAGGTAAATGCTGGCCTGTCTGCTCTGTGGGCTGCTCTAGAGCTTTTCAAAATTGCTGTACTTGAAATTATTGATCAGGTAAACAGAATATTCCTTCCCGTGCTAAAAAAATGCCATGTTGTTCCTGCCAAGGCTTTTTCTGAAATACTTACATACTTTTTCTCTTTGCTGTTGTTTTCCTCTTCATTTTAATGTTTCTTCTGTGCTTTTGATTCCAGGCAATCTGATAGCACAACTGAACACAGTCCATGTAATGTTTCCTTCAAATCTAGCTTGGCTGTAGCCGGTATTTAATTTCTTGGGCTTTCTACAAGATTGTCACAAGAGCCAAAACGAAGTTATTCCTCAGTATCAGAGGCAAAAGCTGTTGGAGGCAACATGGTATTTTTTCCAGCTGTTTAATACAATTGATGGAGCTCCTGAGGCTGTTGAGTTAGGAAATTCAGAATGACTGCAGACCAGCTGTGGTGCTGTGTTTATGTGGAAGGTGCAAGGTACTTTTCCTTCCTGGGGAATGATGTAGCCAATGGAAAGTAGTTCTGGGGAATTTCTTCCCTAGGCACCCGCAGGCCACTGGAGGGAATCCTGTGTCGCTGCCTCTGCAGTGGTGGCGTGTGCCACCTGTGCCTCGTCTCTGCTGAGCCAGCCCTGCCCTGTCCCACCTGCACAGGAGCCTGGGCCATCCCCTGCCCTGACTGTGCTGGGGCTGCTCAGGGCACTCCTGCAGCCTCACTGCATTTGAGCTGCTGCCTTCTGTCCACTTGAACTAATCCTGTCAGCAGTAATCACACCCATCTGCTGGACTCTGCTTAGCCAAGTGCACTCTTGGCCCCGGTCCAGTTACCAACGCTGCGGTTTTATATCACTTCCACAAGAAAAGGCTTTTTCCAAGGCTCACTACGGGCACTGGTATGCAAGCTGCACAGTGCCCACCAGTTTTGATTTTCCCCCTCCTTTCGCCCCTTATCTGGGACAGAAGGTGATGCTGTGAGGGCTTGTTAATCTAACTGTACATGAATTATTAATACATGTGTTTTTGTCACCAGAGCACTGCAGTTCCCCCCAGAAGGCTGGCTGCGACTGTCTCTCAACAACGGCAGCATCACTCACTTGGTGATACGTCCCAACGGCAGAGTGGCCCTTCGAACACTGGGTGACACAGGTTTCATGCCTCCAGACAAAATCACACGCACCTGAATGAGCCAAATGGATGGAAGGCTATTGAGGAGTTGCCTCTAGTCTCTTTGCACTAGCACATTCTGCTACAGTACCACTAGATTTTTATTATGTTGGGGTGTGATGCTGTCTTAAAATGTCCTTTAGCCTCATTCCTCCTTCATATTCATATCTCTGCCTTTCAGTCCAGAAAAGAAGAAACCTTTGTAAGCCTGAACATGTCCAGTCCTTGAAGTACTCCCCAAAACTCAAAGCTGAGCTGTGGAATACAGGTTGAATGTCTGCTCACCACTGACTTTTCCCCCACCCCGCTGTGAATTTCTCTAACCAAAGCTTGCTCCTGTGGGTATTTTTCTTGTGCAGGAAAGCGACTGGTGTGGGAACAGCCTTGTATCACACTGCAGCTAAAACAAAAGGTGAGCCAGCTTGTTCCAGCTCCTGCAGAAGTGACAAACAGGGTATTCTGCTGTCCAAAGGACAAAGCTTCAGTTTTTGTAAGCTGTTGAGTGTGTATGTTGATGTTGTGTCATTTGTACCCTCTGCCCCCAAAACGCCCATGTAAACTGTGCCTGGAGGTTACAAGCATAAAAGAAAGAGGGTAAAAATACATTTGCCTCAGAGCTGTGGTGCTAGAACTAACTGCTGCTTATACTAAGTGTTCCATCATCCTCAGGATGTCCTTTAAAATGTTCTTAAGACTGTTTTTCAGTCTTACAAAGCCTTTAAGCAAAACATGGTCTGGAGAAGGCTGTAGGGATTAGACTGTAGCAGGAAGATGGAAGGAAAGAAAAGCAGCAATCTTCTAAAAGTGCTTTCAGTTACTGACATTTTTGAGTGCTCTTTCCCATTGATTTGTATTTGTTGATACCTTACTTTCAGAGTAGAGTGATAGCACCGCTGAGTTCAGGGTAGTGATTCTGCAGGTCCTTGCAGCATTGGAGCAAACTGCTGTTGCCAGAATGGTGAGCAGGTGGCCTTGGAATGGCTTGTCTAGGGCAACTGTAAGGGGCAGGCATTGAGCTGGATGTTCCAAGTGCCTCCTTCATACAGCTTTGAGACTGCTGGGCTTTTGGGAGGGGAGGGCTCAGAAGCATTCTGAAGCTTGCTAGGCACCTGAACCAGTGTAGAAACTTGGCTCAGTTAATAGTTGGAGGTTTGGGAATGAGGTTTCACCACATCGTCTGCCTTGGGGAAGGAGCAGAGGCTGTAGGACAGCAAACAGAAGTAGGACAGCAGACATAACTAACTTACTTGACAGATTCTCTGATCAATAAGGATGTTGATTAACTTACTCCTGTCAGAGCTGTATGAAGCTTAATCAGGGCACACAACCTATGGAGAAGAGGCTTTAAGGGCTTGATACTGAACTACTGCTGCATCAGGCTAAGTTCAAGGAACAGGGACTGGTAAGGAACAAACTGTTGTGTAGTGTAAGATGTGGGGGGCAAGAGGAAACCATCATGACGTATCTCTCATTGATGCAATGAGAATAATTTATCAGTTTTTGTCTATTAACTTTTTAAAAGTTTTGAATAAAATACTTGGTCTGTCTTTCTTTCTTGTCTCTTCAGCTGAGTGGCTGCGTGGGCAGCTGTAGCAAGTGTGGCTGTAGCGCTGCAAGGACTGCCAGTGCAGGACCTGTTGTGGCTTACAGTGCTCAGAGCTATTCCCCTTTCACCAAGCATCTGAAATGTAAACTTGAGGTGGGAGCAGAGCAGTTAATTGTTATCAGCCAAAGAGCTGCCCAAAAGGGGAACTGCTGTGGCCTAACTGCAGCAAGGAACAGGAGCACCAGCACCTGTAAGATTAAAATTCTGTGGGGTTTTTTTGTGTGTGTGTGTGCACATGTGCCCTCTCACACAACATCCCCTTCTACGTCCCGTGTCAGTGAACAAGCTCTTGCTGGGCAGCCAGATGACACAACACCTTTTTGCATAGGTACAGGAATTAACAGTAATTTTGGTGACACTTAAGGTAGGGGTGGAAAGTGTGAAATTTTAAATTATGTCTTTTTTACTGTAGTCTGAGTTCCTGTCTCTTCAACGCTGTAAGAGTCTTCTTTTAAGTCTTTGGTGGTGTAGTCCATTGTCACTGTGCATACACACAAAAGCTGCAGGTACTGTATGAGCGAGGCCTGGACAAACCAGTGAGTTGCCCTGCCATGCCCAGCTCCTTCTCCCCACATCCCATACTGAACACAGGGTGACACTTGAGCTATTCATTTGATTTTAATAGAAAGTGGGATACTTCTGTATTTTTAACATGACACTTTGCTAATTAAAAAACAACCAACAAAAACACAACTAATTTTTTGCACCTTTAAAAGTGAACTTTTGGCCAAGAAAACACAATTCAAGCACTATCACTCTGATTTAAAGTGTCTCCACAGGCTCAGTGTTGAAGGGCTTTCTCCACAAAATCACAAATGGTCAAATCGCTACATAAATTGTTATTTTTGTCATAGCTGAAGTAACACATTGTTAGAAAAATGACCTCTTAAGTGCAGTACAACTGGACTAATGCACATTATATAACACAGTTAAAAAAAATACTCTCCTGACTGAACCAAAACAACATTACAAAGTGAAAGGCAAGGGTGTGTTGGGTGTGTGGGTGGAGGGGTGGGTGTGGGGGGTGTCTGGCTACATGTACATACCAGTAACATACATTTAAATATTAAAAAAAATAAAGCAAAGCATAATAAAGGTAAAAAGGACAAAGAACTAGAGTGTTAGTATCAGTCTCCTGGCTCAGTAACAAACTTGTAGCAAAAGGCAATGCTGCTGGCAGTTTGTCTCTAGCATGGTATTAGGCAATTACATCACCTGATCGATTTCTCAAGAATGATAAAGATGTAATTTACATTAAATTATTTTTAAAACCCAATGAACCAGAAAAAAAAAAAATCCAATCTCAAACCTTTTGGAACAAAACTGGGTATGTGGGACCTTAAAATATTTTGAGACCATGGAGCCTGCTACATAAAAAAATAAAAAAAGAAACAAAAAAAATGAAAAAAGTCAGTTAATATACTTGGTAACAGAAAGCTATGGTTTTAGTTCTGGGTTTTTTCTAAAACATGTTTCCTCTAAAGTATGACACCCCCCCAGGCCCCTGGTACTTGTCTGGAATATGACTGAATGAGAGGCATTTATCTAAAGTAACTTCCTAATGTCCAGTTCCATGGAACTAGGCATAATTTTAGCAAAAGCGAAAAATAAGTTGTTTTTTTTTTTAACAAATAATTTCTAAAAGAGGAGTCTCTCCCCCCACGGAGAGCTATCGCACCAAATAATTCAACTTAGAGACAGTAAAAGACATCCTGTTCAGAGAGCCCAGAGAAAAACTGTATTTTATCTGCCCATAGTAAGTGGATGCCACTTTTTTTAAAAAACTTCTAAAAGAACAAAAACTTTAATTAAAAAAATATATTACAAAAGGCACTACTGAGCTTGCAAAAGCATTAAGTGCAGTGTTTAGGTTTGTACCAATCACGAACCTGTGAGGGTGCACAGTGTGTAGAACAGTCACTGCCGTGTGAGCAGCCCTGGTGGGACCCCGGGGGAGGCCGTGCCCGCCCCTCCTGCCTCTCACCTGTGTTTGCTCAACTTGGTGCCTCTCCCTCCCAGCCCTGCCAGGTGGCTCCGAGCTCTCACTGACTGTGGCACCAGCCCATCCTAATCCATCCCTTCTCACCAGCACAGCCCTGCAGAGCTTCGTTTTCTGATCAGATTTATCTTTTAACAGTAGATAGGTCTTTTTTTTTTTTCCCTTTTTTTAACCTAGAGAGCTGTTTCTGGAAGCTTTTCATGCAACATTACAAGCACTACGCTTGACATGGAAAATCTCTGGAGTTTTGAAAAGCTTTCTCATTCTCAGCATCACACTGTCAAAACAAGTCATTCTTACAGAAGGCTGCAGAATAAAATTACTGATTGCTGTAACAAAAACTCATTACCACATCAACACTAGAGATACAGTAAAAGCTCAGATTTCATAAAAATATTTTGTCCTTAGTCCTCTCTCTTTACAGCTGGGAAATAGCCACCTCCTGGGCCACTGGCTACCATGCTAATATATTACAAACTAGACTATTAAGGTAAGAGATCTTGCTGGTAAATTTGCTGAGATTATTGCTCATGTGCTTTTGTGTAATAACTATTCAAACCTGCTAGTGTTAACAGCTTCTCTGGGGAAAAAATAACCAGCTAATTTTTAAGTTTTCCTTAAATCTTCCCACTACCACTTAGAGGGATCCCAGTAGTTTCTACAGTGCTCTGTTTCTAAAGCACTCAGTAGATGTGTGTCTGTAAATCTGTGCACACACACATGGACAGGTGAGGGTGGGTGTGGGTATCAACTGCCCAGCCCAGCTTGCTGGAAACACCCTCTGCTTCTGCACAGGGTTTCACATCCCTACTCCACACTGCAAAATTGTCCTTGCATTCCCAGGCATGTTTTAGGCTTTTCCCCCTGGCAAGCAGGAGAACGTTTCACTTCCTGCCATCAATCTCCTGCGTTCTGTTTGCTGATGATGCATTTCCTCGACTTTCCAAAGTCAAGAAAGGCAGTTGAGGGCTGTGTGTTCATTACAATGAGGATAAGTAGTGATAGCAAATACCACCACTGCTGAGGGACAGAGTTCAGCCCACTGTGGTACTGGCAACAAGGGTTAAATTCAGCTACTGGACAACTGCACTGTCACGAACTTCTTGCTTATCACCAGTAATAATCTACCTTGTATATGGCATTAAGACATATATTCCATTTTTTAAACATACAGTTGTCCTCAAATGAGGAAAAATAAATAGCCAAGTACAAACCTCATGTCACCTTAGTAACATTGTAGTTTTGCCTCCACTCTAACAATGATAACAGAACTGAAGTCCCGGGATGATGAGCTCTATTTTAGTGGGCAGGAGGCTCTGCAAAATAGCGCAGGACAGAGGCAGGGCTGTAGCGCCCAGGGCTCCCAGGCTCCGGAGGGAAGGAGGCAGCGCTGCCGTGTTTTCCTGGACTCCCTGGTATGGGACTGTTTCTTCCCGAACTAGGATACACTGAAGCGTTTGGAAGGCCAGCAGCCATGGATTGGGAACGGAATCTTGCTTTCAGTGCTGGACTTGGCCAACTGAAAGAAACCAGAAGTCATTGCACACTTTTTAAAGGAAATTGCAATAATGGGAGCAGCATTTTAACTCAGGATCACTTTAGATCTCAGAACCAATGCACCAGCTGAGAAAAATCCTATCTGGTAAGAGATAGCTCTGGAAGAAGAGAAGGAACAGGAAGAGCACAAAATATTCTATATAGATGTGTTACCCCTATCAGTAAGACATCATTTCTTTCAAAATGGCCATGAATACACACACCATCTTTCAGATGAACAATTCCTTTGGACCGTGGTAATGAAGGGTAAAAATAAAAACACTAATAAAAAGATGCCTAAAGATACTAAATTAATCTTAACTTCCCTCGGCACAACCTAAGTACCACAAGGCAACAAACACAATATTCCTGCACTGCATCAACAACAGGGATGAATTACAAACCAACAGCACAACCATCACTGAGTCCAGTGAAGGATCCAAGTACCAAAACAGCCAAGTGAGACACTGACCAAGTGGAAAACAGTCATGTCTGATTTGTGTGTGAAGACATGCTCAAGCTACTTGGAACAGCAGTGCAATGGAAAGAACATGACTGCAGCACCAGGAAACTTCCTATCAATAGACACCAGTCAAAAAGGCTTTGGTGATTAACTTCGGAAAATATTTTAAATATTTAAAATATGGATTTGGGGGCCAACAAGGCCTGAAATTCTGCTATACAAGCTGACCTGATAAAAATGTATTTCAACTCCTATGACTGAGTTTGCAACAATACCTTTGCCTGTCAGATAAGGAGCAGGATTGCACTGCATGTTTCCATTTGTAAATCATTGGGAATTTCTGGGGATCAATCTCTGCTCCTTCTATAGCTGCTAAGACATCACCATCCAGCTTCGAGGGCTGCTCCCTAGAACGGAAAAAGTACTAGATGAAAAGAGAACCATGTATTTGTTCAGGCAATAAAACACCCTGATTCCCACTTAGTTTTATATAAGCAAAGAGATTGCCTGTGCATGTAAAAGTTTAAAAAAGGCAATTCTTACCCAAGAAGGAATAACTTTAAATTGTCATTTGTGGGTGAAGTCTTCAAAATAAACTTCTGGGAAGAAAGTTCTTGACGGTGTTGTGCCTCATTAGGCTGAATTCCAGATTCTCTGGACACTCTCTCCTTTTCTAATGATATTCTGTGGTCTGTCCTTAACTTGGTCTCTCCATGTTTTCCTGTAATATTTGGCTCAGAAGAACTTGCCAGTGACACTGCAGAGCAGGTCTTGTCCAAAATTCCCTCATTCCCAGTTTTTTCAGTGATTTTATGAGATACTCCAGCAACCTCTTGTTCTCGGAATGACAGGCTTTCAAATTCTGACATCAAATTGGAAACGGGTGACATGAGGCATTCTGACCCATCATGCAGCTGCTTTCTCTCACTGATGATCCTTTCACTGGACACAGGACTGCAAAAGCCATTTTTGCTGGCAGCAGCTCCCTTCTCATAGTGCCGAGGGTGAGCTGAGGTCTCTATGATGTTTCCTGCACACTCCATGGACAGGATATCACACTCAGCATCTCCAATGGCACCAATGCTGGGCTCCTTGGACACCAGAGAGGGGCTGATATTTCGTGCTGCATTTTGTCTGTTTTTAATTTCTTCTAAGCTCATGTCATCATCATCCTCATCCAAAAAAGCTCCAACAGAAATGGAATTGCAGAACTTTTTACTTTTACCTGTAAACGATTTTAACAAGAGCAACACATAGGAAGACTTTAAACAGAATGCCAAGTACATACGCTAGGAACAAATACACAACCTTTATGCCTTATTCTATTTCCTGAAGACCTCTGCTTTTATTTAACAGCATGAACTAATCTGGCTAAAGCTAGAAATGCAAAATGTACATGGGGCAAGCAGTGGTCTAAGGTATATAAAAGCTTTCCTGGATTTTGCTTCTTGTGTCTTTCCTCACTCACAGTTCTAAAGAACTATTCTTTCATTTTTAAGATATTTATTCCATATCTGTGGATTACAAAATTCCATACTTTAAGATGAATGCCCAAATGCTCTGAGTGAAAACACACAGAAGATAGAGGTTTTCTTGCAGGGATTTCATTTGGGGGCTACACTCTATAAATGAAGTACTTCACATGAAAGACAGAGATTGTACTACATTCACAGTGTTGTTGGCTCCTTTTTTGATGCTGTAATCAGACTGTCTGGATAACAGATGAATAACAGCAGCGAGAATAGGTGAATGCTGCTTCACCTGGGCACCAAGCTTTTTCTGTCCCTCTTCTCCCCAGGTACAGCCCTTTATTTGCAGCACTTGCCCTTTTCTTACCAGAGGGATGTGGAGTTTTATATCGATTGCAGGTTTCATTTTCCCCTGTTTCTAGCTGAGCCTTTTCGCTCATTTCACGACGACTCAGGTACTCTTCTAATTTTCTCAGCCCCTCCTGGGAAGACAGATCAACAAAACAGCCCAGAAATTCCCAGTATTCAACCCACGGGAACCCCAGTTCATGAGCTAACTCCCTGCAATAAATAAAATAAAACGAATCATTTGTGAAGACATAAGTATTAGTTTGACAATAACTTTTCTGATCACATTTTAACATCTATGAACAGGAGCACAAACGTGCAATCAGGCAACACAATCCCACAACAATCAACAGTCTGCAAAAGCACAGACACATCCTTAGCAATCAAAGTATTACCTCATTTGTTCTAGAGCATTTTTCACATTTCATCTACTATTTTTACAGTTAGCAGCATAAACATTGCTATTTTTAAGCTGACTGTATCTAGACATCAGATAGAGAAGAATCCCACTGATACTGCATTCACCAGCTTTTTCTATTCGGGAATGGGAGAGGGAGGAGGAAGTGAGGGATTATTTTAAAGAATGAAATGCAGTCAGCTTTTAACCAAGTATTGTTTTCCATACGTTGCTGATAGAAGGTATTTTAACTGCAAGGACACACCACACACACACAGCTTTTATAAAGCAGCACATTTGTATTAGTATCTGTTAATTCTACTCCCTTTTAACAATCCCTCACTTTCACAGAACAAACAGGCTATGCATAATTTTGGATCTGACAAATGAGGCAAGTACATGTCTGTGAAAAGCATTCCATATATACCATCAACAGTAGCTAAAATATCTTTATCGCCAAAGCTAAGAAAGCCAGGTCTCACATTTTAACTATCTTGTTTACATAAAAATACAGTAAAAATCCAACTGCAAGATACTTCATTAAACATTTCTGCAGTAGCTTTTGCCCCCAGATGCAGTAAGTAATAACTGTATTCTCAGCAGAGTCTTTTGCTTTTACATGCTGTATTATTAATTTTTTATATTGACAGTCTTTTAAATACCTTCCAACTCTTTCAACACCTCTCTCCAGATCAGATTTCCTGACATTGTGAAAGAAGCCAGCTCTCTCTCGAGGTGGAGTCTTCCACAGCCTGCGAAATTCTTCAGCCTTTAAAAAACAGAAATAAATTCAAAAACTACCCACCCCAGAGAATAAACTGGCTGTGCAGTGCTGGCTACATGTCTACCTACAGGTCTAGAAGATGTTCAGCTTTTGTTGTCCACAAGTGCTGCTCAACTCCAGCTATGAAAGATCTCACACTGGATCTAAAGTTACTCCTTTCAGTACTAGTGGTTATTTTGATCTCTTAACTGCTCATGAAAGAGAAAGACCATAATGTACAACCATCTGAAAATCAACTGCACAGACACCACATCTGCCTGGTTTTAATATGTGTGCAGCAGGAAACAAGTGTCTTGTGATTTTGCCATATCACTCTATTTAATTACAAATGCTATCTGGTCATTGTTTTCTAGGATGCAGAGGGGATATTTTTATATGCACAGACTTGTTACAATTATTAGAATAAATTATTGCTGTCTATTTTGACATTGGAATGCCTCAAGGAAAATTTTTTGCAAAATCCCGCACTTCTTGACTTTATATGACAAAGATCACAACGATGACTAAGAATTACATTCAGACATTAAAAACACTTGTCAGCAATCAAAACTATGAACTGTTTACACCCTAGAAAATATTTTTCAGAGTATAAATGATATTTAAATTTCTGTCAGTCAAACAGAAAATCAATCAAGAACATTTAGGAGAAAAAGCATTAAGCATTTTGATAGAACTCAGTCTTAATGCAACCATCAGATGACACCAAGTCCTTCACTCTATTTATTCACTGTTTCTAAAGCTGTCGTACTTACAGCATGTTCACATTAAATATACAAGTCAAATAAACACCTGTAAGTTTGGAATATATTTAACAGGTATCTAAGTATTCCTTCTGAAAACTAAAGATTTTGCTTTTCCACTATACAGTCAATACATTTCCCAAAGCATCCCAACACCTACTACTTGGCTGTTAGTTTTTCCATTTGGAAAAATATATTAATGTTAATTCAACAAGCAGAGGTCAAACTGCTTCTAACATCCAGTGGCAACTTCTAGAAATGACATAAAGATACAGTTAAGGTTTTCAAAACTGATTCATAGCTGCCTTGAAAGGCTTTGCTTCAGGTTAGAAAGGTACAGCAATTATCTGTAAGAAATGAAAGGTTTGCCAAAGGTGCTCTTTGAATAGATTCCAAGAGGAAAAAAGAAACAATTTTTGATTAAACTTCTACTCCTCTTATTTATACCACATTCCTGTTTTCAGGAATAAAAAAAATATTCACAAGTTTCTGTGCTTCTCCACGGAGGAAGAAAGAAAGAGCCACAATCTGTACCAGGAGCCAGCTACACCACACAAGGAACCCTGTGGGGATCCTCTTTATTCATAAAAAGGAGAAGCACAGGCATGGAGTCACAGGAAGTTCTCTCCTTACCTTTGAGGGGCTCATGGGGCCTGCAAAAGCTCTGATGGACAGCACAGGGTCTTTGGGGCTGCCAGGGTACTTAGGCCAAGTTCTCTGGGGGCCATCGTCTGTCTGGTCGGGCGACCACGGCGCCCCAATGACCGGAGCTGAGGAATTGTCTTCTGCCCTCAGGAGTGGGACATAATAGCGACCTAAAATAAATCATACAAAGCTTTCTCACTCAGTTTATGTTGCATCAGCCTGCTGCTTTTCCTGGACACCTGTACATTGAACCATGTGACTTTACTTCCTTAGTATAACTACTTGTAATTCAAACTCACTGCTTCAGTGGTTACAAATCACATTTTAGTGCAGGTTCCCTCCTCTTTCATACACAAGAACACCTGCAGTGATCCACAGAGCCCTTCCCTCAGGGTCTTTAACAAATTTCACAAACTCCTTTTGCAAATGCCTAAACATACACATGACAAAACAGAGAAAGTTCTGTGTCAAAGAAATCACAAAATTGCAGGACTCCCTAGCATGACAGATACATTTCTCATCCTGTAAAGGGGTTTTGTTTCTTTTAGATTGAACACTCTGCTCCAACCTTACATTCTTTCCTACATTGCAGAGTCATGAGGGCAACCCTGTGATCCATACATTAAGAGTTCTGACTGTCACTTAAAAGACAAAAAGTTTTCTGTCCCTGCTCAGTTCTAAGGTTTACCTCTGTTCTTCAGAGCACTGCACAGTAACATAATTTATGAATTGAAATGCTACAGAAGACAGCAAAGAGCCAAAATACCAAAATGCCTGATATAATACAAAACTCTGCATACAGACCTTTCAAGTACTCTCTTATCTTTTCTTTCAGTTCTGCAGATTTATTCTTGCTTCTTTCACACACTACCTGTTAATATAATTTTGGTTGTTAGTGCAGCACAAGAACCTCATTTTCAAATCAACTGCAATGTGTGTTCTTCCTGAGCAATCACATTATTGGCCCCTACCCATCTCACCCAGTACTTTTAAATTCATAGTAGACAAACTAAAATACATCCAACTCCATAAATTCTAAAACCTTTCCATAGGCACAATCCGCATAAAGCATTTTTAATGTTATACAGAATTTACTCTTTAATTATGACACTAGCACCTTACTACAAGCCTTCTATCTATGGTAGTCAGGAATGTCTGAGTATGAAAAATGCTGATTTGGATAACATTTCTGGGCTTGCTGTGGACATGGAGAGACTTACTTCTGCTGGAGTTTGATCATATTTGTTTCTTGGATTTTTTACAATGGCTGGGTGTGAGGTAAGCACATTAACCACGTCCAAATTCCCAAACTTGCAGGCAAAATGCAATGGAGTATCAAACCACTGCAGTGGGAGAAAAGGAAAAATTCACGTGCACTTAGGAAGATGATAGTCAATACCACACATTTCATTTTGAGACTGAGGAAAGTAAATACAGGTCATGACTAATTATCCGGGCTCTTAACAAATCTTTTCCCACCATAGTGCAGAATAATGACTACCAAAACCCACAGAACTCATGGACAGCTCCCCTTCTGTTCTCTTTCAATGTCCCTTGTACATCCTTAACCACTTCCAGTTGTATTATTTTCAATAATAATAATAATAATGATGATGATAATAATGATAATAATGATAATAATAATAATAATGATAATAATGATAATAATAATAATAATAATGTAACGCCCCCAAATCTTACCATTTTATCTGGAGTGTTCAAGTAAAGATCAACAATATATTGGATGCGTTTCTTCAACATGACATCGTTATCGTCCGGGTACATCAACCGCATAAATTCTGGATTTTCCAGAGTGTCCAGTAATAACTGGCAGATAGCAGCCTGATTCTCCTTGGCAGCAACATGCATGACATTGTACCTACACCCTTCCTGGAAAAATAGACCAATATTAGAATGAACCTCAATCTAAACAGCTTTCTTACACCCAGAGATGTAACTGATTTAACTAGGAAAATACATGGGTTCCTACACTGAATCTCACATGGATATTTTTGTGAAGACTTATCTTTACACCCATATTA
Source organism: Poecile atricapillus (assembly GCF_030490865.1). Taxonomy (NCBI): domain Eukaryota; kingdom Metazoa; phylum Chordata; class Aves; order Passeriformes; family Paridae; genus Poecile; species Poecile atricapillus. The sequence goes on along the minus strand of NC_081264.1, from coordinate 7,049,260 downwards.
TTCTTATAATTAATTAAATTATTCTTACACTCAGTTAGTACCCTTATTTAAGGAAAGAATGTGGCAAAAAAGGTATACTAAGATATTACGCAACAAATGGAGGTAAGAAGTTCAGTTTAGAAAAGAGCAGGAAAATGAGTATAGATATAAAAAATTCACCTGCTTTGCTCTATTGTGTAAGAAATGTCAGCAACTTCACAAAGCTGGTCTGATACAAGTTGACGTAAGATTGTCAGTGTTTGCTAACTGACACCTTATACGCTGTTTTGGAATTTAATAGGGGTGCTTAGGTAAGCAATGCTGTAGGAACACATAATTACAGCCTGGGCCCTGCCCTGGTCCTTAAAATTAGTCTGCTTTAAAAAAGATTGCAATTACTTGGAGGAGACCAAAGAATAAGAAGACAAGACTATTCTTGCACTACTGAATACAACTACTCCTCCCCTGAAGAACAGCACACTCAGTTCCTTAAGCTCTGCTGGAGCACAGGGGGCTCTCAGGGTGACTTACAGAGAAGTGCCCCAGCTGCTGTCAATGAACAGAGAAACCCTGCACTGGGTGGAACAAGGTGTCTTGAAGGAGGAGTAGGAAACATCATTCCTTCCACTTCTGCTTTCAGGCCCCAAAAGCTGCATCACTAAATCAGAACCTGGATTTTCCTGTTTTGTTGTCAGTTTTTTACCTGTACGATCGTTGGGTTGTCTCCTGACCCGATCAGGTAACGAGGGTTACTCCAAATTAGGTCTGAAAACGTTGCTGTGTCTCCTTTCTCGACAGCTTTCCGAAGCTTAGCTGTGAGATCTTGAGTCCGTGGGCTTTTGTAGCTGTTGGCTCTCTCCTTATTCACAGTGTCGCTCTCAGGGGAGCACAAGCCATCTATCAAAACACAGATCACTCCTTTCTAGATGCATTCTTTCCAGTGATCACCATTTGCACCCAGGCCATGAAAATTATGCTTTTAATGTAAACCATGTATTAATTTGGCATCTTTCATATACAGGAGTAAGGAAACTGAACTCAGTAACAAGACATTTAAATACACTAATAATTAGTAATAGGGAGGGAGAGGAAAATGATTAATCATCTTGTAAAACTGTTTCGGACTTTAACAGGGACTGGTAAACTTTGTAATTACCAGACTGCTCCCATCCGAACTTAAAAGCAAAATTCAGCAAAAAACAACAATTTTCTGGTATTAAAATTGCTTTTGCAGTTCTGTGACTCATAAATCACTTTAATCCAGCAACTGGGAACACTGTGAAATATGATCAGTGCTTACTATTTTATTTCTGAACTTACAAATTTACTGAAGAATTGAGTACAGTTTTAATATACTGTGAAATTTTATCAGCGTCTTACAAAACCTGAAAATCCTGAAGTCCATGAGTAAAATTGAATCCTAACAAATATGACCATGGAATACTAAGCAAGGTATCCATGCAGACCATTACCTACATTTCATATTTACAAGAGTAGCAATGGTATTTCACATTTAAACCATTTTCCACATTTTAAGCATTTCTACACTTAAAATGAAAGTTTTTTTAAACTTCAATTTATTCAGTCCTTAACCCTTTGAATTTTTTCTGTTATTAGTATTTGGTAAGGCAGCTGTTGCTTATTCTCTCACAAAAAAAAAAAAAATCAACACTGTCTATTGCTTTTACTGTACAGAAATTAAGTTCCCCACTTACCTCTATTAAATGATCCCATTTTCACTGGAGACAAACATAAAGAGGACTTGCCTGGAGATGGGAAATAATCACAGATTCCTTTAGCAAATTTCTCAGCATCCTCTCTGTTTGTAAAAGCTTTAAAACGGGAACCCTTAATCATTTTAACAGCCTGGAGAGCTTCCTTCCTATCTTCATAAACATGTATTCTCTCTGCAACAAAGAACCACCAAAGTTACGTTGTTTCAATACTCTCAGATTTCAATTCCTAGACACAGATTACAGAATTCCTAGACTGTCATTGCAGCTTTGGTCTCAAGATTGTTTCTCTTCCAAACATGGCATAAAGGTCAAAGGTCCTTTTAAACGTTGTCTCTTGGAAACTGAGTGGGAGCCTCCCACACACTCCAGGTCATGTCAGGTGATCCCTGTCCAGGGCTCAGCCATTCCCATCAATCAACACCATTTTAATGGAGGGACCACTTCAACAAAGCATTTCACTTCCAGATGGAACAGCAAACTCAGAGCTCATTCACCCTGCATTACTTTTGATGCTGTCTTGTTCAGAAAGACCAACTTTGTAATTGATCCACAACTTTTAAGATCTCTACAGAGCATTGTAGATAATGAACAAATCCTTCTTATTATCCTTTTAATGATATTGTTCAAATAAGGATATCTTAATGTACTTTTTCTTTGTAAGAATTTTTAGTACTGTCTCAGTGGAAATGATCCTGTGCTCCACTCTACTGCCAGGAACAGAAAGGAAGATACGAAAACTTTTAGAAGAGATCATTTAAGCTTCAATTGATGACAGTAAAAACAGTTTTTTGATTGCTTATTTACAGGATTACTTTTTATTCTTGAGAGAGATTAAAGGCACAGGATGGGTCCAAGAGTAGCAATAAGCAATTATTTTCTTCACCTGAGTTACACAGGGTAGAGGACCCTCATGTGTTGAAACTGTAATGGCAAACACCTGGGATGTCTTATGTTTCTTTGCCTTAGAAGATCAAATAAATACTATTTACAGGAACAAATAAATACTTCAAGCAATGCTTACAATACTAATGCAGTGGTGTTCAGAACACCTGCTAAATAAAAGAATTCTACTCAGACATGACTAAAATGCCTATCACTAGAAATAAGGGAAGTGAGTATTTACCATTCCTTGCCAATATGTCATCATAAACTGGGCAAACACCATAGAATATTGGAGGATCTCTGGATGATGTCTGAGCAGTGATTTGTGAATCAGCACCACAGGCTGGAGCTGAACAGTTCGTGTGTGTCACAGCATCTTCTTCTGGAGGGTTCAGACCCACACAGTACCCAAAGTCTACCTCCTCAGAAGCGCTTCCATGGCCGTTGTGATTCACAGGGACATTTCCAGCAGCCTCCTCTGACAGAGCAGACCCTTCCTCCTCCAATGCTCCTTGCTGCTCCAGCAGTGCCTGAGCCAATTTTTTTTCAAAAATAAACCTCGTAGTTGCAGTTATGGGCCCACATTTCAGTCCTGCTCTCACAACCTCTTCTCTAAGCTCATCATGGCTGAGCTTCTTTAATCGGGATAATATAGTATCCATTGTTATTTCACCTACAGGAAAGGCAGAAAAGAAATAAAAACCACAACTTTTCTTTTGCTACTTAAATGGTGTATTAAAGCCAAGGAAAAAAAGTGCCTCTTAGCAGTTTCTTGGGATTCTGAAGAGACCCTTGCAGTGCAGAGAAGACAAAATGTTTTTCAAGTCAATGTTTTTAAATAACCAGACCTATACCAAGTTTATTTCCTCCTCTCTCAACTACTTAAAAGAATATTTACAGCTTATATTTTATTCTTGGTAGTTCTTTTTCAATTTCCTCTAAAGTGAAAATTCAATCTAGAGCATTTAATCATTAAAATTTATGACAGGCTGAGAAATATTTGATTCCTGACAAGAAAGGCACAATCTATGTGTGCAATGCAATACAAGGACACGAGCACCAGTCAGCCCCAAGAAAAGGGGCTGCACCTCCAGCTAAAGGCACAGAACTATTTCTAGTATTTCCTTAGGACTTTCTGGCTGACAGAAGTCTAAGGGCAGGCTTTCTCTGGCTGTGATGCAAGGCTGGAAATATGTACACAACGTGTTGTTTCCCAGGCCTGTTTTGAGAGCAAACAGCCAGAAGACACAAACAACTGATCTTTTCAGATCTCCCTCTTCAACAAAAAACAGAAGCTGGGAGAATTTCTCCATTTCCAAAGGAACATCCTTCTCTCTGCTATGACACAATTCCCCCAGCTCACATCCCTGCATGCAATCCACACTGACAGCTTCCACGCCGGTCAGCGAGAAGATACGAAAACCAAGCTGATGCCAACACACATGCCTTGCTCTGAAAAACACAACTGAAAAATACAAGAGTTGGGCAGCTCAAGAATCAGCTTTCAGATTATTTCATCAGGTACTGCAACCATGTACCTGTACACAGGCTGTGCCTCTCCTGACACACACTGCCCTGGAAGGCAAGCTCCAGACAGAAATGATTCAGCTGTGCTACTCCCTCAGCTTGCCTTCACTCCCACCTTACCCTGCCCCTTCCTGCACTGCTGAGCCATTTCATGAGGCTTGTACTGCTAGAGACAGGGGTGTATGGCCATTCTAGTACTTTATTTTCAATTTTAGGTTTCATCCTCACTTAATGAAACTTGAGACTGCTTTTCATATATTAAAAAACCCAAATGCACACAGTTTTTGTAGTTTTCAGGAGCAATCAATACAGCACCACAATATGTTTCACTGCAATCTTAGTCAGAACAAATACATTCCTAGAATTGGGAAATGCTATGAAAATGTACTCAATGCCAAACTTGAATAGTCCTTCAAATATTAAAAGTCAACAGTCATGTGAGTTTGAGGGTTGTTTCCTTAGAGGGACATTTCCTTTGAGAGCTGTCTCTTTTTTTATTAATATCTTATTTTGAATGTCTGTGGTTAGAGAACAACATAACCTCAGTCCCTGAACATTACACAAGTATTAACTGGAACCTCGCTGAAACAATGGGAAATGAGAGTATTTCCAAGTGAAAAAACCCATCAAACAGCAGCAGAGCCACAGCTGATGCTGCTGAGCCACTTCCCCAAAGTATTGTAGCTCCCTTGTGATTCCTGAGCCTCCAGGCAACCTCACTGTTTCGATTATCTGACTTGCCCACAAGACTACAATAAGAGATGTGAAAGATCCTCTCACTTGTTTTCAATTCTTAATCCTTTTTTATTTTAATAAAACTTGATAGATGGTTAAGCACAAGGGATGTGCTCTTAAGGTCAATTAAAATATCCAACCTTGCTATTCTAAGGATTTTCCTTTTGAGACTGCATAACTGTAAAATAACAAGAAAGATGAAAACTCAGGGGTGAAAAAGTTCATTGCAAAAACAGCTCAATGGAAACACTTTAAGCAGTCAACATAATGCCTTTAAAGAATTTACTGAGAAATGCTCCTATTTTTAGGGTTCAGAACGAGCACAATCATTCTGCAGAAGAGCAGACCTGTACATATGTATAATTCATGTATAGAGAGTAGACAGGAACATGCAAAAATCCTTCCTGCCTTGCGGATAAGCAAAAAAGTGCTGTGAGGGAGTGATTTCTCTGCTTTCTTATGTTTTGACAGAACCTGGTACCTAAAACTTAGTGCTCAAAATTTTGTCTGTTTAAAAAAATAAAAGACAAAAAAAATGTACTTATTTTGTGTGTCTATTACAACTCTGGCACAACTAAACCAAAATGAGATGGTAAAGCAGACCAGCAGTGAAGAATCAGGTTTAAGATCTGCTGTTAGTATGAAGAGTTTTGTACAGTGTGTTTGGTGTGGAAATAGGGATATATTGTTGGAATGACAACACAGAACTCTCACGAATTCTGTTTGTGTTCTGACAATAAGATTTCAGCTAACTTAGATAACGCATTATTAGTTTTTTATTTCTTTACTTATTTTAATCTGCCCAAAACAAAATGTATGATTTGCAAACCTGAGAAACAGCAACTGCTTGTTTTGAGACAATCCTTCAACCATTTGTTACGTGCAGGTGCAAGATGAGATTATTTGAACTGTAAAATATATTATATAACTACAAGTGATCCAGAGCACAGCCAAGGCTGAGGTTATTACCTCCTCTAGTTCCACACATAAGGCCTTACAAGTTACTTTTGTAAATATGAATAACTGATCTCACAAGAACCACATGTTCAAGGGTTCTTCCAAATCAATCAAAACCTGGAAGAATGGGCAAGAATTGTATTTTCCCTTGCTTCATTGGATCAGTATGAAACAGCAGAATCTGTTTCCAATAAAAAAATTTAGACAAAACCCATGACAGAATGAACGACTGACTTCTAAGGATAGCAGTATTATTTTACTCTACTACTCTCATTATATTCTTCAATAAATGAGTAATGTAAGAAAACTGCTCTTTTTGTCTGGATTGTTTTTTTTAGTTTTGTTTTTTTCCCGAGGCAGGAATGGAGAGCCACATCCTGTCTTTGGCTGTATTCGGCTGACAGGATTTGCATATGTTAGAGCAACCGTGGCTTCGCGATGGGGTGATTTGTCTGTACCGCCTGTGGGCAAATGAGCCACCAGTTATGAGCTACGTGGCTGAAAGGGAACTGCTAAACAAACTTGAAATAAGCCACGGGAAAGGAAGAAAGGGAAAGAAAAAGAGGCACTTTCTCAGGGAGGAGAAACCTACACCTGTGTCTAGCCCCAGAGCGGGCGGGCAGGGCGCGGGAGGGGACGCGGGAGCAGCGGCAGGGCCGCGGGAGCAGGGCCGGGGTGGGGCGGGCGGAGCCGACTCTGCCGCCGAGCCGGAGACGGCGGGGCCCGGCCGTGACAAAGCGGGACGGGAACGGGGCCGAGAAGGAGGCGCGGGGCCGAGAACGGGGCGCGGGGCCGGGCCCGGCGGAGCCCGCGCAGGAGGCGGGAAGGGCCGCGCGGCCTCCCCGGGACGGGCCCGGTGCCCGCTCCCGGCCCTCCCGCGGGGCGAGGGGCAGCGCCACCCCCCGGGCCTCCCCCGAGTCTCTCACCTGGGCGGCTCCCGCCGCAGCGCTGGCTCCCCGCGGCGAGCGGCGCCGGGGCGGAGCGGGAAGCCGGGGACGCGATGGGGGTCGGGGAGGAGATGGCGGCCGCCGCCGCCCGGCGACCGCCCGGCCTCCTGTCCCGCAGCCTCAGCAGCCAGCCCACGGCGCCGATGACGGCGCAGGCGGCCAGGAGCTCCCAGCACGGCCATCGGGCCCAGCCGGCTCCCCACAGCGAATCCCAGCCCCCGGCGGCCCCGACCCACCGCTCCATGCCCGGCCCGCGGCCCGCCCGCCGCACGCCGGCTGTGCCCGCACGCCCTCAGGGACGGTACCTCCGCGGCCTCGCGGCTTCCACCTCCTCCGCCCCGCGCCCGCCCCGGGCCCGCCCCCCGACAGGCGCGGCGGCGGCTCCGCCCGGAGCTGACGGAGCTCCGCCGCCGCCCTGGGCCTCGCCAGGAGCACCGCTCCGCTCAGCTCGGCCGCCGCTCCCGGGCAGCGGGGAAGGGCCGGGGCGGGCTGAGGGGAGCGCGGCGGAGCCGCGGCCGCGCTGCCCAAGGCCGGGACAGGCGGGCAGGGTTTGAACCGTGGCTGGCCGTCCTCCCGCGGCCAGAACGCGGTTTGCTGCCTGCCCTGGGAACCGGGAACACGCAGGCACTTCCAGAGGCCTCTTTAGAAAGATTCCGCACGGGTATTAACCTCAAAATGCTGCAGCCGTCTCGGTTAAGCCATGAGAGATGGAAAACCGCGGAGAAGGACGAGGCCTCTAGTCCACGAGAAGGAAACAATTCCCTGCACAAACCTGAACCAGCCGTCCCAATAAGTGCAACATTCCTGCCTTAGCAGTACAGGCACCTGTACTCGGTGCAGTGCAGGCACTTGCTGGTTTAAGTTGCTGTCCTTAAAGAAGAAAATAACTCACATTTGCAAGCAAGGTACAGGAATTTGTCTTCTCGTCACTGCATGTGGCTTAATTAGAATGGAGACATTTCTGCACTGTTCCATTTTGTACACTCAGGCTGACAAATTCAGGCCAAGGAATTGTGTTTCTTCCCTGATGAATTCAGGTAACTGAGAAAAATAAAAATATGACGGAAATAAAAACACAGTGAAGTTTAGATGTATGAAAAATCAATACACAATAATGTAATCTTTAAGACTTTTTTTTCCTTAAAGGTGGCTATACAGCATATTCAGGATTTCAACATAAAAATTACTGCCCAAAACCAAAGAGAAGATGGTAACTTTTGAAGGAGAAACAACATGGGGCCCTTTAGCAAAAATAGTTTATTGCACAAAACTTTTAAAGGAATCCCTATGCACATAATTTTTATAATCAACATGCTTTGTATGATCATAAACATTAATTGTACATAGTGTAACTCCTCCAGCCCCTGGGTTATCCATTCTTCAAGAACATGGAATTATTAACTTCTATCTGTACAAATACAGCCTAAGCAGACATTACTGAATGTCATACATGAAACAGAACCATTTCATTTACAATATCCAGAACATCTTTCCCTCCCCTAGAAATCTGTGTATCTCTATTGGAAATGAGGCTGCCCAAGACTCAAGTGTTGCTCATTAGTAGGAGGCAGAATGATTGGATGACAGCTGATGAGCATTAGTAATTCCTCTGGACAGCAATTGCTTTCACAGGAAAATACTTAAAGGCTCTGATCACAGCAAGTCACATGCAACTATTCCCACTTTCCCCACAAAGTTAATAAAATGTACATCACAAGCTTCTGCATCAGCAGCAGTGAATTTATTATCTTTAAGGTAAATTTATATTGATAATACTACCTGTCCCCAGCATACCTTTGATATTGTCACAGCTAACACTAAAATAGCTGTGCCGCTGCAGTTCTCTCCCCTAAGAAGGAATATATAATCTATGACAATATGAACAGTAGAACATTCATCCTGGACATTACATGTGTGAAAATCTCATCGATTTCTGCAAGGATATTGCCTGAATAAACAGTATGGGATCAGATCCTCCCATTGCATGAGTGGGTAAGGGGCTCAGCTGATCCCAATACAGTGCACAAATATTTCCAAGAAATCTGGAAGACAATGGAATGGAGCATTATGCAATATTCAGCAATGCCAGAGACTCAGTAATATTTTATTCTATTGTATGGTTTGCTGGTCTTTGTTGTGATTTTTTTATTTTAAATGCACAGTTATTCAAGAGCCCTCAAAAACTCAACAGCATCTGAAAAAATAATGCTGCATCATTTACCAGCTTTCAGCAGTGGGGAACATTCTCACATTGCAGTGACATTTCTCCTTCAATGAGATTTGGTTTAGTACATAGCAACCACTGAAGAAACACACAAAATACATTCTATTGCAGTACTTGAAAAAGGAAAATAAATTTTTAAGAGATTATTCTTCAGGTTCTCCTGATTATTTGGCAGTGCTGTGACAGGCAGAGGGGAGACAATTTTCATTCCTACAACTAAGTTATTTTATTGCCTAGACAGCAGACCTGAAGCTTTGTAGACTGAGCATGCTCAGCCTCAGGGTGAGACTCTTTAATAAAGCAGCAACTATTTCTCTGGGTCATTTAAAACATAGCTGATGAGCTTCAAGGAAAGGCCTTGCTTTTATCACACACTGCATGCTCTTTCTAGAAGACTTCTCAGTGACTTCTGTAACTTAGTACCTCACCAGATTTAGACCTTCAAAAGTCTCACTGTCCTTCATTTAAGTAAATGACATGGTGTTTCTGTTTGTGGAAGAAGCACCTGGTGAACATGACAGGACAATACCCAGTGTCTGCCAGAAGCAGTTGGGCCAATGCAGGAATCCAATCCACAACAGCTCCCTTATCTTGAAAAGGGAAACACATATCTAAGGCTACTTGATTGTGCAAGCTCAGGTGTCTTCAGGAGCTACTGCAGCAGGATGCAGAATGGACACAAAAAGGACAGCTGACATTCAGAACAACTAGGAAGGTTTCTAACAATTCTGGCTTCTTTGATACCAGATAAACCTTTATCCATGCAACCACCGCCAAACTAACAGATTAGAACATAGTGGATTCTGAATTGTAGGCAATGTATTTAATAAAGTGAACAGCAACACTAACGCTGTACAAGTATTTTAAATCCTGGACATTTGGTAGTTTTCTTGTACTGAATATATTATTCATTACAGTTTTATTTTTTTCTTTAACAATACTGTGGTTTGTTTTTTTTTCTTCTTTGAGCTAATATACAGGCAACTTCAAGAACATGACAACAGCGAGATAATCAGTACCATTTACTCTACAAAGTAAACTGCAGCAGTGTGCAGACACATCTTAAGCTGGTTTGTAAAGCTTTTGACTTCAAATTGTTTGGTAAATCCATCTGATGGGCACCTAATGCCACATCAATGCATTTCTTCCTTTACCAGTTACAAATCCTTGTCTGTCAGCATCACTTGTCATTGATCCTAATAAAATCTAAGTTAAAATCCAGTAGCTGCAGGGCATGAAATCATTCAGTATAAACACTTATAGTGCAAGGTGTTCAACTGGACTAGAGCTTGAAGTGGTAGTTACAAGAAATCAGACTTTGGATAAATATAGGTGGGTTTGGGAGTTTTGTTTGGTTATTTATTCTTCACCTTACTGCTAAACAAAATGCAATATCCTTCCCCCTCCTCTGCAACAACCAAACCCAAAACCAGCGACAGCCTTTTTTGGAAAAATACATGAACTAGAAATCTTTTTTCCAGCCTTTGAATCCACTTGTACTTAATAGATTTTTTTTTTTTTTTTGTAAACACGAAAAGACAGTGGATATAATTGACCTGTTTCATGTTTTAAGGACAAAAACATTGTAGCACATGAATTGCCACTAAATCTTCCCAATACCTGAACACTGAATTTTAGGGTGAGGAGAAGGCTGGCTTATCACTGAACTATGAGCCACATGGAGCAACAGGACCAAAGATGAAGGAAACTAAAGTCAGCTGCTTTAAAAATAACTTAGTCAAGGTGTTCTGCAGAGGGGCTGCCACAGTGCCAACACTTCCATCCACGGTGGACACCTTGTAATAGAGGGTGCAAGAAGTAGAGCAAGTGTGTGGGAGAAGATAAAACTATTAAAAATAATAATAATTTTATAGGCATTAAAATTATGTCTTTTAACATAAAAATAATTACATTTCTAAAAGCTCTGGCTTTAGGGGCTCATTTCCCTAAGCCATTTGTACAGTATGTCAAAGAAGAGCAAACTTAACATTAAAATAGTAACTGTAACAAAACCCCTCACTGTAGCCTTAACTTACAGTATATAAGCATATTAAACCAGATATTCAAAGTCAGAAAATTATGATTTTTTTCTTATAGATATATATATATATATATTACACACATACTTTTTAATGGGTGTCTACTTCAAAACTTGAAATTAAAAGGTGCAAAGTATTTGTCCAGTGAAGCAAAGCTCACTACTGGCCTGTGACTGTAAAAGAAAAACATTAGCCAACATCCCAGGCAAATCTGCCAAAGATACCAACTGCTCTGCATTGCTTGTCTTTAGTCTTGTTCCTTCTGCAATAGGTCAGAGGTCACCTTCAGAACTGGAAATGGCTTACAATAACTTCTTTTCCTTCAAATACAGATATCTATAATCTGAATTTCAAGAATAAGAGATTATAGGAGGGACAAGAGAATACTCAGCATATCCAGTTCTCATGGCTGAACATGAGAAGAACTTATTTTTCTCTATAGTTTGGCTACAACCCAAGATGGGGAAAAAAAACATCCTACTCCCACAAATTAAAAAAAAACCCAAACAAGAAAACCTAGATGTTACATAATCAACAGTAATTCCTTAACAAACTCACCCAGACTGAACAATTACATACTTAAAACCAGATGCTTCTCTTGACCTCATTTTAAACCTTCATATGAATCTCTTACTAAGCCCTCAAATGAGCTAGATTCACCACTTGGCAGTACCCAACATGACAGAATTGTTATGGCAAGGTTTCAAACAAACCCTTAGAATAGCATATTCTGCATTTACTATTCCATCAGTTTCTCAAATCAGTGCCCTTTGCTCCTACAGGCAAAAGCACAATGCTGAACAGCATTTAAAAAAATGAAATAAATAATTTTTATAAAGATTTGTTTATATACTTAAAGCAATAGGAAGAAAGACAACTGATAAGAAGGTTATAGTGTCAAAGCCTCCTTGTCACTAACACTACAATTCTCTTTCTTTTCATCTGCAGGAGGAGTCTCCTGCTGGTCTGCTGCAGTTGTAGGACTTGTAGAAGTAAGGTCCATTAACTTGCCCTCAATATGAGTCCATGAAGACATTGATTCATGTACTGTAATGGTGTGTTCCTCCATCTGGCGCTGAAGGCTGTCCATTTCTTGCCTTTGAATGTATTGAGAACAAAAAAAAGCAAAAATTAGCAAGCAGAAAACTAACTGCTAAATGCAAGACCAAAATATTACTTTTCTGATTCTTGATACCTACCCCAATATATACGTATATATATGTGTATATATATATATATATATATGATATAGCTGTATGCAAGAGAAGTAAATTTACAAGAAGCTTAGGAACTGTTTTCTTTAAGAGCAAAACAAATAAAATATGATTAATTCAAAAATATTAATAGCTGTTTCTGGTTTTTTTTTGCTGTGCACAAGTTAGGATGGACATTTTATTTTTTTTATTGTAAAGTCTTCTTTCACTATGGTAATGACCATATAAGCAAGCACTTACAATGACAGAACTGTCTGTGACATCCTACTTTCCTAATTATAGTCCCAATAAAGAATTAATTTTACAAATCCTTTTTTCCTCATGGTGGCAGCTGGTTTCCTGAAAACATTTTTAAGATTCTTTAATATGGTTTAAAATAACAGGCCATACTTTAATTGCCGGAGACAGCTGTTCAGATTCTTTAGAGGCTCCTTGCTCACAGCTGTTGGTTTCAGCAGTTCTTCCAGCAAGGCAGCAGGCACTGGACAATCAGGAATCTTGACTGGAGTAACAGGATTGGAAGAGTTATTCTCGCCTTTCAGTTCTTTCCTCTGGTTAAGGGAAAAAAAGGGAGTCAGAAACACAATTAAGTTATTTCATCAATATCATTTTTACCACCTAGAAAGGGTCTCACATCACATTACTGGTGCACATCTGCACAACAGAGCAGGAATCACAGGCACATTCATGTTAGGTTGTTTAAGAGCTTTAGCAGAGGATTTCCCTGTACTTTACAATGTGTTCTTCCTATTTAAATACCTTCTTCATCTTGCCATGCTTCAGGTCCAACTTCAGCTGCTGGTTTTGCTGCAGCAGTGACTTCATGCTGTTCTTCAGTTCAGTCACTTTAGCCTGCAGCATAAACTTATCCTTCTGAGTCACTGACAGGTCTTCCCGCACCATTTCCAACTCAGTCTTGATATTCTAAATGGGAAGAGAATCAGTGTGATGTAGAGAAACAGCATAAAAACTCTAGCCAACTAATGTTTTTATAATCTTTTCAGTTTCCAGATGAAACTGGAAATAAAAAACAACACACAACACCACTGTTTGAAACAAATTTGCCGTGGCAGAAAATCAGAGGTTAGGTTAAAAGAAAGTCAGTTGCCTATTTGAATGGCATAAAGGTTGAAGAAGGAACAGCACAGTCAAAATAAAAATTCAGAAAAAAGTGTAAGTATGCTTTTAAAAAACAAAAGTATTGTTTTTAATTATCCCCCTACAGCAATCAAAATTCCAGTCCATCAGAACTGGATCAATGGAATACCTGCAAAACAACTTGTATCCCTTCTAACTCCCTGTGGCTGCGCTGTTCGGTCATGTCCAGCTGCTGCTTAAGTGTTTCAATTTCTCTTTCTTTTCGTTCTACTTCCCACTTCAGGTCTTCCACCTACCAGGGGGGAAAAAAAAATCATTGGAATTATCTAAAGGTGCAATCAACCACAAAATCTGAAATATATTCTTGTCTCATGAAAACCTTCTTAAGAAAACCTAGCAAAACTTTATTAAAAATACTGAATTAAGGACAAGAGAAATTCAAATAAACACAGTAAGGGTTCAATGCAAGAGAAGTACAAATAAACACAGTAAGGGTTCACTTTTTACCTCTTGGCTTACTAGAGGCTGTTCACTAAGTTTGTCATCCAGGCTTTTCTGCAGAACTTGGAGCTGAGATCTGGCTTCTGCCAGCTCTTGCTGAAACTGAGATACCTCCTGGGAATGCTTTTCATCCTCTACCCTGCACAGCAAGATTAACAGACACAGCAGTTACTCAATCTGTTCTTTAAAACAAGAACTTCTCTGGGTTAGCCAGTTAACTATAAATGACATGATGGTGCATGGAACCTGGTTAATTACAGCTCTGACTGAGCTGAGGGCTTTGCCAACAAATTCATAGAGCAACAGTTAATCACAAAAAGATTTTATGAAAGAGATGTATAAATATTAAAGACTGAAAAAAAAAAATCTACAAAATTTTTCAGCACTGGTAACAGTCCAATTACAAACAACAGATTATGCAGCAAAAAAAAATAAAACAAAACCCCGTCAGCAATTTTGCTTTGTTTTTGGAGGAATAGGGTTAAGCTTATATCCATTTTCATGTAGGTCTGATAATTTCTTGTAATTTAAGAAAAGAATTTATATAGGAGCAAACTAAATTTTAATACATTGTGGAACATAGACAATAATCAATCCTCTATGTAGCTCCTCAGGGATGTAAAAGAGAAGAATAATTGGATAAAGTGTTAATCCTTACTAGCAATGTGAAATAGTAGAAGTGTGTGGTGAAAGTGAAAAAAAGCAGATAGTGAAGCCTAAAAACAGTGTACCTCAGGTCTAACTGAATTATAAAGAGAGAGAAATGTAGGTATTTGCTCAGAGTTCAAACAAGTATCTCGTTGTCAGGTTCTGATGGGGAACAATCAACATAAACCACCCCAAAGAGGCAAACCCAAAAATTCAATAATGTATGGCTTTTTCAGAGGATTTGTTTTAATTACTGTTCTTTTTGAGACATTAACTTACTGCAGCTTGTCCACCTCAGCCTGCAGGGCCTGGACCAGCAGCTCTTTGGCATGGAGCTCCTTCTTGATCTCACTGAGCTCGAGCATTGCTGCCCGGTGGTGTCGCCGGTTATGGGCTGCATCCGCTTTGGCTGCTGCTTCCTAACAGGATAAAAAGATGCAGTTTTACTCTTGTTTTATGTCTCTGCAGGTGAATCATATGCAGGAGCTTAATACAGGACACAACAGAGAAGGCATCAACTGATCTTTCAACCACTGGCCTTTGTGACAGACCCCCTGCAGGAAGCAATGCTATAAAACACATATTTCATTTCAAGATACTTTTAAAATACCTTTAAATCACTTTGTAAATAAATAAAAGATAAGCCATTACCTGCTTCTGAAGGTCTTTAACTTTTAACTTTTCCTTCTCTAGGGAAGCCTGTAAAGCTTGAATAAGTTGCTGCATTTGCTGATCCTCCTCCTCTTTCCGCTTTAGGACTGCCTGAACCTGTAACATGTCACAAAAACAAATACACATTTTGTGTGGGCTCACTAGAGGAAATATAAACACAAGCCAATGCAGGGGTTGCAGAACAACTCTGCTGTTCACTGATCACTCTTTCCACAGAGTACCTTCAACCTCACAAGTTGATACCATTAAATGGTAGCTCATTGCCTATGTCAACAGGAATGTATTACTATTGGAATAAAAATTATTTATCTCAATGAAGCCAAATGTAACACATGTGGATTTTGTATGTTCCAACACTGTATGTACCTACACTTTCACTATTGCAAATATTGTAGTGCAATTTTATAATTTCTTTTTCTAGAGAAAACTCTGTTTAGTGCCAAGTCCCATTTCTGATCTCCTGTTCAACCCCCATATTGATGCTGTTATGCAACACAGGGGGGACCCAGAGCTGGAGAAAATGCACCAACTTTGTATCACATGAGCCAATTCCTTTCTGAAATTATTTCATTAAAAATTCAAATACCTGTAGATTCAGTTGTACCAAGTCTGCCTCTCTCTTTGCTAATGCTGTTTCGAGAATATTATTGTGCTCCCGCAAAGCAGCGTTGGACTGGCTGAGACCTGTAAGTTTTCCACGTTCGTGTTCCAGTTCAAGAGCCAACTTCTTATTAATTTCTTCTAAACGTTTTATCTTCTTCCTGAAGCCTCTAGATTCCTGAAGCTGTAGTCAAACAAAAACACAAATAAAACAAACAACCAAACAGCTTCAGGCTACTATTGCACAAAAATTTGAGTTAAACTCATTAAGCATCTTGTTTTTCCAGAATGTGATTTCTTTTTTCTTTTCTTTTTAACTTTTTAAAATGAACATTAAAAAATAAGTTCACTTCGATGTTTTTTCCTGTTGGAGGACTAAAATGCTTGCTAGAAAGAAAAATCCAGGAGCACTGTTCAGGTGCAGATCCAGAGCAGTTGATATCTAATTTTTTGTGCCACTCTACAACTGAACACCATCACCTGGCCCTCAATGTCACTGGGGTTCCATGACTCGCAGGAGTTCCAAAAGCTAATGATTGATGTACCCTCACTGTCTCATGACCAGACAGCTGGTATCTAATACAGGAACCATTCTTCTCTCTCATCCTCTTTTCCTATAGGACAATGACTCATGAAACCACAAAGAACCAGCACAAGGCAACAAAATTTGCAAGTACGACTAACATGATGTTTCCTATCCATGATTCTGATTTTCTCCACCATTAGTATAAAATTTTTGGTACTAAAATTTTTCCCTGTCTCTCAGGCACTTTTTACTGTCATATGCCCATCTACCAAGCAAATTCAAGCAATCACCTCATCCTCAAGTTCCAGCACTTTCTCTCTGTACTCTTCAAGCTCCTGGCTGGTCAGTGAAATCACTTCTTGCAACTCTTTTTCCAGCATCAACTTACTGCTGCTCACAGCTCGCAGTTCTGTCTTCAGAGCTTGAATCTTCTCCTAGAGACAAAGGGGTCACATGTGATTAGTGCGTCACCCATCTTCAGGAGTCACTTCTGCTGTGGTTAAAAAGCCTTCTCTAGCAAATATGCAACAAGGTGCTACGGTTTAATTTAAAGGTCTTGCTCAGAGTTTTCCACCTTTGCATCCAGCTACTGCTGTTGGTGTATTTGATATCTTGCTCCACTGGTTCAAGAAATTGGAGCTTTCCTCAGTAAATTAATTTTCTTATTACAGCCCTAACATATATAAATAAGCTATGGCTACCTTGAAAAACTTTTAGCTGTCAATGAGAAGAAAGCATTAAGAGCTAGAATCTTGGAAAATCTTCAGATACTAACCCTTTAAAAAAATATTAAAAAATCCCACCAAAAAAACAACCAACAATAAAAATTTCATCAGTAAATCCAGCTTGCCAAATCACCTTTCTCAAATATAGTCAAAGAAGTTCTCATGCTCAAAACCGCGACACCACGGTTTTATCTAGTTTTATTTTCCAAATATTTTCATCATTTCAGGGTGAAATAGTATTTCAAGACTTACAGCTCTGTCTTTGTAGAATGTCAAAGGACATCTGCCTACCTGAGCAATCTGGTCATTCCCACCATCAGTAATTTGTGCTTTTAGTTTGCTCAGCTCTGCCTCAGCAGATTCCTTTGCAGTAAGAGATTCCTGCAGCTTCCGACTGAGAATGCTGACTGCATTCTCATAGGCTTTGTGTTTTGCTTTCATCTCTTTCTGAGCACTCGTCAGGTCCGACCCAAGACGCTTCATTTTCTGTTTCTGCTCTGTAATGGCCCTGGTGTGAAGGGAAAAGAAAACACCAGGTAAAAACAAAAGCTGCTTGACAAATAGTACTACAAGATTAATTTTTCACATGACCCAACAAAACCCAACATCTGAGAGCCAAATATGAAAACCAAATGCTGTACTTCTTTTGCCTGTGCTAGAAGAACACTTACTTTTTTGCTTCTTCTTGCATTTGTTCTACTTGTTGTTTTAATGCCTGATTTGCCTCAGCAAGAGATTCCATTTGTTCCTTATCGAACTGCAAAGACTTAATGGGAAGGAAAAGAAGACCCATGAGAATAAGAACAAAAGCATGCTTGCTGTGTATGTTTCATGATAAAAGAAAAATCATGAAATTTTAAAATTACTTCCATCTCTAAATATAAATTGCTCTCCAGTTCTCCATATTCTCTTTTCCTTTATTTCCTCTTTAACTCTTCCATCTGAGGTCACCACTATTAACACATATTAACAGTGTTTGAAATTTGTTCTCAGATGGAGTTCACTTTAGGCCCAAAGAAATTGCTTCCACATCAGTCTTTTACCACTCCTGTAGTGTTTCTCCCCACTTACACAAGATGTGAGTAAGCAGTCACGCATTTACAGAATTTTGGCAGGTATATGTTGAAATGTCTAGACTATTTTGAGTGTATCATCAAGAACATTAGCTTGCAGGTGGTCATTCTGTTTATACCCAAAGTTAATAGAAACAGCAGTGTATCCTGGATGTAACACTCTCCAAGTTCAAAGCCTTACACCTTCCATACCTGTAGACGTGTTTCCAAATCATCTCGTTCTTTCTGCACTGACTGGAGGTGATTTTCTATTTCCACCATCTGCTGGTGAACCTGAGATACTTCCTTCTGCAGTTTTGAATGCTCAGATTCAAGTGACTGTTTTTCAACTTGGATTTTCAGCAGCTCTCGCTTTATCTCCTTCAGTTCTGAGTCCAGCCGCTTCTTTGTAGCTTTCAGCTCACTGATGAGCTGGTCCTTGGAACTCGCATCTCTTCGATAAGCTTCCACCATGACCTTGCACACAAGAGTTTCAAGAGGACCATGTCACCTCTGTTTCAGCTTTGCAAATTTTTGACTAATTTACTAGAAAGCATTTAATGATTTTCTTTTAGTTTGAGGGGGTGGGAGTGTCATACAAACCAGCATCAGCTTCTGTAAGATATTTACTCTGGTTCAAAGGCTTTTATGCAAGCTCAGATATAAAATAACAGTTCTAATCATATTAGGAGTTCATTAAATGAAACACCTCAATGTTCTCTGCAGTAAGGGATACTTTTCTTCACATTCTTTATGGAAACTGCATTAATTATGTGCCATTTTTAAAAACCAAACTAATTTTTAAAAAAATAACCATCCCATGCACACAATTAGTAACTTTTGCCATGAGAAGAGGGCTTAACTGTGACTGACAGTTTAAACAGCCTTCCCAAACTTAAACATAACAAGCTAAAACAAACCTTGATGTTCGGTTAATAAGCAATCAAGCAGCAAATTAATGCCACCTTATAAATAAGACACATATATGTGCAATGCTAATGACACATCCATTTCAAATTACTGTTTCAAAATTGTGTAAATTCAGAATAAAATGTGCACTAAAATGCTTATTTACCATCTAATTACTGAAGCAACTATGATTTTTTTCAAAGCTGCAATGAAATGACAACACTTGAGGATTTACAAGTGCTTTTGCAAAAGCAAACCTAATCAACAAACCAAAGAGAGATTTTCTATGGTGGATCACTTGGCAAGCTCCCTGAAGCCCTATCAAAGCATTAACTTGCTGGTGGATCAGCTTTTACATTAACTGCAGACAGAAATTCAACTGTAAGTTATAGTTTCTGTATTTTAATGTCACAAAGTTTTGTGATACAAAGAATAGATTTAAATATCCTCATAACCTCCCCAGAAGTACATGCCTTCACTGTTAAAAGAAGTGTATTCCTTGGGTTTATGTCTCTCAAATTTCATTGCTTTTGCTTACCTTCTGCTGCAGGAACTGTTCCTTTACTTTTTGAAGTTGTTTTTTGAGGTTGGCATTTTCTTGTTGCAGATTTTCCACCTGCCAGAGGGGGAAAAAGTCAACATTGCTTTATGTACCAAATGTCATACTACACCTGATTTGTTCAGTGAGCGTATCTGTCTGATTTGTAACAACTGCCTAATCTAACAAGGATGCTGTTTCTGACTAAGCATCTCAATGGTTAGATAACACAACATTCTATACAGAAGGTCTCCACATTGGGAGCCAAATTACTGCATAGGAAAGATGTTTGGCCCCCTGTGACACAAAAAAGAGCAAATTAAAATATTACTTCCCAAACTGTGACCTGCACTCCAAATTGCTGTGTTTTAAAACTGGTAAGATTTCAGAAGGATCATTACCTGGCTTGACTTGACTGCCATTTCTTGCTTCAGCTGCTCCAAGATTTGTGATGTTTCCTCTGTATCTTCTCCAAGGCGTGTCGCTCCTTCATCAAGTTGTTCTTTACTTGCTTTTGCTGCCTGCAGAGCAACTTCCAACACGATCTTCTCATTCTGCAAATACTGGATCGTGTCATCTTTAGAAGCAGCATCGCTCTGGAGCTCTTCTAGCCTGGCCTTCAGCTCATCATACTGTGTTTGCAGGTCATCCAGGGACTGCTCTTTGGTGTGCAGTGTCTCTTGGGTAAGAGTCAATTGCTTCATCAGGTCTAGGTGCTCTTGCTGCAAGGATTCAAGCTGCAGATCTCGCTGATGCAAAGTCAACTTGACCTGACAGGAAATATTTTAAGATTAAATTAATACAAAACAAAGGTTATCTTTGCAAAAGCACTCTAATCAAAATCAAGTATTGTAATTAATATTTTAGCCTGTAGGAGAAAATAGCAGAAAGTGAAAATATTTTTTAGCTTTCTTAGGCCACTTCTATTTGCTCTGTTAATTGTATCAACTGCCTTGAGCAGCATCTGCTACCTTACAGACTAAGCAATGACCAGAATGACAAACCTAAAATATTTATAGCATTCATTGTATTCGAAAGTTTTACCTGAAAAATGTGTCCACAGTAAATTCAGCATTATTAATAACACCATATCATTACATGGAATATAGCACTGAGCTATCACATACTTCATGTCACTGCAGCCCTTGACCTGCTGCCTGCATAAGGTTACAAGGTAAAAGCAGGGCTCTGTAAGTGTAAATGTATATAATGATATCCTGACTGCCTAACAACTTTGAACATGGATCTTGTCTATACTTACAGTGATCACATACTGAATTCACTAAGAAAACCCAGCATCTGGCAAGACAGTAGTTATGAAATTTTTATAAAGTATTATTACTGACATGTCCAAAAAAAAGGCCTTTTCACCTGGAGCAGAATGACTTTAATACGTACTTCATTTTTGCAGCAATCTTTCAAGTTTTAAAAATAAGTTAAGAACTCAGTATCTATTCATTATTGCCTTTTCTGCCAAACAAGCATTTCTCTTGGAATTCCTGGGAAGTTGATTAACAACAGTTTACCTGTTCCAATTCCTGCTCCAATGTTGCTGCAGAATCAGCCATTTTCTGAAGCTGTTCTTTCTCATCCTCAAACTCCTCTAGTTTTCTCTGCAAGTCTTCTTCCACCATGGTTTTAGCCTCCTGGATCTGCATGAAGGCAGCTTCTTGGTCTAACATGTCAGCCTGCAGAGAAAAAGCATGGAATCAACTTCTACAGTTTGAGGGAAGGAGTGGGAAAAAGGAAAAAATAACCAGGAAAATAAAAAACCTAAATTATTAGGAAAATTTGTAGACAAAAATACAAAAATAATTCTGATGTCTGTTTTACACCCGTATGCCTTTACTGAAGTCACTCAGTTTCCTGTACCTAAAACTCCTTAGAATAATAGTGAATGTCTTGCATACTTGTGACAATCTGAAATCCTATTAAATAACACCTTGTCCTTTCTCAGATGATGAGCAAGACATGAAGAAAAAGAATTCTTATTAAAATTAAGCTGTTTGGGAAAATTCTAAACCAAAAGGGATTCCTTGGACACTGTAGCTATTCAGGAAACAGTCCTGTAATTTACACAAGCTATCAGTAACACTGCAGGTGCTTCCA
Source organism: Poecile atricapillus (assembly GCF_030490865.1). NCBI lineage: Eukaryota > Metazoa > Chordata > Aves > Passeriformes > Paridae > Poecile > Poecile atricapillus. The sequence goes on along the minus strand of NC_081264.1, from coordinate 7,027,642 downwards.
CTAACCTGCTGCTTTACTCTCCTTTGAGACTCAGAAGTAGGAATGTCACTGAAAATCAGGGGAATTGAAGGTTCTTAGACCTTCAGAAGTGACCATACTGCACTTCAGATTTTACCCAGCTTTTCTTACTGGAGGGAAGGAAGGACAAACCTGATTACTGAGCAATTTCACACACTTAAAAAAGCACATTACTGGTTTAGATTAACTTCCAATTAGGTTTCCTCTTGAATAAATTCATGGATGGGCAAATTTATATTTGTCTTCAAAGTTCAATTAAAAACAAATACCAGAACTGAATATGGAAGTATCACCTTCAAATGGGAAATAATGGCTTTGTTCCCTCTTATTGTTCATAATGCCATGCAAATTTATTTGCTCTGAAATATTTACTGCTTTTATAATGCAGGATTTGAACCAATTCATAAGAATTCTATGTTTCTTTGCTAGACTGCTCTTGATCTTACAAAACATAAATACACAATCTAGACAGAACATAACTCAAGAAAACCATCTACAACCATACCTCAATATTTTGTAGTTGTGCTGCAATACGTTCCTTTTCTTTAATGGACCTGTGCTGGGTTTCAGTCAGCTGCTGAGACAGGGCCACATTCTCTAGTTTGAGATGCTCCAACATTCCTGCTTGAGTCATTTGCCCAGCCTAAAGGAAGGAAAAAAATCACAGATTAATACCAACAGAATTTAAGAGTTTCAGGGAAAAAAAAAAAAAAAAAAAAAAAAAGTTGAAACTGTGTGTGCCTTATCTCAGCTACCATGAAATGGCACTGGTGCAGTCAGGCCATTGCAGAAGGCCACTAGATTGTCCTGTTGATAAAACAGACATGAAAGAAGAGATTCTCAATTCTCCCACATGCAATAAATCACAATACCTGTATATTGGCCATCTCACTCTGCAGCCTGACACGGGCCTCCTGTGCCAGGACCAGCTGCTGCTGGTACCACTGCCTCACATTTTGGAGAGATGTGATTTCTGTTTCAGATGCCTTCAGCTTGTTGGTCAGTGTGGTCCGTTCCAGCTGCACTTTCTGAAGCTGGGTCTGCAAGGAAGCCAACTGCTGGCGCAGGTCATGAACTAGAAAAACAAAAATAAAGAACTTGGACTAACACAAAAATAAAGAACTTGGACTAACACACCCCATTGTGCTATTTTTATGCACACTTTTTCAAGGATTATTGCTATATTCATAGTTTTTTCTATTTTTCCTTTACTGTTGAACAAAAGCACATATGCCTAATTATACAAAGATTGGATTTTTCTGCCAAAGTGCTAGAATCCAAAATACCAGGTCATAAGCAGAATAAAATTAAACTAAATGAATCACTTCTCTAAGCATTCACAGTTCCTTAGAGGCAGAAAATAAGAACTAGCTAAACATCAGGAAGTAGGTGTCCTGGCACATAGAGTCATCATTACAAGTCAACATTTGTACAATTTTCCAAAAAAACAACTAGGCCACTGTCTGGACTAAATATTTATGCCTCTCTCTCCAGGCTGGCAGTGGCAGCTTGCAAACTGTGACACTTCTGTGACACAAAATCAAAACCAAACATCTTAAAATCCAGACCGTTTTATTAGTATGATATCAAATAAACGCAAGTTTAAATTTCTTCTTCTTCCTGGACTTCAGAATCAAGTTGAAATGAGATGATTTATGGAACAACACATTTTAAAGATTGACATTTACATCTTCCCACCTGTACTATCTCTGGTGAGAACATTTTTTTGCATATCTTCAACCTTCTGCAGGAGTCTCTGGTACTGCTCCTCTGCCAACTGCAAATCATTGTTTGAAGAAGCTAAACTGGCATTCTTTGCTTCCAAGGCATTTTGCAGGTCAGCCATTGCTCGTTCCAGATCCCAGCAAGACTGCTTTAATGTGGCCACTTCTGAGCTCAGGGATTCCTGCTTCTGCTGGCTGTTCTGGCTGTGCTCCATCTGTGCCTGAAGCTTCATGTTCAAAGCTGCAAGTTGGGCTTGTAGCTCAGTCTTCTCTTTGAGAGCCTGTAGATGTCCAGAAAATCAAAATACAGGAGTCTCATGAAAAAATATATTCATGGCTGACTAAAAAAGATGCCCAGCAAAATGGCTTCGATAAGGCAAAGACCACTTGCTTGTAAAAAATTATTTTTAAAGCAACACCTCACCTATCAGGTATTTCAGATTGTCAAAGAAAACAGAGGAAAGCATATACAAAATATAGAGTGTTGTATGTCAGTAAGCACATCAGGATTTTTCATAAAATGCATATTTCCACAATTCAAAGAAGAATTCTTTATATTTGAAGTGCTGTACCATCAATTGAAACAAAGAAAAAATACTTAAAAAGACATGGCTAGCACTGCTTCAGATTTATTGTCTCTCTTTTATTTTGACTTTAAAAAAAACCACACACAAAAGCCTCACTTTTTTCTTTTTTTTTTAAAAAGTGATCTTTGAATACTTTACCAACTTTCTACTAATCCTCTTCAGCATCTGTATTGGGTTTACATGGCAAGGTTTTGCTACTGGCGATCTACCAGGGGTGGTCCCTGTGAGCAGCTGGCAGAAGCTTCCCCCTTTTCCAGTGGAGCCAAGGCCAGCTGGCTCTGAGATGGACCCACCACTGGCCAAGGCTGAGCCCATCAGTGACAGTGGCACAGCCTCTGGGATGAGTGATTTAAGAAAGTGAAAAAAAAAACAAAAACAGCAGAAGAGCAACAGCAAAGATAAGAAAGAAAACTGTGAGAGAAACAGCTCTGCAGACACCAAGGTCAGTGCAGAGGGAGGGGCAGGAGGTGCCCCTCACTCTGGAGCTGAGATTCTCCATCTCTCTGTCCTTATCTCAACCCAGGAGCCTTTCATTGTTACTTCTTCTCTTCCTTGGCCACCTGAGGAGGAGAGGGACAGAGCAGCTTTGGTGGACACCTGGCATCCAGCCAGGGTCAGTCCACCACAGCATTCTTGCAAAGTACCTCATTCAACAATGTTTTTGCAAAACAATTCCACAAGTAATGAGTAAGAGGCTCTTGAAAATTAATTATTATTTTGATTTGCTGAATACAGAATTTAAAATTAATTTTCTACCTGATTAGCTTCTAGTGAGAGTGCTTCTAGTTGGCCTTCAAGTCTCATCTTCTCCTTCATAACCTGCAACATCTCGTCATGAGTTCCTGCGATAGAGCTTTCCATAGAAATACTGGAGATAGAGACAGCACAAGCACAGTTAGAGGATTAGAATACAACACTCATCTAGTTGAAGAAAAGTGACTCTGAAATTAAGAGGTACTCAGACTCCATGTGGCTTAGACTGTAGGACATTTTTTCTGGCTTTATGATAGATCCAGAACACAGTGTAATCTCTGTTAAAAAGAGAAAGAAATTATACTCATGCTAAGGTATTATACTTTAGTTTCCTGTACTTGAAGCAACTAGAATCTAGTGTGGCACCATATATTTGTTATTTTACAGAAGTGCAATCATTGACTTCATATTCTGTATTTACAGATCCCATTTTAAGCAGACAGCTCGATATGATGGGATCACAAAACCTCCACAATTATTCTCACAACTGTCTGCTTTAATGTGCCTGAGAAATACCAACAGCTGCTGCAAAAGGAGGAAGAACAGGTATTTGGCATAAGGGATTCCTTATGCTGATTCACTGCTGAACAGCCAAGGCATCTGGAGAAAAAGATCTTCTCTCATTACCATAAGAAATAAATCTAAGCCAGAATAATCACCAACAACTGACTGTACACCTCAACATCTCTGGGCATGACACTTTATTCCAACAAAGCAGGGGGAGGAGCAATTTCAAAAGTAGGCTGTATAAAACATGCATCTGCAGACAGCTGATAAAAAGCACCCATTGTTATTAAGGACTTCACCAGGCATGCACTTGCTTTCTGAATCAGTTTAATACCTGTCATATACACAAGCTTGGGAGACTAATTCTCATTCTCAAATGGCTGAAGAGGGTAAATATCTAGGACAAGACTTGGCATTTCTTAACTATGTGAGGTATGAAAGGTACATGAATAGGTTAGGAAAAGGACAATACTAAATATCATTGAGACAGTCAAGTCTACACTTTCAGACTATAGACCAAGGCTCATGAGTGATTCAGTGAATGAAGTCCTATACAGACAAAAACAACTGCTTCCAGTACATTTAACACAGCCACTGGCAAAAATACCTTTCTCTAAAGATATACTTAGTAAATAGGTGCTCAAGTGAAGCAACCTCTCACATTCTTTTAGAATTTGTAAGCTACTAACAGACTCAATCACAGTGTAAATTAAAACTGGATCTTAAGTTAGTACGAGGGAAAAGTAATAGGTTGCCTGTTACAGCAGAAAGAAAATGTCATTAACTAACAACAGATCATTCTTACCTGCTAGAAATACTGTCCCTCCTGCTCCGTACCTCTCCATTAACTTCTTGCTCTTGGGCCTGATGTTCCACTGCCGCAGCCTGCAGCACCTCACTGATGGAAGGAAATTGCCCCATTGCTTCAGGATGTATCTTCTGGCCATTTATTGTATATGGAGTATCCTGTTTGCCTTCTGCATTCTGTGAGCTGCTATAGAGGCCTTTCCCTGACACACTGCTGTAGGTAGAGCTGTCGCTCTCATTTCCATCCAGCCTCATTCCCACTTCACTCCCATCAATTTCTGAAATGCTATCTCCTGCCAAGGAGGAATTCTCTACTCGATCATCCACATCAGAGGGCAGACTGATCTCAGAAACAACTGATGTTGGACCACTTCTGCTTTGCATCAGAGCCCCCCCAGATAAGTCAGTAGCCACAGAATTCCCAGTAGCATTTCGAGCATCTGAATCTTCAGTTCTGTAGTCAGCCAAGGACCGGATCTTGCTGGCTTTAGATTTTGAGCTTCTTCTTTCTTTTGAGGATGCTGGTAGTCCCAAGCTACCCAGCTTTGGCCCCCTGGGGACGCTGGTCCGCAAAAAGGAATATTCTTTTGTCATTGCTACAGTGCTGGCTCTTGGCAGGATTTCTGGATTTAACATAAGCTCAGGATCCAGGGTGCTGGAGGGACGGGTTTTGGATGTAGACTGACTTGACTAAAAGAAGCAAAGAGCCAACAATAAATTCCAGAATGTTAACTTTGAAATAGCATCAAATACTTATTTTGCTGTAACTTAAGCTAGAAAGCTCTACACTTTTAAACTGATATTATACACATGTCCTTTCATATACAAGATAAATTATATCATCCATCAACCCTATCAAGCTGCAGTATATAGATGTTGAAAATGTTAATGTGAGACCCTAAAAGGTAACTGAAAATATAGGCAAAATTGAACATTTAGGTTACTTTAAGTTTGGTGTCTGTTTTTCCCCCCCTATTTTAATTAGCACAAAATGGTACGTTACTGATGAGGTAACAGAACCAAATTTTGCCTGTCAAGGAGAAATAAATGCTTTCTCTCATTTGAGAAAACTACTGAATGTTTTAATTCAGGGCACAGAAAAGGTAAAGTTTTCAAGCTTCTCAACAAAACACAATCTAGAAGGTGTGCTGTGTGGTACTCACTCTTTCTTGGTGTCTCTTCACTCGGTATTGCTTAAGCTGTTCTTCCAGACGCCTTCTTGCCTGAAGCCTGATTTGTTCCTCATTTTCCAATGGCAGTGAAGACTCTACTGAGCCTGTAAGGGAAAGGTATCTTCACAGTCAAACAGAAAACTCCAGCACAGGCAAAAGGGATGCAAAAGGTAAAAGCCCTTCTACCATCAGCAACATGCTTCATGCTTAAGCAAGGAACAAAAGGAAAGCCCACTGACATGCACCTCAAATGACCCTCTTCAAATATCTCCTTGTGTAAGCACTGATAAAGCCTGTGGACCTCCACTGCTCAGTCTGAAAATGCTGTAGTTCCTCCACAGATATATGACAAGAGATTATACAGCAAGAAAAAAACATATTGCTGTCATTCACCAGTCCAGCATTTCTGACAGCACTAAAATTATAAAACTAAGCAGGACCTCCACAGTCCATTCATTCCCTACAAGTAGTGGAAAATTGTTCCCTAGGTACATTTTCTTACCTTTCATTAACTCACATGAAACCTTTCCTATAGTAAGACTTTTAGACACCTTAATACAAAGGCTTTCCCTTCTCCCTCCTTCATTGCTCTTCTCTCCTTTTTTTTTTTTTTTTAGTTTAGAATCACCTAGTTCCACTGTTCTTTTTTTTTTAATGTCACCTGTTACTCCTAATTATCAAGGAGATTAGAATAGCTTCAGCCCCAGAAAGCGTGAATTCCCCTCCAGCGAAGAGCCAGTTTTAAATGGTAAGGCACATGCCTTAGCTGCAGCAGAGGGCGGTTTACTGAAAGAAAATGAATTGTAGTTCTAAGTAAAAGTTTACTGCAAAAATGAAGTTTAGTTCAAGCTTAAATGATACAGGAGTCCAGAGCCAGGCTCAGAGTAAAAAGCTTTATGGAGCAAGAGAAAGCAGGGGCACCATCATAAACAGATGCTTACACAATTCAGTTTCTTGCATGGGAAGACTTAGTTTGAGAGACTGCAAAGCTTCTTTTCTAAGAGCTATGCCCTCAGCACTAGTTCCCTGAGACTTCCTTAGGCTGTCATGGAAACCAGTCACACCTGGGGATGACTCTTCACCCTGCTCACTGCTGGTAGGATCAAAAGATACAGGAGAGTCGGGGCAGAGTGACTCTGGCCCATTCTGGCAGGCATCCACTTTGCTGTTTATCTCCAGACTTCCCTCTTCATTTGGCACTTCGTTGATGTTATTACTGGTAGCTGGAAAAGAAAGTTTTACTGAGCTACACTTCAAGCCACTCCATTCATCTTCATAGCTCCACCCAAATACAATGCCAGCACTACTGCCTTTACATTGTATGAATATGGAAACTGCTACTGACAGCAACTGGCAGGAGAAATTTCAGAGAGGATTTCTGATTCTTTACTTTAAAAGACCAGAACAAGCACTTTTCATTTGCCTTACTATGTTGCCCTCAAGCAGGACCTCAAATTCATCATATAAAATATCTTCAAAACTTCACAGAGGTTTTTAAATCTTGTTAGGTCTAGAAGCATGAAACACAGAGTGTAAGGAACTCTGAGGAGCAATCTACTACAAGTAAGCCTCAGCAGCTGCAGGCCTGTGCTGAATGATTCAGCTCTTTGATGTGCAGCTGGGCACTGGGGAGAAAGCATCCACCATCCCGATTTCCAGCCTGGCCCAAGCAGTTGCTCAATTTTACACTGAGTTTACATTTTTTCAAATAGGATAGCTTCATCTAAAGTACAGTAGCAAAGCTCCTAAGTATCAAAATAATAAACCTACCAATTAAAATGAAATTCAAGAATCACTTCAACACCAATTTAATCCTCACTTACTAATACTTTTCTTTTCCAGAAAGAAAAAAATGCGTATTCAAAACCAGATAAACATTTAATAGGTTTGTACTCTGGATTTCTCACACATTTCTATTTCACTTGGCTGGGGACTACTAACATTTATGAATCTCCTATTGCAAAAAAACTGTGTATCTAATTTTAATTACTATAGATGTCAAATGAGCAGAGAACTGGAATAGCCACTGCCTTTCTGTTCATTCCCACACCACATTATCACTGAAGAAACTGGAACTCACTGGAATAATATGCAAGATTTAATTTTTTTCCTAAAGACGGTAGAAAATATTTAACATTTATGATCATAAAGTATTTGCAAGAGCAAAAGTCAAGTTCCCATCTGTGCAGTGCATCTTCCCTCAAGCCAGCTCAGTGTGAACCAGCAGAGAGGAAACTGAATGAGGAAACTGAATTTGGGTAGAAATATAAAGCTTTCAGACTTAGGCTGCCAAAACCCATCAGCTCTAATATTTGAATCAAAATACTTTTGAGTATCTTATTTGTCATGCAGACATTTCAGGCCATTTAGCCTTAATCACTTCTCTGATTTAGACCATGTCGTCACAAAACCAGTTGCAGGCATGATGGAAGGGGCAGGTTGAACAAGGATGTAAAGGAGGACAGAGGGAAAGACTGCTTTTTAATGACTAACATTTTAGAAATAGAATATTGGTAAAACCATATTTAAAATAGGTATCAAATGTTAAGAATAGCCACAAGAAGCCAAAAATAAGAAGACAGCTCATACATTCATAAATACTGTTTCTACCCTTCTCAGAAACTGCATCAGGTTTATACTTTATTCAGACTTCTCATCAGGTTTATACTTTATTCAGACTTTTTCTTCACAACAGTGAGTGGTATACATATACCAAAGGGATGCTGGAGCAAAATTCTGGCAGAATGGTTTCCTGGCAACTTCCTGACACCAGGAGACACTCAAAATCTAAACACTCCTTGAACTAAAGTAATTTAAAGGCAGTAGTGTCAATACAGCTGCAGTCTTTTTAGAACAATAGGCAAGGAAATGCAATTAGATTAAAAACAGTAGAAAGACACACTATCTATTTGTAAGCCACAATTTGAATGTCCAACACGGGAGATGATAGGAACCTGT